>NC_142461.1:1840000-2195000 GCF_049115385.1 Moschus berezovskii
TGGGGGCACAGGGCATGGGGCAGCCCTTGGGGCCAGGATCAGTGGGGAGTTTCTACTGCCCGCAGCCTGGAAAGAGGGCTGGGAGGAGACGGCTGCGGACGGGACTGGGGCCCTGGGTAGAGGGATGCAGCCAACTCTTGGGGACCTGGCAGGCAGCTGGAGGAAGAGACACCCCAGCTTCTTCCTCCTCCTGCCTGTGGTCTCTTGCTAATGGCGCACATGGATGAAACTCAGTTGGATGCCTATGCAGTTGGGTCACCAGGCCCAGAGTAGGTGGAGAAGGGGAGAGAGTGACCTGGGGAGCAGATAGAGACCTAGCACCATCGTGCCCAACCTCAGCGTTCCCGTCTAGAAAATAGGGTTGTACTACCTGCCAGGTGAGTTGCACATAAGTGATTGGTCGCGACTCATACTAATAACAATCTCAGTAATAAAAGGCCTGCCCTTATGCCCCATCCTGTGCTGGATGCTGGATTTTCCTGAGCCAAAATGTAGCTCATGAGTTTGGGGCTTTAGAAGTGGGGAACTGGCCTCCCAAGGGCACGTGGACTTGAAGGGACGGGTAACTTTGGGAGCGTGCTGCAATATGCCAAGAGGGAGCGCCTGCACCCCTCCGCTGCTGGTGCAGACCATGGTGGCGTGTCATCTCTGCCCAGACTCTTCGACGTCCCCACACCTCCCTGTCCGCTGGTCCATCTCACTGATTGATCACTCCGCCCCAGGGCACACTGATGCTTCGCTCCCCAGTCTATTTTCCACCCTATTTCCCACGAAGAGGTTCTTTCTCCTCAGATCCATTTAGATCATCTTTCTTGCCATCCCCACTGGCTCTTACTGTGTGTGGTCCGGCCCACATTTGTCATAAATGGCCTCAAAACTCCTTTCTTGCAAGGGGAAAGGCGGGTGTTCTTCACCTCTGAGCTAGTCTTGCTGGAAGCAGCTCCTACCCCTGCAGGTCGAGGAGGAGGGAATTAGCGGTAAGTTAGCCCTTTGGATCACCAGACTATTTATCCTCCATCTGAAAGCTAACAGTGCCAATTCCCTGTTTAGAAGGATCTTCTCAGCGAGTAGCTGGAGTTTCAGGGCTGGCTGGCTTCTAAATGGAGTGACCATTTCTTGGGAAAACCTCCACTAACAGTCCCTTTGGCTTGCTGCTCCTGAATTGGCTCAGCGTACTTTCCTCAGGTCCCTCTATTTTCCTTTGTCCGGCCCATTTTTTCCATCCACCTTGACTGTTCAAATTGACTTTGACGAGGACTAATTTTGCCAGTTGAAATTTGAGACGCTTCGACATCCGGTGCTTTGCTGAAATTGCCGTGACAAATATCAGCAGCGATTTCTTCCCTGGCTTATTCTCTGAGGTGCTCCGGCCAAGACAGAGTGCCCCTGCCCCGCGCCCATGTGCCATCTGCCCCCAGCCCGGCTGCTTGCCCTGTCCCCGTGCAGGTCGGTCTCAGCCCTGCCTCCTGACTCAATGGCAATGTGACCCTTTGAGGGCAGAGGGTCGATCGCTCTCTGGGGATCAATATTCCTTAGGAAAACCTCCACCAACCGTCCCCTTGGGTCTCAGTGTCCATGTTGAGGTGACATTCCTTTGTTCAGCCGCCCTTCCGTCTACCTGAGTGTTCACTTTACCTTGGAAGAGATTGATTTCCGGTTGAATATGGAGCCCGGTCCTGCAGGCTGGACCTCTGCATGCGGGCTGTGGGACATCCATCTGTCCATCCACCCACCCACCCATCGCAGTGCCAGCCCCCGGCTGGGGCCTGGTGCCGTGCTCACGGCCCGGGTGGGGGAGTGTGGCTCTGAACCGTCCCGGGGGTGCACTGCAGGCACTGCCAGACCTCAGTCACCTCCGTCAAGACTCGATTTCCGCCCCACCCCGGGTGTCTCTTACATCATGATTGTCTTAAAATCAAATTTAAATCAATTCCCTCTTTTTTTCACTGGTATGAAGGAGTAATGTATAGGCCTGTGGCGCTGAATACATCTCTTTTCTTAATCCATATTAAAATGAAAGTGACAATTTGAATGTTTAAAAAGGCTTCCCTGTACCGTGTGACCTCATCCCGTGGGTGACCGTGGAAAACACTGGCTCAGTGGGAAGGAGACCAGCCTCAGAGTGATGAGCCCCGGATCCGATTTCAGCTCCGCTGTCACTCGCTGCCCTCCCCGCCTCGCCTTAGGTCCCTAAAGCAGAGGACTGAGTCTGGATGGCCCGGTTCCAAGATTCTTTGGTGAGTAATAAGATTGGGATGGAGACTCCTGTCTAGGTCCAAAATGCTTCCTTTAGGACACGTTTGGGGACTTCTCTCATGATCCAATCATTAAGAATCTGCCTTGCAATGCAGGGGACAAGGGTTCAATCCCTGGCCTGGGAACTAAGATCCCAGGTGCCGTGGAGCAAAGCGCTTGAACCACAACTGTAGCATTCATGGACTACAGCTGGAAAGGCCGCGCACCGCAGCAGAAGACCCTGCACGCCACAGCCGCTGCCTGCCACAGCCAGGGCTCATCAGCCAAATACAGAAATAGTTTTAAAAAAAGACATGTTTGATGCCCCCCAATTCCCACCTTTGGGATGAAGCATGCTGCCTCCAGGGGGCGCTGCTGAGAGCAGCTGTCAGTGCTGAGATGTGCCCACAGCCACTTGCTCCCTTGGTGCACAGACTCAGCCTCATTTCGGCTCCATTCAGCAGCAGCTGTTTTCTGAGCACCAGCTCTGAGCTGTGGCCTGTGCCACGGCTGGCACTGAGGTACCAGCGAGACCTCCGGGAGTCCACAGTCCCCTGGGGCAGAGGAGCAGGCAAGCAAGTCAATTACGGATTAATATTGCAGACTCTAAAACTGAAATGGCCACCAAGTCCTTATGGGATGACAGGAGAGGGGACGACTAATCTGCCCGAGGTGCTGGGGGAAGTCCCACGTTGTCAGAGAGGTTAAGCCACTTGCTCAGGTTGCACAGCTAAGTGGCTGAGCTTTGAACCCAGGGTGTCTCACATTTTACCTGCTTTCTGCCCTCTCTGCCTGCTTGCTTCTCTGCAAGAGATCCCTTCCAACCTGAGCTTTGGTGATTCTGGGACTCTCTGTACCTCCCCTCCTGATCCCATGTGCCTCTGGGGAAGGGGGTCAGGGGCTCTGGCAGCAGTCTGAGGTGGCCCTGGGCCCCCTGCCTGGGCAGTCACTGGGTGGCAGCTGGCTCTGCCCTGCTGCCTCTGGCCTCGTTATTATTATTATTATTTCTTTCCAGCATGCTGCTGAAAGCTTCCCGCGGAGATCACACAAACCCAGGTCTTTAAAATTTAAAGGGCTTTACTTAAACAACGTTATTTCCGTCAGAAAAGAGACAGGAGAGGTATTTGCAGTGGGTAAATTTAGGGCAGTGTGTGGGTCTGAGCAGATGAGTGTGGGGCTCAGTGGGTGTGGAGGTGGCCAGGGAGATGCTTCTGGCAAGGGGAGTGGCTGTGGCTCGTCACCCCTCCCTCTCGTCCCCACAAAAGCACGACCTGAGAGGGACCTGTTGTGCCACGGGTTCTGGGAAGAGCACTGGGTACCATGTTCGGGGAGCCCCTGGGGGCAGGGGCACGTGAAGCCTGCTGCACCTTAGCCCTAAAGACTGAGTGCTCCTCGCTGCCCCGGGGCCTTTGCACAGGCCGTTCCCTCTGCAGGAGCCCGCCTCCTCCTCTGGACTAAGACCTGTTCCTCATTCCGGTCTCACCTTAGACGTCGCTTAATTTATTCAATGAACATTTCCTGTACACCTACTGTGTTCACGGCATCCTGGGGCGCAGATGGCACTGCAGCTCAGCCCCACGCTCCCGGTCCCTGGCGTGGTTCTGGCACAGAGCAGGCATCAGTAAGTGTTTATGGAACTGATAAGAGCCTGTGTGGGCACTGTGGGACCTGGAGGAAGGATAGAGTTGCCTCTCCAGAGCTTACCGCGGCATGAGATTCATATTGGGTTGGCCAAAAAGTTAGTTCCCCCAACTCGAACATCTTGTGGAACATTCAAACAAAGTTTTTGGCCAACCCCAGTAACAAAAGACATTTTGAACTCTGAATGAACCTATTAGGACTGGCAGATTTACACTGACTCAAGGAAGGAAAGGAAAATTCCTTCTTTCTTTGGCCATATATCCATCCATCCCTCCATTCATTCATCTGACAAACTGGACACTTACTTTGCTCCGGAGAGTGTTCTAGGCACTGGATATATGGTGGTGAACAGGAAAATAAGTAAAGCGTGCTCTCCTGGAGCTTACCTCCCAGAGCGTATGACCAGACAGACAGAACACGCATGAGTGCACGGCGAAAGGAAGCGACACCTGCTCTGGGGAGCAGGGCCGGGGGTGACGGCCAAGTGTGGATGTGTGCGGTCAGGGCGGGGCCCTCTTACTGAGCATCTGCCACGTCTCAGATGCTGCGCAGCCCTGGCTGCAAACAAGTAAAGGAGCATCATCACCAGGCCATGCAAAGTGTTCGGACGCTGAGAGCCGGGATGTGGCTGATAGTGACTGGGACAGTTGCGCCGTTAGTGAGGCCTCTGATGAAGTTCTGAGCCGTGAGCTGGGCCTTGAAGGATGCAGGAGTTTAGGCAGGACGGGCTGGCCCATGGTTCTCAAACTGTGCTCCTTGGAGTCCCAGTTTCCCACGGAAGTGCCCCTGAACCACTTCTGGTGGCCAAAGCGTCAGGCAGAACAATAGCTGGGGGAGTTCCTCATCCCCAGATTGAGCCAGGAGTCTGCGTCGCCTCTTTAACAGACGGGCTTCAGCTCTACTTTGAATGAAAGAATTTGAAAATGAGTGTGTTGGCCTCATGCTAGAGGATTTTTCTGTTTAGGTTCAACCCTCATTTCATGTGGGGAAATGGAAGCCCAGAGGGGCCCAGCAGGAGGGGGCTGTTTCTGGGGGGAGAAGTCTCTGATTGCTGCCTCTTTCCAAGCTGAAAGGGAGGCCTGTGAGAAACCCCCCACTCCACCCCGGCCCTGGACCAGACCCTCAGCCGCTGCTCCCAGCTTGTCCTGTTCCAACCCCCAGCCAGCCCCAGGGCTCCCTCTGTAAACCTTTCTCCTCTGCCTGCCCAGCTGATCTGCCCCGCCCCCATGGGAGCCTGGAATTAGACAAAATATTTTATGATCCCACGCTTCGTTATGCTTTATTAAAAGCGCCAGTACTGGCTTCTGCCAATGCATCTGCCAGGCCTGGCCTTGGGGCTTCCTCTCCACCACCCCCTACCCCACTACTGCCTTTCACGGCTGGTGGGGGCCCGACAGCTGCCACCCCACCCCCACCTCCTCCCCTTACAGAGGGGAAACCTGCCGGTCAAAGCAGACTTGGGCATTTAGAGAGATAGCGATAATTCTGAGTGTTCGCACATCTAAGCCCATCTGGCTCTGCAGCTGTCCCCGCTCCCCCTCCCCCAAATCGCCGCCCCGAGCTGGAGGGGACTGGTTCAGAGAGGAGAAGGAGTCCAGAGTTAGACTCACCTGGTCCTGCCTTCTTGGCCGTCTCCACACGACCGTGCAGATCCAAGATCAGGCTGACGTCCCTCCCCAGACAGGTCATGTCGTGCTCTCCAGTGACCAGAGGGAAGGCCTTGCTCTCTCTCTGCAGGCTGTCAGTTTCAATCTGGGAGCCAGGAGGGAACCCCTGGCATGCAGACATGTCTGGCACAGAAGGAGTTGTCTGTGTTCCTCCTGATGAGACGTGCTGTGCCCCACTGGGGGCTCCGGGGAGGGCTGAGAACATGTGGCCCACCTGGATCTCAGTGATAGCTGAGTCACCCGGGACAAGGCATGTGAGTGCTCTGAGCCCCAGCTTCTCATCTGGCGCCTGGGAGACACTGAATACACAGTTGTGGTTGTTCAGTCCCTCTGTTGTGTCCAGCTCTTTGCGACCCCACGGACTGCAGCACGCCAGGCCTCCCTGTCCTTCACCGTCTCCCGGAGCTTGTTCAAACTCATGTCCATTGAGTCGGGGATGCCATCCAACCATCTCACCCTCTGTTGTTCCCTTCTCCTCCTGCCTTCAACCTTTCCCATCATATGGGTCTTTTCAAATGAGTCAGCTCTTCGCATCAGGTGGCCGAAGTATTGGAGTTTCAACTTCAGCATCAGTCCTTCCAGGGAATATTCAGGACTGATTTCCTTTAGGATGGACTGGTTGGATCTCCTTCAGTGGAGACAGTGGTAATGCCTTTTTAAGAGGATGCCCCACTAAAGGAGAGAGGACGTTTAATCAACTCTTCATTTAAGGGGAGAGGAAAGTGATAACCTTGCTTATTTTTACCAACATTATTATTATTATTGGCTAATATTAATGGAGAACTTGTTATTCACTTGTCAGATACTTACTGATCTCCTGTCTGCCCAGGGAAAGTAAAAATGTTAGTCTCTCGGTCGTGTTGGACTCTTTATGACCCCATGGACTATAACCCACCAGGCTCCTCTGTCTATGGAATTCTCCAGGCAAGAATACAGGAGTGGGTTGCCATTCCCTTCTCCAAGGGATCTTCCCAACCCAGGGATGGAACCTAGGTCTCCTGCATTGCAGGCAGATTCTTTACTGTCTGAGCCACCAGGGTGCCCAGGGAGATGATACCAAACAGGACAGTCAAGTGCTTAGGCCTCATGGGACTGACATTCTGATGCATGAGACAGAAATAAACAAATAGGTAAATAGCTTAACTCTGGATGGTAATATCCTGTGAGGGGAATTCAGTACTCTGGGATAGTCCAGGGCTTAGGACAGACCAGTGTCTCTAGATTGTGTGGCTCAGGAAGGCTTCTCGGAAGAGGTGCCTTTTGAGCAGAAAAGGGAGAAGAAAAGAAGCAGGGAAAGGGAAGCAGGGAATTTCATCTGACTGAACTCCTGATGCTGACCTGAGTCAGCTTCGGCTTTGGTGTCTCCAAACCAGGCTGCATGTTGTAGCTAATGCCTTATTATTATTATTCAGTTCAGTTCAGTTCATTTCAGTCACTCAGTTGGGTCCAACTCTTTGTGACCCCATGGACTGCAGCACTCCAGGGCTCCTTGTCCAACACCAACTCCCGGAGCTTACTCAAACTTATGTCCATCGAGTCGGTGATGCCATCCAATCATCTCATTGTCTGTCGTCCCCTTCTCCTCCTGCCTTCAATTTTTCCCAGCATCAGGGTCTTTTCAAATAAGTCAGTTCTTCAAGTGGCCAAGTATTGGAGTTTCAGCTTTAGCATCAGTCCTTCCAATGAATATTCAGGACTGATTTCCTTTAGGATGGACTGGTTGGATCTCTTTGCTGTCCAAGGGACTGTCAAGAGTCTTCTCCAGCACCACAGTTCAACAGCACCAATTCTTTGGCGATCAGCTTTCTTTATGGTCCAATTCTCACACCCATACATGACCACTGGAAAAACCATAGCTTTGACTAGAAGGACCTTCGTCGACAAAGTAATGTCTCTGCTTTTTAATATGCTGTCTAGGTTATTGGTGTATAATTGGTTTACAATGTGTATCCGTAGCTGACTCCTGTGTTAGGGCCTTCCCTGGAGTCTGTTCCCAGCACTGGGAATAACCAGCTGCCCGTTCCCTGACACCAGTACTGCAAACTCAGCTGCCCCACGGTGATGGCACGCCCCCCAGGCCCAGAGCGAAGGCCCCAGAGAAGCAGGAGGAGGGACTGTGTTAGGCACATTCTTGCTGTTGTCGTTCAGTTGCTAACTCGCGTCCGATTCTTTGCGACCCCGTGGACTGCAGCGTGCCAGGCTTCTCTGCCCTTCGCTGTCTCCCAGAGTTTGCTCAGACTTATGTTCACTGTGTTTATCTAACCATGTCCTCCTCTGTCACCCCTTCTCCTCCTGCCCTCGGTCTTTCCCGGCGTCTGGGTCTTTCCCGGTGAGCCGGCCCTTGGCATCCAGCGGCCAGAGGGCTGGAGCTTCAGCTTCAGCATCACTGCTTCCAGTGACCTGTCAGGGTGGGTTTCCTTTAGGACGGACATTCTCGACCTGACCTTCAACTCTTGTAGGTCCCCAGGAGGTGGATCCTGTGGCTTTCTCCATTTTGCAGACAAGGAGCCTGGGACCCAGAGGTGAGAATCTCAGGGCTGATGTGAGTAGGGGCTGGGATTCGAACCGCGGTCTGACTCGGTCCCTTCTGAATTAGTCTCCGCCGCGTGCTCCCTGGCTGAGTCTGTGTGTCCACTGGGAGGACGAGGAGAGGAAGAAGCCCACCGTTTCTTGTTCCTCCTCGAACCCCCCAGGGTGCCTCTGACCTGGGACTGGAGCCCCGAGCGGGTGGGGGTGAGTGGCCGGGTGGCAGGGAGCCCGCGGAGTATTGATGGCCCTCAAAGTTGGCAGGCACAGGGAGGCAGAAAGGTATTAATTAGCAGTTATTACCTGGCAGCAAGGAGACGGATAGAGATAAAGGCGGCGGCCTGCGCATCCGTTTTGTAGCAGCCGAGAAGCAACAGTATATCAGTGCTATGAATCGATGCTCTAAGTAGGAGGTATGTTTTAATCTTATTAGCAGGATAGCATTATGGGGAGCGAGCAGGAGGACTCTTTTCCGATGGAGCCTGGGTTGGGGAGGAGGGAGAGAAGGTGACAGGGGCTTGGGTCAGGACTTGGAGGGCACCAAAGGAGAACTTTGACTCCTGGTGGGAGAAGGCCGGCAGGATGGGAGGTGGGAGAGCGTGAGAGCTGGGAAGGCGTCCTGGGCCGGCAGGGGGATCCCGCAGTCTTCCGAGGCCTCCAACACATACCTAGGTCTGTTGTCCACCCCTCCATCCCTCCCATGAATGGGGGGCTCTGGGTTGGACATGCATTCAGCTGCTGGGCGCAAATGGGGTTCTCACTCAGGCACTGGCCCTCTCTGGGTTCTTGGCCTGGCAACACCCCTGCCCATGGTACAGGCTCAGAGGCTGAGCGATGAGGTGGTGGGTAGAAGGTAGGATTTGGTGCCTCCGGGCGGTGCAAGATCTGAGGGAGAGGAGGGCGTGGTCATGGCCTTTAGTCCTCCAGCAGCCATTGTGGGGGGTGTTTGGTCCCCATGCACCGAGGGGAACAGACATCGGACTGAGGGACACGCTTGTGTGTGGCTGCGCCAGCATCCGGCATCATCTCTGACCAGCAAAAGCGTCGATCATCCCCGGCAAAAGCTGTGGGAAAACCCACGCGTTCCAGCCACTGAGCGTGACAAGGGGCTCAGAGACGGGCCCCATCTTCCTCCCGTCCTGCTCCTGGATCCCGCTCTCCACGCCGGACACGGACACTGGGAGGCAGAGGGAGAGGAGGGGAAACCAAGGCAGGCAGGATAAGTCCTGAGCACCCACTATTCTGTTTCCGCCAAGGTCAGGGGCTGACTCCCTCTGAACCTCGCTTGTCCTTACCAGATCTCTTGGGGCTCTTCTAGCCAGAACATTCTCAGATTCTGCCTCTCCCTTCTTAGATTACCAAGTGCCTGCTGTGCCATTTAACCCTCTCCCTAGTTCCTGTCACACAAGCATTATTAGCTCCATTTTACAGATAGGTAAACTGAGGGACTCAGTAAGGCTGAAGTACTTGCCCAAGGTCACACAGCCGGGGAGTGTCAGGTGGCTCTGCTCTCAAAAGCTCAACACCCTTCATTTCATGGCACCATCTCCTTGACTGACAGTCATACAGGCATAGAGAAAAAAATGTCGCCCGAGAAGAAACTCGACTCCAGGCCTTCGGCGAAGACCAGCAGCCCTTCTGTGGGGTTGCACTGGGGCTTCCTGCCCCCACTGCCGCCAGGACCTGTCCCTGTCTGTCTGCCCCTCGTCAGCCACTCTGCTCCAAGGCCTCAGCCAGCTTTGACCACGGCTCTGACGCCTGAATGGGGAACCTTGAGCCCCTCTAGCTCTGGCAGCCTTGGGCCAGCCCACGAAGAGGTCTTGGAGGTCGGCCTGGGCCAGGCCTCCGAAGGAAACCTGCTGCCTCCCAGGGGTGGAAACCCAGTGTCTCAACATTCTCGCTTCCTCTTGTCCTGGGGGAAGGGAAAGGGCCTACTCATGGATTGAGAAGAGCTCCTCTGGAAAGACAGCGATGCGGAGGAAAGGGGGCCAGCCTGGGACCTCTCGTCTGACTTGGGGAGGGGAACACCAAGGGCAGACTTTTGGTTTTTCTTCTCCATGTGTCTTGGTGACCGAAGCTGCACCAGTGGCCCAGGGACAACGTGCTGCTTCAACGTCTGCACCCAGAGGCAGGGGACGATGGTACTCTTCCGGTTCACGCTGAGGATCCCTATCTGTTCCCCTACTGGGAGCCTGTCGTCAAATAAAGTGAACAGACGTGGGAGTCAGGTTGAAAGCCTGACCCTCTACCTGCCGGCTGTGTGACTCTGGACAAGTCACCTCACCCCTCTGTGCCACAGGGCTTTCATTCATAAACGGGAGCGACAATTAGCTACCACACGAAGTTGTTATAAGAACCGAATGACATGTTTTTATCCCTTCACTCACTTACAGAAAGGTGTTCAGGAAAACGTAATTATATTAGATTGGGTAATGCTGCTTTAACAAATAAACCCCAAATTTCACTTGCATGGGCTCAGTAATTGTATTTTAAGTTACATTGCAGATATGTTTGTGGGTGGGTGCCTTTCCTCCATGTGAGACTGAGGGACACAGGCTTCTAATTTCTTGTGACTTGGCCATCTCTTGGGGCTTCATAAGCCTCCTTTCCAGCCAGGGAGTAGGGAAGAGAAAATAGAGAGGCATCTGGAAAGGTCATCTGTGTGGTGAGGGTGACAGCTGCACCCAGAGACAGTTCTGTGTTCCAGGTCACGTGGTGGGGGGCCGGGCTGTGTGTGTGTGTGTGTGTGTGTGAGCGTGCGTGCGCGGGGGTAGCCAGATCCTGTCTCTGCTTCAAAAGATGTCTTGTTCCCTTGCCTATCTCACCTACGCCATGAAATCAATAAGGACAGGGTTGCTGTTTGTCTTCTGAATCTGTATTATTGCTTTTGTGAACCAGGTGCCTAGCATTGTGCTTGCACAGTACATGTACGTACGAGGTATTTGAATTGATGGACGCACATGAAGATAGAAGGATGGAGGTTGGATGGAGGGTGGACTGGGGATGGTTGGAGGATGGAGGATGGGGGATGGATGCAGCACAGGTATGTGGGTGATTCGATATATGATGTTTGGATGGACAGGCAGATATATGAAACATCGATAGGCAGGTGGATGAAGTGATACTTAGTGAGCCAAGCTACACTGACCTAAGCCTAGGGGAGCACATGGATTTACGGTCAGCCCTTTGATCGTTCTTGCCTCGTGGACTGTTGGATTCTCATCACTAAGCAGTTCAGTTCAGTTCAGTTCAGTCGCTCAGTCGTGTACGACTCTTTGCGACCCCATGAATCACAGCACGCCAGGCCTCCCTGTCCATCACCAACTCCCGGAGTTCACTCAAACTCATGTCCATCGAGTCGGTGATGCCATCCAGCCATCTCATTCTCTGTCGTCCCCTTCTCCTCCTGCCCCCAACCTTTCCCAGCATCAGAGTCTTTTCCAGTGAGTCAGCTCTTCGCATGAGGTGGCCAAAGTATTGCAGTTTCAGCTTTAGCATCAGTCCTTCCAATGAACACCCAGGATTGATCTCCTTTAGAATGGACTGGTTGGATCTCCTTGCAGTCCAAGGGACTCTCAAGAGTCTTCTCCAGCACCACAGTTCAAAAGCATCAATTCTTCGGCGATCAGCTTTCTTCACAGTCCAACTCTCACATCCATACATGACCACGGGAAAAACCATAGCCTTGACTAGATGGACCTTGGTTGGCAAAGTAACGTCTCTGCTTTTTAATATACTATCTAGGTTGGTCATAACTTTCCTTCCAAGGAGTAAGCATCTTTTAATTTCCTGGCTGCAGTCAGCATCTGCAGTGATTTTGGAGCCCAAAAAAATAAAGTCTGACACTGTTTCCACTGTTTCCCGATCTATTTCCCATGAAGTGATGGGACCAGATGCCATGATTGTTGTTTTCTGAATGTTGAGCTTTAAGCCAACCTTTTCACTCTCCTCTTTCACTTTCATCAAGAGGCTTTTTAGTTCCTCTTCACTTTCTGCCATAAGGGTGGTGTCATCTGCATATCTGAGGTTATTGATATTTCTCCCGGCAATCTTGACTCCAGCTTGTGCTTCTTCCAGCCCAGCGTTCCTCATGATGTATTCTGCATATGAGTTAAATAAGCAGGGTGACAATATACAGCCTTGACATACTCCTTTTCCTATTTGGAACCAGTCTGTTGTTCCATGTACAGTTCTGACTGTTGCTTCCTGACCTGCATACAGGTTTCTCAAGAGGCAGGTCAGGTGGTCTGGTATTCCCATCTCTTTCAGAATTTTCCACAGTTTATTGTGATCCACACAGTCAAAGGTGTGTGACAAATGGCAGATTTCTGTGTTTACTGAACGGAATTCTTAGAGAACCCTTGGGAAGGCCAGTGTTTGACCCTGGGCTGAGCCCAGACAGCCCAGCCTTCAGACAGAGGATGACTGAGATGACCTAGGAACACGCTGCCTCCCAGAACTGGGAAAGGAGCACAGACTTTTGCCCCATCAGTGGATTCTGGGCGCTGGCCACTTCTTGGGGCTGTCAGGGAAGGAGATTGTGCAGATATCCCAGTGCCTCTTTCAGAAGTGCCCTGCCCTCATTTGAGTGGCTGCAGAGGTCCCCCAGAGCTGCCCTGCTCTCTCTCTGGTAGGGTCTGGGCCTGTGAGGCAGACACAGAGGCTGTGTGTGGTGGAGAAGGGCTGGGGGTGGGGAGACCACCAGAGGGGGTTAACTGCTTTCCTTGCTTCTTGCCAGACCAGTAGGAATTTGCCTTTACATTTTTAACCTAAATAGAGTTATATTCATTCTCTTTCCCACTAGATGCAAAGAGTTTTTTTTTTTTTTTTTTTTTTGAGCAATTAAGGAAAAGCATAAATCAGTCCATTTTTAAAAGCTCAGGCTGCCTTTGTGGCTGGCTAAAATTAGCGTCTCCATAAAGAAGGAGGAGGGGGTGGGGGGAGAGAAAGCTGGGTTTGGCTTTAAGACATCCATTCACTGAGGCCTCGGGGCAATGCCAGTCCTCTGCTTTGCAGTGCCCAGACCCTGGGGAGCAGGGCCCCCAGCCCCATGTGGCTTCTCCTGATTGGCACACCCTTTCTCTTCCAACCGCTGTCTTAGGTTCTTCCCAGTTCTCTGATATGGTAGAAGGAGAGGGTTTGCAGAATCTTGGCTTGCTCTGCAGCTTCACTGCCTGCCTGCCGTGTGACCCTGGGCATGTCACGCCACCTCTGAGTTCCCAATTTCTGCATCAAAATATGCCACCATCTGACCTTCAGTTCTTCCTGCTACCACCTGACTACCCACAGGCTGAGACCCACACAGCTCAGAAAACAAAATAATGGCTCGTCTCCGGTGGGTTTACAGTTACCCATTCTTAGCATAGGTATTTGCTGTTTGACCACAACGGGCTCCTCCACTGGGCCGGAAGCCCCACAGGCCTTGTCTGCTTGTTCATTTCTGGCACACTGT
Organism: Moschus berezovskii; assembly: GCF_049115385.1. Taxonomy (NCBI): domain Eukaryota; kingdom Metazoa; phylum Chordata; class Mammalia; order Artiodactyla; family Moschidae; genus Moschus; species Moschus berezovskii. The sequence continues at coordinate 1,853,522 of NC_142461.1, forward strand.
AGCTACACAGCAAATGTATATTTCTTTCTTTAATTTTTTTTTAACTGTGGTAAAAGTCTCATAACGTACTGTGCCATGCTAAGTTGCTTCAGTTGTGTCTGACTGTTTGTGACCCCATGGACTGTAGCCCGCCAGGCTCCTCACTCCATGGGATTCTCCAGGCAAGAACGCTGGCGTGGGTTGCCACGCCCTCCTCCAGGGGACCCAGGGTTCGAACCCGTCTCCTGCAGCTCCTACACAGCAGGCAGAGTCTCTACCACTGGGCCACCAGGGACGCGCCTAGCGTCGCATGCTGCCTTCACCGTGTTTAGCCGTACTGCTCAGTGGTATTCGGTGCATTCACGTTTTTGTGCAGCTCTCACCGTCATCATCGCCCGAATTTTTCACCTCCCTAAACCAGAGCTGTCTCCATTAAACACTAGCGTGTCCCCACGTCCCCTCCACCTTCCAGCTCCAGCCCCTGGCGTCTACCAGTGTACTTCCTGAGTCTGTGTGTTTGATTGTTCCAGGTATCTCGGATGATGTACCCAAACAGTATTTGTCTGCACCTAATGACTTCCCTGGAGAAGGCAATGGCAACCCACTCCAGTACTCTTGCCTGGCAAATCCCATGGGCGGAGGAGCCTGGTAGGCTGCCCTCTGGGGTCGCACAGAGTCGGACACGACTGAGTGACTTAGCTGTGGCGGTAATGGCTTCCCTGGGGGCTCAGAGGATAAAGCGTCTGCCTCCAATGTGGGAGACCCGGGTTCGATCCCTGGGTCGGGAAGATCCCCTGGAGAAGGAAATGGTAACCCACTCCAGTATTCTTGCCTGGAAAATCCCATGGACAGAGGAGCCTGGTAGGCTGCAGTCCACGGGGTCGCATAGAGTCGGACACGACTGAGTGACTTCACTTCACTTCAGTGTGTACTGAAGTGTGTTTTTAAGGTTAACCTAACGGATGTCCTGCAAGCAGATCGTGCCTTCTCTCTGTTTCCTTGTGCTGTCAGGGGGTTCTCGTTAGTTACCTGTTTTATGCACAGCAGTGTATCATCATGAGCATGTGGGCCAGTCATCTGAGGCCAGTTCCTCTCGGAACCTCAGTTTCCTGGCTGTAAAATGAGAGTGAGAACTTTTTCTTTGCAGATGAGAATTAGGAACAATAAATTCTGTATCACTGAGCTCATTCTGCCCACCAGGCTTCAGGCATAGAGCAGAGAGCAGCTCAGGTGTGGGTCACACCTTCAAGGCGCTGCAGACGAGTGGGCGATAATGTCCGTGTCGGTACCTGGAGCATCTCCTCTCAGTTGAATAAGAACGAGTGCAGGCGTATGTGAGCGAAGGAGCAAGCGGACGAGCGCGGGGAGGAACCTCTCCTCCGTCTCATGGCTGCTCTTGGCTCTCACTTGGAGCGTTTTCACCGCTCACCGTCTGCGGGGCTCGCCTTTCTCGCTGGCCGTTTGGAGACCGGCTGCCCCCGGCTGGGCTGCCCTGCCACATTCGCCGCCCCCTTCCTCCAGGTCTGATTCCTCTCGAGGTCCGTCTGCTGCTGCGTCAGCTCCCTGGGGGAGCGTGAATTGCTCACAATCGCTCTCTGCTCATCTCCCTGGCTCTTATCTGGGACATAAACATTTAGGCAAACACATTAGGCCAAAGCAGGCCAGACACGTGGGAACCAGATCCTTTTGACAAACACCTCTGGGCTTCTCTCAGGTTCGGCCACCGAGGATATTCCCAGACACTGGCTTGTGTTCTTCCACGCCTTATCCCCAAAGGCCTGATAGCGCACACCCGTCGGTCCTGAAAGTTCCAGGCACCCATGCCCAGTCCTCTACTCTGTGATTGGGTGGGTCAGAGCTCTGGGCCTGCATCTCCCCCACCAACCAGCTCGGCCAGACAGAGGCACCCCAACTGGGGCCCCAGTCAATCAGGGTGAGGCGGAGAAATCCTACATGGACTTCCACTGCCATGCCTGGGAGATTAGGGGATTCTCTGTGATTTGGATTAATCAACAGATTTTTTCCAGAGGAAAAGGGCGCTATCACAGAGCAAATGATCTCCCCAGGACTGGGCTTCCAGGCTCTACACCTCCCCCCAGCCCAGTGAATGGGTGCATGGGGCTCCCATCACAGGCGAGGGACTCACATCCCCAGAGAAGCGAATGGACTTGCGCTGGGGAACGGGGGAGAGAAACTGATGGTAACTGGGCTCTTTGAGGGGGGCAGGCTTTATGCGAGGTGCCTCCCTCATCTGTCTTCCCCTAACGTCACCGCACCTTAAGAGACGTGCTGGGGCTTCCCTGGTGGTTCAGTGGGCAAGACTCTGTGCTTGCACTGCAGGAGGCACGGGTTTTGTCTCTGGTCAGGGAACTAAGATCCTGCATGTTGTGTGCAGCGCAGCCAAAAATTAAAAAGAAAAAAACCAGAGCGAGAGAGGCATGTGCACCGTTATTACCCCCGACGGGGAAACGGAGGCCCTAAGCTGTGAGGTCACTTAGGAGTGGAGCCTGGCTCTGGAGGACTTCAGGCCCCTTCTCTGCGTTCAGCACCACGCAGCCTGTGGGGGGCCGCGTTCAGGAAATAGAGACATAAAGAGAATCTCTAGCTAGAAGGTGTTTGCGTGGATTTCTGCCACGTCCGAAGGGCTTTCATCTATTTATCATGTGCTGAGACCACAGCAACCCTTTGAAGTAAGCAATATAGGTGTTTATTTAACAAATATTTGTGTAGCACTTACTGTGCGCTGGGCACTTTTCTAAGCGCTTCATAAATATTAATGAGTTTAACCTGCTTTAAAAGCCCCGTGAATTGGGCCGTGTTATTTTCCTCATTTTGTGAATGAGGAAGCAGAGGCCCAGAGACGTTTGGTAGCTGAGCCAAGGCTGGACGCTGAGGGGCAGCCCCACTCCAGCAGCCCGGCTCCCGGCTCTCAGCTCTCGTTCTGTGGTGGCCTCCAGCTTTGGGAGGAGGGGCGGTCAGGCCCAGAGCAGGCAGGGGCGGATGGCAGTGACGGGACAGGCTGGGGGCCGAGCCGGGGGACACCCGCTCTCCCCTCTGCCCTGGGTTTGCCGGGCGCCCCGCGCGGTGGGCGCTCTTTGTCCCGTGGCCTGTCTTGATGAAGCTGGATCCACTTGAGTGTGTCTGCCCTGGGCTTGCGGCTGAAGCGAATACGGCTCTGAGGGACAGGCAGGGGCGAGCGGGATTAGCAGAACTGGAGGCCGTCAGTGCCTGAGCCCCACGCTCGGGCTACAGACTCGTGCCCTTTAGATCCTTATCTCACCGTGGGAATGTCAATCCCTGCCAGGACATGCAGCCTCCCTTTCTTCTTTTCTGCAGCTTTGTCCTGCTGTTTGTCACAGTCTTTTCTTCCAACGCCAGCCCGAGAAGCTGGAGGGAGGGCGGTGGTACTCGGGGGTGTAGGGCCGGGACCCTAGGACGACCTCTGGCATCGTTACCACTTGCTCTGGGGGCTCCCATCGCAGTGGAGCCTGAGACAAGGATATGGGTGCAGCTGATTTATCTGGGAAGGACCCCAGGGCTTCCCATGTGGCGCAAGTGGTAAAGAGCCTGCCTGCCAACACAGGAGATGCAAGAGACACGGGTTCGAACCCTGGGTCGGGAAGATCCCTGGAGGCGGGCATGGCAACCCCCCCAGTGTTCTTGCCTGGAGAATCCCATGGACAGAGGAGCCCGGTGGGCTGCAGTTCACGGGGTCACACAGAGTCGGACACGGCTGAGCGACTTAGCACGCATACACAGAGACAGTGACACGGGGGAGGGCAGGGAGATGGAAAAAGAAAGGAAGGTGGCTCAGCTGTGTCAGGACCGGCTGAGAGGCAGCTCGGGATGCGCCCCAGGGTCCCAGGGAGCCGGGTCTTATCCTGCAGTCCCTATTCCTCATCAAGGAAGGGTCTCTAGGGTGCGTTACTGCTCTGGCCTGACACACCTGGCTCAATCACCCCATGAGGAGTGGATCTCCTTTTCGGTTTGTGCAGCACGGACGCCAGCCCACCACCTGCTCCATCCACCCCCTTTCCGTACAGCTGTCACCACCCCTTTAACCAAGCACTTCCTGAGCCAGGCTCCTGCTCAGGGCCTTCCCTGGGTGGTCTCTATCCCCTTGACATCGCTGGCTGCTCCCTACAGATGAGGAAACGAGAGAGGGCCACACACAGAGCCTGAGGGAGGGCTGGGATTCAGTCCCCAGATGGCTCTTTTCCTGGTGGCTCAGTGATAAAGAATCTGCCTACCAATGCAGGAGACACAAGAGATACAGGTTTAATCCCTGGGTTGGGAAGATCCCCTGGAGTAGGAAATGGCAACCCACTCCATATTCTTGCTTTCGAAGTCCCATGGGCAGAGGAGCCTGGCGGGCTGCAGTCCACGGGGTCACAAAGAGTTGGATACAACTGAGCATGCACTCATAAACCCCAGTCACTTAGTCATCGAGCATTTTAATAAGGGCTTCCCTGGTGGCTCAGCTGGTAAAGCATCTGCCTGCAGTGCGGGAGACCTGCGTTCGATCCCTGGGTTGGGAAGATCCCTGGCGAAGGGAAAGGCTCCCCACTCCAGTATCCCTGCCTGGAGAATCCCATGGACCATATAGTCCACGGGGTCGCAAAGAGTCGGACCCGACTGAGCGCCTTTCACTTCATGTGTTCACTTCTGGCTGGGACTTGAAAATCCACATTCATAATCACTGCTGCTGCTGCTGCTAAGTCACTTCAGTGGTGTCCGACTCTGTGTGACCCCACAGATGGCAGCCCACCAGGCTCCCCCGTCCCTGGGATTCTCCAGGCAAGAACACTGGAGTGGTTTGCCATTTCCTTCTCCAATGTGTGAAGGTGAAAAGTGAAAGTGAAGTCGCTCAGTCGTGTCCGACCCTTAGCGACCCCACGGACTGCAGCCCACCAGGCTCCTCCGTCCATGGGATTTTCTAGGCAAGAGTACTGGAGTGGCTTGCCATTGCTTCTCCGCATAATCACTGAGCCCTCCTCAAACAAACTCTCATCCTTTTTGCATACAGAGACTACGTTTTCTAGATTCTCCTGGATGGTCGCCGTTGCAAGTAATTTTTAAATCCTTTTCAGTAAAGACAGTTTGTGACATATATAACCAAATGCATGCTAGTGTTTAAACCTCCGTAAGAACGTTCGCATGAATAAATTCACTCTTCCCTTCCCAATGGGAAAGCCATGTCTGACGAGAAATTCTAGTCTGGGCTGGGAAATGTGGTCCTTGAACCAGAGGGAGGGGCGTCTGATTCAGGCTCAGAACCTCGGGCTCTGGAGAGGCCCTGCCTGGGCTGCGTTGATGGTGAGGCTGGGGGGTCCCCAGTGCGGACCATGGACCGTAGCTGCCGGGTGAGGAGCCCCACCCACTCTCCGTCTTGGCCTCCCAGGCTTCCTGCCCTTCCTTCCTGTCTTCATCTTTCATGCTCCCCTTCCCTCCTCTTGGGAGTGGACCCCGTTGGGCAGTGTGGCTCCAGGGTTATGGCTGCAGACCCTGAAGCAGAATCCTGGGCTTGAGCCCCATAATGTGCTGGCTGAGAACCTGGATGCTAAGACTCAGAGACAGAAAGGAGAGACGTGGCGGAGGCTGAAGCACAGCCGTGGGTCTCCAGCAGCTGCCAGGCCAGAAGGAGCTCAGGAGAGGGAGGGGCCTGGCGGTGGAAGGCCTTGCTCACTGCCAACTTGCTGATTGACTTCAGGCGAGTCACTGCCCCTCTCTGGGCCTCGACTTCTTTATCTGTAAAATGCGGCTCTATCGCCAACCAACTTCACCAGCTATTTCCTAAGTTACTGAATGGAAATGTGCTTTACACCATTTAAATCACAGTTCATACAGAGGATGAGATGGTTGAATAGCATCACCCACTCAATGGACATGAGTTTGAGCAAACTCTGATAGATGGTGAAGGACAGGGAAGCCTGGCGTGCTGCAGTCCACGGGGTCACAAAGAGTCGGACAGGACTTAGAGACTGAACAGGAACAACAAGAGCACGGTTCAGATAAAAGGCAAAGCCAGACCAACAGGGTGAGGAGGACAGAAGCAGGAGAGAGGCAGATACATGCTTCTCCCTCTGTCACAAACCATGGCTGGTGACACGGGGATGCTGTTTGACGAACAGCTACTTATACCTAGCGGGGCTTCCCTGGGGCTCAGTGGTAAAGAACGCGCCTGCCAAAGCAGGAGACTCGGGTTTGATCCCTGGGTTGGGCATTAACTTGGAGAAGGAAATGGCAACCCACTCCAGTATTCTTCCCTGGGAAATCTCATGGACCATGGAGCCTGGTGGGCTACAGTCTCTAGGGTCACAAAAGAATTGGACATGACTTAGCAACTAAATGACAATTTATACCTAGCACTCCACTATGAGGATTCTGTTAATCTTCACAATAGCCTATGTGGGAGGCAGTGTCTCCATTTTACAAATGAGACAGCTGAGGCCCAGAGAGGTCATTTAAAGTATCCAGAGTCACATAGCAGCAAGTGGCAGCGTCTGGATTAGAACTCAGGCTCTGCAGAGTCAAAACCGTGGGTTGTCCTCTTCACCGTATCATCAGAGCTGCAATGGGGAGATGTCCCACGTGTGTCTTATGGCCTGACGGCCCTTCTCCCTCTGCCCAAAGTAAAAGATAAGAAGCCTACACCCAGGAAATCCATGGGCCCTCCCTGATCCTCCCCAGAAAGCCCTGCACTGCCTCCCTTGCCCTCTGAAAGGAGGTGTCACGCCGGTTCTGAGACTTCATCTCCCACCCAAGGAGACCTCGGCTGAGAAGAAGCTGGGCACTAAGCCCAATAGATGAGATTCTAGGTACTGCAGCCAATCCCAGTGGCCTTGCCAGGCAGTGGGCTGTGCTAATTGCTCTGTCAACAGTGGACCTTGTTTGCATATATGCAAATTGAGGGGCTTATTAGCTCTTCTCCCAGATGGGTCAGTCCAGGCCTCAGGCTGACCCCTGCATGGCCTGGTTTGAAGGCTTCACTAGCCACGGGGACTAATGTCCTTCCAGATGAGCACTCAGCAGGCGGGGGTGGCCCATTACCTTGGCAGCTGAACAGCTCAACTGGGACCTGGGTGTTTTAATGGGGTTACGGGGGACTGTGGACGGGGGGACCCCAGGATATCCCAGGGCCTGCCCGGGGACTTCTCCTCTCTGACCTTGGCCCCACATGGGCCTAGTGACAGCAGAGGTCTGCTGTCTAGCTGTCAGGATGCCTGCAGTCTGATGGGCATCTTCAGAAGGCAGCTGCTCAGAGAGCAGACATCACTGAGCCTTGTCAGGGCTTCGAGACTTCCGCCCAGTGCGTTCCACCACCAGGGCTGGCTCTTCCACCCCACGGCCGGGCCTCGGGCTGGGCCCCCATCACCCCGCCTGGGTCATCTCAGTAGTCTCGTCCCGCATCCTGCATCCACGCATCCCCCACTCCCTCCTCCTCCCTGCAGCCCAGTGGAGGCTTTCAAACTGCAAACCCAACCACCCTCTCCCCTGCTTAAAACTCTTCATGGCTCCCTAGTGCCCAGGCATAAAGCCCATGCTCCTAACCCGGACTAAACCCATTACATGGGTTTCCAATCCCAGCCTCTCTTTTTCAGTGTCCAGGGCTCTCCCCTCTGCTCCTGCTCCTCGAGTTTCTTGAAGGCAGCGCTGTTGGCTGATGTGTCCTCAGAGCCTGGCACAGAAATCACCGTCTCCAGGAAGCCTTCCTGGATGCAGTCCATGAGCTCCTCCCTTTCTGGATTGAATGCCTTCAGTTCCATTCAGTTCAGTTCAGTCGCTCAGTCGTGTCTGACTCTTTGCGACCCCATGGATCACAGCACTCCAGGCCTCCCTGTCCATCACCAACTCCCGGAGTTCACTCAAACTCATGTCCATCGAATTGGTGATGCCATTCAGCCATCTCATTCTTTGTCGTCCCCTTCTCCTCCCGCCCCCAATCCCTCCCAGCATCAGTCTTTTCCAGTGAGTCAACTCTTCGCACGAGGTGGCCAAAGTATTGGAGTTTCAGCTTTAGCATCAGTCCTTCCAATGAACACCCAGGATTGATCTCCTTTAGAATGGACTGGTTGGATCTCCTTGCAGTCCAAGGGACCCTCAAGAGTCTTCTCCAACACCACAGTTCAAAAGCATCAATTCTTCGGCGATCAGCTTTCTTCACAGTCCAACTCTCACATCCATACATGACCATGGGAAAAACCATAGCCTTGATTAGACGGACCTTGGTTGGCAAAATAATGTCTCTGCTTTTTAATATGCTATCTAGGTTGGTCACAACTTTCCTTCCAAGGACTAAGCGTCTTTTAATTTCCTGGCTGCAATCAGCATCTGCAGTGATTTTGGAGCCCCCCAAAATAAAGTCTGACACTGTTTCCACTGTTTCCCGATCTATTTCCCATAAAGTGATGGGACCAGATGCCATGATCTTAGTTTTCTGAATGTTGAGCTTCAAGCCAACCTTTTCACTCTCCTCTTTCACTTTCATCAAGAGAATCACCTAATGCCGATGAAGAGAATCCCTTGGGCAGAGGAGCCTGGTGGGCTACAGCCCATGGGGTTGCAAAGACTCAGATACAACTGAGCGAATAACACTTTCACTTTCATGAAAGGGGTCTAGGTTTCTTTCTGGGTGAGAGTCTTGCCTTCTTTGTTAGATGGGGAGTTCTCAAATAATACAGGGGTGTGTCTCCTCCATCTGACGAGGGACCTCCCCTTGGAGGGGCTGTGTCTATTCCACCAGACATGTGATGCTTCACCCTCCAGCGAGTGGAAGCCGTCAGGGTCTGCGGTCCTTGTCACATTCTGACCTAAGGGGAACGTGAGTGTCCATTCTGCCTGATTTTGTTCCACGATGCTTTCACGTGGCTGTCTCAGGAAAGACACACACAGAGAAGCGGGGCAGGATAGCGGTCTGGCCCTGCTCCCTGGGACAGGGCCGCCTCTCAGTAAGTCTGAGCCGAGTGGAAAGGATCAGGGTCCACGGGTGACTCACAGACACCCCCTCCTCTTCTCCAGGCCTGGAGCCAGGGCCTCACACCCCTTGCACCCGATCCAGCCAGGTCCTGCCCAGAGAGGGGGCTGCTCCCCATTCCTTCCTGCCCAGGTTGGCTGAGTCAGAAACAGCTGATTGGGCTTCACTCCCCAACCCAGAGGGAACCTGGCCCGCCTTTCCTTCCACAGCTGGTTTCTGCATCTGCTCCATCCTGACTTAGACTAATCTGGGTCTGGAACCTTCTGGAAGCATCTTGGTCCAGTCCCTTAGTCCCCCGAGGAACCTGCAAGACGTTCCAAGTCTGATGTGAAAAGTCTCCAGTAAACACAGCCGTCAGACCACCAAAACAGAATGCCCAGGACCCTGCAAAGTAAGAGGAGCCCCCCAACGATCTGAGGGTTATCAGCGGTGATCTCCCTGCCCTGGAGCTGCAGGGAGCCTGGGCAGACAGGGGTGAGGGCCGGGCTGGAGGGGCAGAGGGCTGGCTCCCGGTCAGGCCAGCGGGGCTGGAGGACCAGGCCGGAACACAAGCCCCAGCGATTGGTTATTATCACAGGCGAATCATGGGTGCCTCGGGAAACATTCCTTCCTGCTGTTTTGAATTATGTGACTTTAAAAAAAACCATATTTTTTTTTTTTCCTCTATTACAAAAGTAACACCCAGAAGCTGGAGACAGTTTGGAGCGTTTAGAAAGGCACAAAAAGGAGAACGCCACTGCTCAGATGACCGCTGTTAACTCCACGGTGATTATCCCGCCAGACGCTTCTGTGCTTGGAGACAGAGAATTTTGGAGGAGAAACAGAAAGGATTTTATGTGAAATTTTTTTTAACGTTATCATGGGCTTAGGTTTTTTTGTGGGGAGATGGCGGCTTCTTGCCTTTGTTCCCTGACTCTTGCGTGGGTACCTGAAAGCTGCCCATTACCCTGTTTTTGCCACCAATTTCCTCGATTCATACCCCCTATAAACCACCACAGGGAACTTTATAGACCCACAAAGGCATTCAAAGTTAATGGCAAAACCAACCATGTGAAAACTCTGCCGTAAAATCCGCCTCCCTCCTCTCCCCAGAGCCTGAGTGCCTCTGTCCCTCCTGGGTCCCTCGAGGCCGCCCGTTCTCTGCTGCCCGAGCAGCACCGGGTCCTGGGACAGGGGATGGGGTGGGAGGCAGGGAGAGAGCCCTCGGGGTGACCTTCCCACTGCCAGGGCACGGAGCACACACATGCCCTTCCCGGCACAACACGGAGGCAATAAATACCGGGGCTGTAATTTATGTAGATGTTTTGGAGTCCAAACAGAAGGGTGGGAAGGGGCTAATGAAATGACATTCCTCATGTCAGCTTCTTGGGGCGGGGAGCAGAGCAGGTTCATAACACGTGGGGGCACCTGCCAGCTGGAGGATGGAGCTTAGATCAATCCAACCGCTGCCCTTGGGCGCCCCTGCTGAGGTCGAGGCTCTGTCAGGGGATGGATCCCATGATGGGGAGGAGAATGCAGCCACTCTGTTATTCATCCCTTCAATAAATATTTCCAGGCTCCAGTTCCCTCTCTTTTCCAAGCCCTCCCAGGCGGAAAGGGGAAGACTCTGTGGAGCTTGGTCCTTTAGGGGAGAAATGTGTGGCTTCTGCCAGGGAAAGCATGGGCTTGACACTGAGCTTGCTTTTGCTGTGAGGCCTTGGACAAATCGTTTGCCCCTCTGATCCTGTTTGGCCACCCACCTACTAGAGAAAACAGGATTGTCATAAGAGCTGAGTGCTGTGCCACAGGAACAGGCGGAGGGGAGGGTGTGATTAAGGGCAGTTTCTCCCCACCCTCTGTCCTATTCCCGTTTCTTGCAAGCTGTGAGGAGCACAGAGCCACGGGAGCCTTGCCTTGCTGTCTCTGGGTCCCTGGCTGGAAGCTGTGGGCCGGGCAGGCTTAATCAGTTTGGGTACTGCCCTTCCCCCTCTTTTGGGAGAAGAGGCTGGTGGGGTGCAGGGAAGGGGGATGGGGATTATGGAGGAGGTGGGGCCACTCTGATCTGCTCTGGGCCCTTAACCGACTCAGCAGGTGACCCTGGCTGAGTCACTGCTTCTCTCAGGAGGGGCTGGATCAGAGCCGTTGTCCTTTCTCATGGGCCGCCAGGCGGCATCACTCCAAGGCAGGGAGGGGAAGTGATGCTGAGGGATGGGGCCGCCCGTCCCCCAGCTCCTCCGCAGCCCTGCTGCACCCCCGCGCGGTGTCGAAATACCTGCCTCTGGTCCACGTGGGAGGAGCTGGCTATAGGAGCACCCTTTCACCCTCGTTTGACCGGTGAGGAAATGACCTGCTTTCCGGCCAAGGTCAGAGCCACAGAAGGTCTCAGGTGGGACCAGACTTTGGTCCAACAGAATTTAATCTCTCTGCCCCAAGCCCTTTTCCCCGGCTCTCTATCTTTGGCAAGTTCACATTTCTGTAAGGGGCCGGGTGACATTACCCCTGATTAATAAATGAAGGAAGCAAGGCTCAGAGAGGTTAGATGACTTACTCAGGGTCAGAAATAAAGCATGTCACCCAGCAGACACCAAAATCAAAGCGAGAGAAAGAGAATCACCCTTGATTTCTCTCCTTCTCTTTGCACGTTCGGTCAAAGAACATGTCCCGGGCTGCTTTTCCCAGCACCTCCCAGACCTGGCTACCCTCTCTGTTGCCGCTGCCACCCCCAGTCCAGGCTGGTCTCTGTGACTGCCACCTCACACCGCCTCCTTGAGCCCTTCAAGGAATCCAGAGAGCTGTTCAGTCAGTCAGTTCAGTCGCTCAGTCATGTCTGACTCTTTGCGACCCCATGAATCACAGCACGCCAGGCCTCCCTGTCCATCACCAACTCCCGGAGTTCACCCAAACCCACCTCCATCGAGTCGGTGATGCCATCCAGCCATCTCATTCTCTGTCGTCCCCTTCTCCTCCCGCCCCCAATCCCTCCCAGCATCAGAGTCTTTTCCAGTGAGTCAACTCGTCGCACGAGGTGGCCAAAGTATTGCAGTTTCAGCTTTAGCATCAGTCCTTCCAATGAACACCCAGGACTGATCTCCTTTAGGATGGACTGGTTGGATCTCCTTGCAGCCCAGGGGACTCTCAAGAGTCTTCTCCAGCACCACAGTTCAAAAGCATCAATTCTTCGGCGCTCAGCTTTCTTCACAGTCCAACTCTCACATCCGTACATGACCACGGGAAAAACCATAGCCTTGACTAGACGGACCTTTGTTGGCAAAGTATGTAAATCAGGCCAGGTCACTCCCAGGCTTAACACCCTCCCAGATTTGCCATTGTACTTGGAGTCAAATCCCCATCCTGCCTTGCCTGCCCCAGTTAGGACCACGTCGCTCCCACCTTGTCAAGCTTTCTTCACGTCCCTGTGGCTCTGGCCACACTGGCCACCTGGCTTTCTTCTGGGTGTGCCTGGAGCTGTGCAGCCTGTGGGCCTTGGAACTTGAGGTTTCCTCTGCTTGGATCACCCTTCGCAGGATCATCCCATAGCTGCCGCCTTGCCTTTTCCCCGCTGCGAGGCCCAAATTAAGTCAAAGGGACTAGGACCTGCCTTCCCTGGCCCTAGTCATTGAAATGTCTCCTTCCCGCGCTTTCTCTCTGGTAGCACATCTGAGCCATCCTTCAGGGCACTTCCCAATATCCCCAAGAATTCCGTCCGGTCAGTTCTCTGCTTGTTCATCATCTGATTCTCTGACAGCACTTATAATTATTATTGTTGAAAAACGTGTGCCTCTGTGTCTCTGGTGCAGAGAAGGAAGCTCAGCAGATGTTTATCGAGTGAAGGAATGTGTGTTACGGTGAGCAAGAGGTCGCACATTACAGCTTATTTCATTGCTCAGGAGTAACGGGGAATGAAATAAAATGTAGGGAAAGGCAAGCCTGTATAGTTTAAAGAATGAATGTTTTATCCTTGAATGAGCGACGTCGTTTCTATTCAAGTACAGAGTAGCCTGCCAGCCTTCCTAGCAAACAAGTTAATGTTTTATATCCATTTTAAAAGCCAGAGCATAATCCCAGTGCTTGAACTACACATCCACGCGCTCTTACAGCATCAGCAAGACGTGCTTCCCAGTGTGTGTCTGCTGCGGCCTCGGGGACCCGTGGCGGGCTAGAGGCACAGAGAGGGTCCCAGGGCCACACTCCTGCGGCCCACCTCGCCTGCACCAACAGCCAGACCACATCCGTGTCACCCACAGAGGCTGCAGCCGTGGGTGACCTAGCCCCTGCTGCTGAGCACTGAGAAACAAGGCCGGAGAGTCTTCGGGGGAAATGTGTGGCCATAGTGGGGGAGTGTCTGGGGTACAGGGGAGACCCTGGGGGCCGGGACAGTCCCTAGGTCTTCAGGGAGAGGGCCAGGCTTGCAAGGATGACAGGCACGGGGGGCGGGGGCGGGCTGTCCAGCATGGTTCAGAGGCTTGGACTCATTGCTGTACTAATCATTAGTGTCAATACCGTGAACGTTCTCGAATCACGGAGCTAATGTTGCTAATAATCAGGGGTGATATATCCTGACTCCACCGCTCTGCCTAGGTGCCCGGCCTGCAGGATCTGCCTCTCCCACCGCTCAGCTCACGGGTTCTCGGGGGCCGGCCAGACCCACAATCGGTCCTAACAGACCTCTGTAATGTGGGCAGGTTCTGGAAACCATGATTGCTTTTCCGAGGGTTCCTCCAGGGTAGGGCCCTGGCTTCATGTACCCATTTCTCCATCCTGGTGCCATCATTTCCAAGCTGTGTGACCTTGAGTGAGTCATTTCTCCATCTGTCAAGTGGGTGCTGCAATACGTAACATCAAAGGTGGTCTGAGGATTCTCTGAGAGAGCGTGAATGCAGCGCTGGGTGGCACACCTGGTACAGGCTCCCTGGATGCTAATGACTCATGGTTAAGTCATCTCTTCATTTACATAATAGCAGAAATTAGGCTTTGGGACCAGGTTGTTCTGGGGTTGAAGCTGCTGGCACTCATTCTGAACCCGGGTCTCTCTGGACCGCAGTTTCTTCATCTGAAAAGTGGGGATAAACTTCCCTATGGGGTTTCCTGGTGGCTCAGTGGTAAAAAATCCACCTGCAGTGCAGGAAATGCAGGAGACGTGGTTTGATCCCTGTGTTGGGAAGATCCCCTGGAGGAGGGCATGGCAACCCACTCCAATATTTTTGCCTGGGGAATCCCGTGGACAGAGGAGCCTGTTGGGCTGCAGTCCAGTGGGGTCACAGAAAGTCGGACACGACTGAAGTGATTGAGCATGCAAACTTACTTCTGGGAGGCTGGGAAGATGAGAGATGGGCCTGTATAACCCCTGGTCCAGGAGACAGATGGTGGCTTCAAGTTAGGTCCGGGCTGTGTCCCAATCACTGTGTCCCTCCTTTAGGGATGAGGGTCCCAGGATTCTCTTTCAGCTGCAGGTATTTGAAGAAGGGTGCCCAGAACCGGTTTCCTGGAAGAGTTGCGTGTTGGGGCTGGGTGAGAACAGATTTTTAAATATCTGGTTCCGGACCAGGCACTCCACAGGCGTTCTACCCTGCCCCCTCCCTTTCCCAGAACCTCCCCTGGAACTGAGACCTCTGCATTCACAGTAGCACCTCCCAGGCACCCCTGTGATCTAGCTGCCCCATCAGGGCTGCCAGCACGTTCACTGAGGCACCCAACACCACTCTGTGGTCTCACCAAGTGCAGTCCCAGATGCCAGTGCCTTCTGGACTGTTCCAAGTGGAGAGTGTCTGGTCTGCCCCAAGCCCCTGAGCTGATAGCCCTCGTCCTTCCCTGTCACCACGCCAGCCTCCCCACCTTGGAGCCTTAAAGGAGGAAAGCCGGGGCAGTTGGACTGGAGAAAACAGAGTTTCAGTCAGGTTATGTGAACTTGAGCAGGATGGCCAGGTGGTGAAGGATGCGACTCAGCCCCCACGAGTCACTGTGGCTTCTGGGCCCCGGGGCCTTTGCGCGCCCCATCCTCTGTATGGAGTGATACTTTCCCACTCCAGCTGGGCCTCTGCTCAAATGCTTCCTCCTCAGAGAGGCCTTCATTGACTACTTGTGATTAACACTAGCTGCTGTAATGAACGACTCCAAACTCTTAGTGACAACACAATAAAAGTGAATTTCTCACTCAGGCAAAATCAAAAAGCATTTATTCTTCCCTTTATGCAGAGGCTCCCCTGGGTGGCTCACCTCCAAGCAGTGACTCAGAGACTCCAGCCTTTTCTACCTTGTGTCTTTGTCATTCCTAGGACCCCCCGAGGGCTGCGCACTGGCTCCTCTGTATTCATGCTACCAAAGAGGAGCGAGAAGGAACCCCCAGAGCGTCTCAGCTGGCAGGCCCAGGGCGAGGGTCCGAGCGGCTCACCTCACTTCTACCCACATTCCAGTGGTCAAAGCTGGTCCCGTGACCGTGCCGCACTTCAGTGGGACAAGAAGTCCTCTCCCCAGCAGTGGGCGGGGACGGGGGTGAATACTGGCCTACCAATGATTCTCATGAGGGCAGGGGGTCTCATAGGGTGTCTGGGGTGAGTGGCATCCGACACTTATGACCTCCTGTCATTGACCAGGCCCTGCTTAACCACAGGGAGCCTGGGAGATATTTCTAGCTGCATATTGGTGAAAAGCAACAGTTTCTGCCCCATCACCTAATCAAAGGAAGCCCACTGGTGTCTCCCATCATAGAGATGACCAGAGAATTTGTCATCCATAGGGGATAATTTTAAACCAATAAAATACACTAATGATTCCACTGGACACAAGACTTAAATCAAGGTTGCTCTGGGCCTTCCAGGACGTGTGGTCACCTACTCTCCATCCCCGGGGCCTGGATTATTGTTCTTTTTCCCTCTCGTCTGTACATGAAATTTATCATCTATGTATGTGTCCACTGGTCTACTGTCTGTCTTCCCCACCAGATGTAGGGGTCCATGAGGGCACGACTTTTCTTTGTGCACTGACTGCTGTCTCCTTGGAGCCTAGAACTGGACTTGGCATGTCTCGGGGGCTCACTACCTGCTTGTTGAATGAATGAATGCATATACTTAGTCATCCACAGTCATTTTGCAAACCAGCTATGCATTAGCTTCAGTGTTCCTGCCCTCCGGGAGCAAAACTCTAGAGGTGGACGTAGACTTTGAATCAGGAAGAGTGAATTTCAGGGGCTCTGGGTGGGGTCAGAGAAGATCCTCCACGGAGGCAATGTTTGGGCTGAGGGTGTTTAGAAAGCAGAGACCATGGACTCAGTTCTGAATAGCTTTGAGCTCGTCCAGTTTGGCCTTTAGAGGCTGTGTGAGCCCACGTGAGTTGCTTGACCTCTCTGAACTTTAGTTTCCACACCTGGAATGTGAAACCAAGTGTCTGTACCTCTGCAGGTGGAGGCGATATCTGCTGTCTTCCTGGCGATGTGGGGGCCCAGCAAGAGGTGTCGGCTGTCATCATTATTTCTCTTTTGTAAATTTTAGACGGGAACTTCCATCCTGGAGCGTTTGGCCTCTGGCGGGATAGGGGACACGGAGTTCCTGCCTTCCTTGTTATGTGCTCACTGAAGCTCACCAAGGACAGCTCCATCGCTAGTGATGGAGCCCTTGAGGTCCCGATGCTGTTTCCTGGAATGCAGCCCCTTGCTCTGGTTTCAGCTCGGCCAGTGGTGATCCTGGAGGCTTCCTCAGTCTCTCTGAACACTTTTCTTTGGAATAGGGATACGAAAAGCTATCTTATGGGGCTAAAGTGAGGATTAAAAGAGATAATACAATCAAAGGGCCCAACACAGTTCCTCCCCCATAGCTGTGATGTAATAGCATGGAGGCTGACGTTTATTGATGGCTCTCAGTGTGCCAGCCAACAGTGGTGATGTCCTCAGGTTCAGGGGCTCCGGAAGTGAGCCCCCAAGGGCACCTAGGACCCATTCAACAGCAGCAGTCACAGGGCTCCCTGGCCCTGAAGGGAGGAGGGCGTCTCGAGTTTTGTTCCTATTGTCTGCTGGCTTAGAACAGGTGGCCGGTGGCAAGGAGGCTGGGAGAGCTATGGAGGCGTGCCCGGGCACTGCTTCAGCTTCAGGACGAACCGCGGAACAGTTATGGATGGTTTTGTCCTCTAGAGCTGTTCGTCCCATTACCGCCCGCAGACGGCCATAATGGGCTTCGGGAGGCTTACGCCAACATCCTCGCCTCCACTCCGCAGAGGGGATCCAGCCAGAGGGCTGGAGTGGAGCTCAGAGCTGCTCAGGCATCCACAGCCCCAGGGGCATCAGAAGGCCCCAGCCTGACTGGTCACACCAGCCCTGCTCCGCCAAGCCCTGGCGACTTGCCTCATTAATAGGACGAAAGGGCAAGGTGCCGTCCCAGGGAGACCATCACGGCACGGGCCTGGGCCAGGAGGGGGACGGTGCTGACTCTGAGCCCACAGCCGACAGGCCACGTCCTCCTGTAATGCTCATCGCCTGGGGATTGCCCGTGACGGTCCCTTCTGCACAGATGTGATGACCGAGGGTCAGGCTGGGGTGGTGATCTCCTGGGTGGGACGGCCAGGGATGGTGAGGGGGTGGGGGGGCAGGGTCAGGATCTAAGTTCCAGGTGGTCTGAGGCCCAGACCTGCATTGCTCCTGCTGCCCTGCGGAGCGTCAGCATAACCCGTCACCATCTACCCAGAAGCACCAGTGCTTTATCTCATTTCGTTGGTTGCTGGTAGAACAGGAAACCTTCTTAGCAACAAGCCCATGTGTTCATTTGACAGATGGACACACTGAGGCCCGGAGCAGGGACGTGCCTTCCGCTGCCTCGTGGGGAGCTAACTGCAGGCCCCTGTCCATCCTTGGGGCTGACATCTTCTAGGTCGGTTTCCTGTCAGCTGTGTGTGCTGTGTCTGTGACCCGTCGTGCCTTCAGGCAGGGCACACGCTCCCCTTTCACCCCAGTCCTCACCACTCCCTGCTGCTTCCTCCTGGACGGATTCGGTCCTGTGTCCTGCCTGGTGCCCTCCACACGTGCCTCCCTGCCTGGGCTCCCCCCAAGGGCACTTTGAAAGAACCCAACCTTGGTGCTCTAGTGTTTTCTTTTGAGTACACCCTTGCCTCCTTCAAGGCCTGCCAGCCCCAACTCCCATTTTACACATCTTTTCAAACTTCCCTCCTGCATGAAAATGTTGCCATTCAAAGCCCATTCCCATTTCTTCTGATGTGCTTGGTGTCGAAGGAAAGCCAAGGAGAGAAGCATCAGCCGCTCAGCCATCTCTTCTCTGACCTTAATGCCTGGCTCAGGGAGGCTGGGGTCAGCCCTGTGCTCAGCGCTGGGTCTTGCCTGGAGAAAACACGTGTGTGTTTCTGATCACACTGTATCTTTGCTGAGAAAGCTTCCCTCTCACGAGCAGGGAGGCTTATGTCAGAGATGAGAGAGGGGCTCTGTCCCCAGGAAGGATCAACCACTACAGGCTGGTGATGGGCAGGGGCTGGCAGCGGGAGGTGTCACTCATGTTTCCTGTGGGTCCCAGCTGAGGAAGATAGAGACAGGAGTCAGAACCACTAGTTTCACTCTTCCTCCAGGCAGCCTTCCAGGACCTCTCCTGATTCTGGCCAGTCTCAAGGGTCTCCAGGAAATTCCTCCTCTAAGGAAAGGAGAGGAAAGAGGAAAAGAAAGGACAGGCACGAAGGGAGAAAAGTGAGTGCAGGGGAGGGGAGAGGATGGACTCTGGCTACACAAGGCAGCTCCATTTTCTTTGACTCTAAATGGCTTAGCTTATGCTGTTCCCACATGGAATGAACCCATCCCCACCCCTTCTAACGTCCTTCAAGTTTTGGCCCAGAAACCACCTCTCTGCCTTCCTGCTTCCCTTCATCCCCTGCCCCCCGGCTCCTGTGTCGCGTGGTACTTTGCTTGAGCCTGGGTTTCCTCCCCTGCCTTGGGTGTCTGCACAGCCCCCGACACTGTGACCCCTGCTGGGGGTCACTGTCACCCCAGCAGCCAGCCTAGGGGGCGGTACAGAGACCCTGACTTGTGCATGGAGGTCGTCTGAGGGGTGATCCGAGTTTCCGTCTGGACTCTGCCACTTTGGGGCCCTGTGACCTTGGAAGAGCCGTCTGCGTCTCTGGGCCTCTGCTTGTCCATCTGTGAAATGGAGGTAGTACTGCCTGCTCTGTGGAGCTGCTATGGGAATAAGAATCCAGCACCTGTATACGCTTGACATTTGTTAAGGGTTCATCAAACACAGCTATGGAACAGAGAACACGGGGCCTTGACCCAGGCCAGGGCTTCCCCGGTAGCTCGGCTGGTAAAGAATCCACCTGCAATGCAGGAGACCCCGGGTCAATTCCTGGGTCAGGAAGATCTGCTGGAGAAGGGATAGGCTACTCACTCCAGTATTCTTGGGCTTCCCTTGTGACTCAGCCAGTAAAGAATCTGCTTGCAATGGGGTGGACCTGGGTGCGACCTCTGGGTTGGGAAGATCCCCTGGAGAAGGGAAAGGCTCCCCACTCCAGTATTCTTGCCTGGAGAATTCCATGGACTGTATAGTCCATGGGGTCACAAAGAGTTGGACACAACTGAGTGGCTTTCACTCCTGACCCAGGCCAGCACACCCACCCCTCTAAGAGCAACTTTGCCAAGGCCCCAAATGGAAGGGCACAGGGGGGCATGCGGGCTCCAGGATCCCCAGAGAGCTGGGTGCCAGACAGAGGGCCCCATCCATCCCTATCCAAAACAAGTGTGGGGAGAGAGACCAGCTTGCAACCCTGAAATCGGGAAGGTGACCCAGCCGGGGGCTGGCGAGGGAGCCATGGAGCCCCTTGAGTGGGGCAGGGGTGGGCTAGAGCAGGGCGAGCCGGGTCCCTCTGTTGGTCCTGAAGGCCCAGCCCAGCCAGGCTGCCCCTGAGGCCTGGGCCGTAACCTTGGTGGAATCTGGCTCCCAGCCCCGCCCATGGTGAGGAAAGACGAGCTAATAACGGCGGGCGGTCGGGAGGCTGGGCGTTTAACTGATGACCGTGGGTGCGTGTTTGACGGGCCCAGATGCAGTGCTGGCGGAAGGTGAAGCACTAATACGTGTAATATATAATTATCATGTACCTCCGGCCTCGCAGGCTGTGTAAATAGTTTACCGAGCTGGGAGCTGATCCGGGTTAGTGGGCTGCTTGCGGGCCCCTCTCGGACACGGCGGACCAGCCCCTGCCCTCTTGGGAGGGGCCGGGTCCGGCCTGGCCTTGCCCACTACCAGGGCCTGTCCTGCCTGGGTGGGAGGGGGTCACTTCCGGGGCCTTCATGAGCCCTAGACCTTTAAGGTCCGTCTAGTCAAGGCTGTGGTTTTTCCCGTGGTCATGTATGGATGTGAGAGTTGGACTGTGAAGAAAGCTGATCGCTGAAGAATTGATGCTTTTGAACTGTGGTGCTGGAGAAGACCCTTGAGAGCCCCTTGGACTGCAAGGAGATCCAACCAGTCCATCCTAAAGGAGATCAGTCCTGGGTGTTCATTGGAAGGACTGATGCTAAAGCTGAAACTCCAATACTCTGGCCACCTCATACGACGAGTTGACTCACTGGAAAAGACTCTGATGCTGGGAGGGATTGGGGGCAGGAGGAGAAGGGGACAACAGAGAATGAGATGGCTGGATGGCATCACCGACTCTGTGGACATGAGTTTGAGTGAACTCCGGGAGTTGGTGATGGACAGGGAGGCCTGAAGTGCTGTGATTCATGGGGTCGCGGAGAGTCGGACACGACTGAGCGACTGAACTGAACTGAACTGAACAGAGACCTTTAAGGGGTGGCAGAGTCTCCCTAGTGGCTCCAATGGGAAAGAATTCATTTTCAATGCAGGAGACTGGGGTTCAGTCCCTGGGTCGGGAATATTCCCTGGAGACGGAAATGGCAACCCACTCCAGTATTCTTGCCTAGAGAATTCACTGGACAGAGGGACCTGGCAGGCTATACAGTCCTTGGGGTCACAAGGGTCGGACATGACTTAGTGACTAAACCACCACGGCCAGGGAAGGAAGGCGGCCAGGATGGGCCGAGTGGTGCGTGCACAGCCTCCCACTTCGCGCCCTATTTGCGTTTCATCCTTTCCTTTTCGTGGAAGAGGAAATGAGCTCAGAGAGGGCAAGCAAGCTGCTTAAGGGCGCACAGAACGTGGGTGGCAGAGCTGGGCTTCAGCCCAGGCCCACCTGGGCCCCAGCCTGAGTGCTGTCTCTCAGAAGGCAAGACCAAGGCCCCCGGCCCACCCCGGGACCCCCTTCAGTGAGGGTCCTAAGGGCAGTCTTTAGCATCCTGGTTGTTTTTCCTTGATGTCGCTTGAATGTTTAGTAACCAGTTTTCATAAAGAGGGTTTGGGGAAGACCCCAAGCAACTCTAGGTTTCCCTAACAGCCAGCTCTGTGCCTGTTGTCTCAGAGTCTGTGTAGTCCGGGAAGGTAATGGTGTGATGGGCAGTGGGGTGCGGCCAGGGGCGGGGCAGAGATGGGGCTGAGGGCTGGAGTCAAACACACTCAGACTCGACATAGCTTGCAACAGCCCCGGCTGCCCATGCAGCTTTCCAGGCCGGGACCCAGACTCCCCAGTGCCCCGCCCATCTCTGCCCCTCGAAGACTTTGTGAGGATAAGGGGGGTGGGGCTCTCGCTCCTTTCGGGGCGCTCTGATGCTGCCCCCTCTCTGTCTCCAGACTGGGCTGGAGCAGGGCTCCTTCACGCTCCCTCACCTGCACGGTGGGCCCAGGCGCGTCCTGGTTCTCACGTCCTTCCAGGACCCCGGACCCCACACTGCAGCCCACGCCAGGGCTCGCCAGGCGGGGGACCCGTGGTCTCTTCGTTCAGCCCATCTTCTCAGCGCCCGCCCTGGTGCCCTGCCTCCCACTGGGGCTCCAGCAGCACAGCAAACCCGCCCTTCCTCCTCCCAGGCTGCGGCGGCTAATGGGACGCTAAGTGCCTATTCTGCAGATGAGGAAATTGCAATTAAGGGAGGTTAAGTAACTTTCCCGGGGTCACATGTTTGGTTTGCCTGATTCCCAACACCAAGAATTTCCCACTTCATCAGCTTGCCTCTTTGATGGAGGGTACTTCCAGGGCAGGGGCCGACACCCCATCAGACTCAGGGCTCCCACAGGAAAAGGGCTGGCTTTCCTCCGTCAGCATAGGCATTTGTTCAGAGCAGGAACTCTGTCTCCCTCCCTGGACCGTGAGCTTCCCAAGGGCAGAGGCTGTACATCTCCCATCTGCCTGGGACCCTCCAAAGGTAGGACCTGTGCCTCCCCATCAGACTGGGAATATCCTCTGGAGGCCCTTTCTCCCTCATCAGACTGGGAGCTCCCTGAGGGCCAGCTCAGTGGCTCCCCCATCAGACTGGGAATATCCTCTGGAGGCCCTTTCTCCCCCATCAGACTGGGAGCTCCCTGAGGGCAGGGGTGAGTCTGAAGTGTCTCTGCCTGGCCTCCACCTTACGCCACCTCCAACTTGAGGACGCCCAGCCCGCGGCATTCCTCACCCTGACCGTGTCCTGCGCGGGACTCACTCGCAGCCCAGCAGAAGCTGCCAACAGGCCGCTAAGCCACAGTGCACCCCGGGCATTAATTAGTGTTGCCTCTGTTAAGTGTTTCTTCCCACTTATGCAAATCAGCGAGGTAAGAGGCACATAATGAAGTGTTTGTGGTTTAATACTGTGCGGTAGGAAGGAAGATGAATTTTAATTACTGGCTCCTAATTGGACGGACGGCTTGTTAATACCCTGATGATGGGTTGTCTGAGCCGTTTGCCACCCACCCACCCAGGCCCAGGTGTCTGCTGACCTGCGCCGCAGGGCACCTCGAGGAGCCTTTCCGCCTGCCCTTGTCAGGGGTCATGCTGGGCACCCCTCTGCTGTTGCCTTGGGAATCCCCAGAGACTTGTGATTCCTCTCCTTCTCCCTCTCTGCCTTTTGCAGGGTCTGAGGGCTCATCAAACCCTCACTGTGCCTCTTGCTTGCGGGCAAGCCTCCTGCCCTCTCTGAGCCTCGCGTTCTTCAGGTTAAGTGCTGAAGAGCATGAAGGGGGGCAGTGGGAAATTGTCAGAGCTCGGTATTTACGAGAGGGTGAGCAGGGGAGGTCCTTCAAGACACCGAGCGTCCAGAGACGGCAGGAGAGAGGGAGCCCAGCAAGCGTCTCGGGGAGAGAGGAAAGCAGGATGTTTGGGCGAGCTGGAGCTTCGTGCCTCCCCGGAGTCAGGGATGCTGAGGACCATCCCCTCCCACTCATCCCTCAGGGCTCTGCTCGGGTGGCTCTCCTCCAGGACGTCCGTGCGCCCTGGGGTCGCTGGGTGGAGGGTCCCTACCTTGGGTTTGGTGGAGGTCGTCTGGGTTAGGCGACCGCCCCCGTCATCCTGTCTGTCATCTGGAGCCACCACTACACATTCATCATTCGTCCCTCCCCCGTCAGACTGCAAGATCCATGGCGGGTAAGGTGTCTGTCTGTCTCTCCTATAGCCTCGTGTCCAGCACAGTTCTGGGACCCTCTGTTCATCCAAGACGAATTTGCCCAGTGAATGATCAGTAAGCAGGACCAGGTTCAGGTGGACCTTCTTCTGAAGACACTCTACGCAGGGTGCAGTCTGGATTCTGGAGAAGACTGGCAATAGGGAGCCTTGGAGGGCTCTACACAGGGAGCTGACGAAACGGCGTGATAAACGGCATCTTTGTGCATCCCCTCTGCCTCCCCTCTCACTCCCCTCCCCTTTGAACATCCAAATCTGTGCATGATCTCAGGTCACCAGATGACACATTTAGAAGCATTTGTGGATCTGCCGGCCTCCCTGGTGGCTCAGTGATAAAGCATCCACCTGCCAATGCAGGAGACCCAGGTTTGACCCCTGGGTCAGGAAGATCCCCTGGAGGAGGAAATTACAAACCACTCCAGTATTCTTGCCTGGAGAATCCCATGCACAGTGGAACCTGGTGGGTTTTAGTACACGGGGTCTCAAAGAATCAGACATAACTTCACGACTAGTCCAAGAGTTAGTCACTCAGTTGTGTCCAACTCCTTGTGCCCCCATGTACTGTAACTCACCAGGCTCTCTGACCATGGGGTGTCCCAGGCAAGAATACTGCAGATGGTTGCCATTCTCTTCTCCAAGGGATCTTCCCAACCAAGGGATGGAACCTGGGTCTCCTGCATTGCAGGCAGATTCTTTACCGTCTGAGCCATCAGGGAAGCCTGTTCAGTTCAGTTACTCAGTCGTGTCCGACTCTTTGCGACCCCATGGACTGCAGCACACCAGGCATCCCTGTCCATCACCAATTCCTGGAGCTCACTCAAACTCACGTCCATTGAGTTGCTGATGCCATCCAACCATCTCATCCTCTGTCGTCCCCTTCTCCTCCCACCTTCAATCTTTCCCAGCATCAGGGTCTTTTCCAATGAGTCAGTTCTTCACATCAGGTGGCCAGAGTATTGGAGTTTCAGCTTTGGCATCAGTCCTTCCAATGAATATTCAGGACTGATCTCCTTTAGGGTGGACCGATTGGATCTCCTTGCAGTCCAAGGGACTCTCAAGAGTCTTCTCCAGCACCACAGTTCAAAAGCATCAATTCTTCGACGATCAGCTTTCTTTATACTCCAACTCTCACATCCATACATGACCACTGGAAAAGCCATAGCCTTGACTAGATGGACCTTTGCAGGCAAAGTAACATCTCTGTTTTTTAATATGCTGTCTAGGTTGGTCATAACTTTTCTTCCAAGGAGCAAGTGTCTTTTAATTTCATGGCTGCAGTCACCATCTGCAGTGAGTTTGGAGCCCCCCAAAACAAAGTCTGTCACATTTCCCACTGTTCCCTATCTATTTGCTGTGAAGAGATGGGACTGGATCCCATGATCTTAGTTTTCTGAATGTTGAGCTTTAAGCCAACTTTTTCACTCTCCTCTTTCACTTTCATCAAGAGACTTTTTAGTTCCTCTTCACTTTCTGCCATAAGGGTGGCGTCATCTGCATATCTGAGGTTATTGATATTTCTCCCAGCAATCTTGATTCCAGCTTGTGCTTCTTCCAGCCCAGCGTTCCTCATGATGTACTCTGCATATAAGTTAAATAAGCAGGGTGACAATATACAGTCTTGACGCACTCCTTTTCCTATTTGGAGCCAGTCTGTTGTTCCATGTCCAGTTCTGACTGTTGCTTCCTGACCTGCATACAGGTTTCTCAAGAGGCAGGTCAGGTGGTCTGGGATTCCCGTCTCTTTGCCTGACTTAGCGACTAAAGAACAAACAGTGGATCTTCTAGGAGGGGCAGGGTCTGATCGAAGGGCATGACTAGAGGGAGAGAAGAATCCCTTCGCACCAGGAATTTCACCAGACTGGCTCAAGGAGCATTATAAACAGGCAGAAAAGCCATCTCTTGAGTTTTTATTAATATGCAGAGCTGCCTCTTCGGAAAAGCACACTGGAGTTTGAACCTAGTTTTGAGACTTAATCAGCTTTGAGGTCTTTCTGAGACTCAATAGACTGATCTGTAAAATGGGCTCAATCGCCTTTACAGGGTAGGTTGAGAGAACAGTCAGCAAAGTCCTCAGCATATAGTAGGTGTTCAACAAAGGTAGATATATTTATTAAATCTCCCATGATGAGCGGGACAGAAGAGATGAGCACCGGCTTAATTCCCAGGCCACCCAGCCGGGGTGCAGCTTTCTGGGGCGCACAGCTGCTTCTGCCACTTTCCGGCTGGGTGACCTTGCCTCAGTGTCCTTCTCTAAGTCATAATTTCTTTATTGGCAAAATGGGAATCATACACACAAAATGGGAAACCTGCTCACATGGCCTGGGCAGGTTTGAATGAGGAAACACACGGGAAGTGCCCGGCGCTCAGAGCAAGGCCATGCAGAGAGCCGACAGCTGCTCCAGTCACGGAGGGAAAAGCAAGCCTTTTTCTCTCCCTATCAGGGTTCTCGGTTTCTGCACAGACGCCCTCCAGAATCGTTGCAACACCAGCCGAAGGGGTCGATGCACAGTCTTTCTAAACTGTAATGTGCTGGGAAGGTTGGGATCACAGAGGGGCTGGTGGGTGAGGTCTGGGGGTCGGAGGTAGCTGCTCCTACAGGCTGTCTGCACCGGGCCGGGTGGTAGCTGGCTGTGACCCCATGGACCCCCATACCCCTGTGGACACTGGAAAACAGCCGTGGACTCAGAAGACCAGCTGCAAAGCCTCTGGGTCTACCTGGGCCTGACGGGGGTCTCCTGGGCCTGCCCCTCCGCTCAGCTCTCTACCACCTGGGGGTCAAGACAAGGCTAGGGCTCTGTCCTTCCCGATCTCAACCTGCTGCCTCCTTCTTCTCCACCCAGAGTGCTTAGGCGGCTCTCTTTCCCCACCGAGATGGGGGTGGGGGAACCAGCACTTATGGAATGCGTACTGTATATGGCAGGGCTTCCCCTGAGCACCGCTGTCATCCTCAGGCTGCCGGTGAGGATGCCGCGGCGGCTCATGGGAGGTGGCGACGTGAGTGAACGTCCAAGCCAGGATGGCGCCCGGGCCTACGTGACTCTAGCCCTGTGCTCTCTCCCCGGGGCCTGCAGACGCCTGCTCGACTCCTAGAAGGGGACCCAGAGCACCGGAAAGCCTCCCTTACCTTCGTCCCTCTCTCATTCCTTGGGCTCATTAGACAGAGGCCTAGGTGGCTGCTCAGGATGCAAGTGATTCTTCCAAAGGCCCCGCCAGTGACAGGAGAACAAACAGGCCTGTGCCCGCAGGGACCCCCTGGCCGAGAGTCCTGCCAGGGTTTCTAAAGAACAGAAAAGCTAGGAAGCAAAGTAGAAACAACAAAAACATTTGTTTGAATGGAAAACAGAGGCCAGACAGACGTGCTTCCAGCTCGCACTGCAGCGCTCCAATGGGGTAGCTTTGGCTTTGTGTTTAGAGGCCAAATAGTTGTAAGTGTTTTACTGCCAGAGGCAGAGTGATGGGGCCAAAGGCACCAAGGCTTTGAAACCAAGCAGATGAGGGCGGCCTGGCTTTGAATCCCTGTGTCTCCTGAGTGCTGTGTGACCTCGGGCATGTCCTTCAACCTCTCTGAACCCCAGTTTTCTCAGCTGCAGAAGAGAATCATCATACCCACCTTATAGGGTTTATTAATATATGTTAGGGACGTGGCATTAGTCCTGGCATATTTACTGGTGCTCAGGAAATATTCATTCCATTTCGCTTATTACAGAAGCTTTAGCAAGCTAAGTATATGAAACTTACCAGCACTTGCCCCATTGACTAAGTTCATAGGAGGTGGTATTTCCAGGAAGGATGACAGAAAGTGAGGTCCTGAAGGCAGGAGGGCTCTACTCCAGAGGACTCGTTGGACTAGGGGGCTGGTGCAGACCAAGACATGAAGTGTCAGGGGCTTGGGGAGAGCTGTGATGGTGTGACACTGTCGGGGGAGCCCTTCAGGGTGCTAAGTGGAGGGTGAATAAAAGTTGGTTGGCAGGATGTGGATTCGGGGAGGTTAAACTCGATCCCCGATCACCCTGGGGTGACTCTGCTAAACTGAAGAGGTCTTCATGGGGTTCAAGGCCCTGTAGGAGAGGCTAGTGCCACATTCTAGGGTCAGAAGTCCTGAACACCAAGCTTGGCTCTGTTGATTACTAGCTTCTGACCTTGGACAGGACTGCTCCACTTCTCCAAAGCTATTTCCTAAACTATAAAATGAAGATCATCACACTTACCTTGGCTGTTGCCAAAGGAAAAAAAAAGAAAAGAGAAAAAGCTAAGTGCCAGGCAGGTGGTAAGTACTCAGCAAATAGTGGTGATTATCCTGTTATTGGAGTTGCTGTCCCAGGGGGAGGTCCAGGATGAGTTGCAAGAGGAACGAATGCGGATGAGAGGGCAGAGGGAAGAGCTGGGTGCAGGATGGGAGGCTCAGCGGATCTGATTCTAAACCTTCGTGTCCTGGGCCCTGGGGATGTGGTTCATTGATGTGAGCCTGGCACGTTCATCCAGGGCTAGGGCGGCTCTCCACGGCTCTGGACAAGCCTGCTACTTTTCACGTGCATTGGCCTCTGTGTCCCCAGCAGGAGGCAAGGCTCCTGAGACAAGCCTGTACTTTCCATCCACTCAGCTCTATGTGGAAGATCTGTGCATTGCCAGCTTCTCTCGGAAACACCATGGGTGCAGCCAGCCTTGATGGGTGGGGAAATGCATCTCCCTCTACTTTGGGGTGGGGGAGGGGAAGGGCTGGAGGTGACGGAAGTGTCCATGCGGGTCTTCTTTGTCTTTATGACCTGATGAGTTCAGTGTGCGCATCAGACCTTTCAAACCCAGTATCGGGGCCCAGGATTCAACAAGAGATGTTTTCCAACTCCTGAACATATATTTAGTCCACGAAAAGGGAAATGCAGTGATAGCCATGAGTTGATGCCTTCGAACTGTGGTGCTGGAGAAGACTCTTGAGAGTCCCTTGGACTGCAAGGAGATCCAACCAGTCCATCCTAAAGGAGATCAGTCCTGGGTGTTCACTGGAAGGACTGATGCTGAAGCTCCAATACTTTGGTCACCTGATGTGAAGAGCCGACGCATAGGAAAAGCCCCTGATGCTGGGAAAGATTGGGGACAGGAGAAGGGGACGACAGAGGATGAGGTGGCTGGATGGCATCACCGACTCAATGGACATGGGTTTGGGTGGACTCGGGGAGTTGGTGACGGACAGGGAGGCCTGGCAGGCTGCAGTCCATGGGGTCGCAGAGAGTCGGACACGACTGAGCGACTGAACAATAACGGTAATATCAATCCAGTTTAGTAGCTGACTTAGTGAATCTCTTAGCTAAAAAGAAGTGGAGAAGGTGAAGAGGACAGAGTCCAGCAGCGTGAGGCCACCCGCGGCCGGCACGTGTGGGGTGCTCCGTGTGGGGTGCGCCGCTACCAGTGCCTCGACAGGAGAGGAGACGGAGGCGCAGACGGGGTGGCTGACTGCTGTCCCGAGGTTGAACGACCAAGCGGTGGCGGGGCTGCGGCGCGCACCCAGGTCTGACTGACCGCAGAGCCAGGCGCATCCTCTCAGCCCCCTCCTTTCCTTCACCCCTCTTTCTGTCCTTTCTTTCATTTTCCTGACAATTGGGTATTACCAAGTCGCCATGCACAGAGCTGTCCGATTTAAGTAACCACCACCGTTGCTGGAAAGTCCCTCCCTACTCCCCCCTGGTCTTGCCACACGTGGCATTAGCAAACCTTTGGGAATCTGGTCCACCTGATAAGCGAAAGAAGATATCTCAGTGCAGTTTTATCATGAATGAGGTTGAGCATCTTTTCACGTGTTTATGAACCATTTGTATTTCCTTTTTTGGTGAGTATCATACTGCCTATTTTTAATATTAGTTTGTTGGTCTTTTTTCTTATTGATTTCTAGGAACTTTTTATATATTAAGGGTATAATCAGTAATAAGAAACTGTATTAGTTTGCTAGAGCTGCCATAATAAGCTAATATAGATTGGGTGGGTTCAGCCACAGAGAAGTGATTGCTCACAGCTCTGGAGGCCAGAAGCCCAAGAGCAAGGCATCAGCGTGCTTCGTTTCTCCTGGAGCCTCCCTCCTGGCTTGCAGCTGGCTGCCTTCTCCCTGTGTCCTCACAGGGTCTTTCTCTGTGTGTGTGCAGCCCTGGTGTCTCTGTGTGTCCACATTTCCTCTCCTCTTAAGGACCCCAGTTACGTTGGACTAGGACCCCCCTTCAAGGCTCCATTTTTAACTTAATTACCTCTTTAACTACGCCCAAATACAGTCATCTTTTAAGATACTGGGGATCAGGGCTTCAACATAAAATATTGTGTGCATGCTCTGTCTTGCCTGACTCTTTGTGAATTAATGGACTGTAGCCTGTCAGGTTCCTCTGTCCATGGAATTTTCCAGAAAAGAGTATTGGAGTGGGTTGCCATTTCATCCTCCAGGGCATCTTCCCAACCCAGGAACTGAACCCATGTCTCTTGTGTCTCCTACATTGGCAGGCGAATCCTTTACCACTGAGCCACCTGGGAAGTCCTTCGGCATAAAATGTTAAGGGGACACAATTCAGTCCCTAACAGAGTCCTACATATTTTTTAAAGCCTTGCATGCATGCTAAATTACTTCAGTTGTGTATGACTGTTTGCGACCCTATGGACTACAGCCCACAAGGCTCATGTGTCCATGGGATTCTCCAGGCAAGAATACTGGAGTGGGTTGCTATGCCTTCCTCCAGGGGATCTTCCTAACCCAGGGATCAATTTGAAAGCCTTCTTTGTGTATTTTTTCTGTGTCCTAAAGCCTCCTCAATCCCTGAATTTGAATATCTATAGTCAGCTCTTATCTAGAAAACTGAGACTTGTCTTTGCGGTGGTCCCCTAATCTGTCTCCTGAGATGGTGTGGTCCCGGGGGAGGGGTGTGGCAGACTCTGGGGTCACTTTGACCTGGCCTGAAATTCTGACACTTTACAGGGAAGCAGGGTGACCTTGGGCCAGTCACTCTCTCCGAGTTTCAGTCTTGCTTCTATAAATGAAGCTAATAATTGTGAGCTGGCAGGGTGGCTCTGAGGATAAAATGAGATGATGTCTATAAAACGTCTGGCCCATATCAGGGCTCAGTATGCTGTAACTGTTGTAATTTTCTGTATGAATAGCGGCTCATTTATCAAGCCTCTGGGACGCGCAGGCATCGGGGCAGGGGGGTGCAGAGGTGAACGTGTCCGGGTCTGTTGCTCTCAGGGGCTCCCGGTCTGGGGACGGGGTGACCGGAGAGGCCGGGCCAGGCCCCGCTGTCCTCCAAAGCGCAAGCGGGGGAGGGAGGCACTCCCAGTGCGCTAGTGCAGTGGACGAGCGTTTCTGCAGGCGGGGTCGAGGCGGGAGGACGTTACCAGGGGAAGGCTTGTTATGCCAGGGGCAGGGGCAGGAAGTGCAGACCACCTTCACCGACGGTGTCTCCTTCCACCCGGGGGTATCTGAACGGGATGGGAGCGGTTGGAGGTGGCCAGCAGCCTGGAGCATCTGTTGGGGAAACAGAACTTCACCTGAAACAAGCAAACCGCACACGTGTTTGATGGCGTGTGGCCGTGAGGGTGTCAGTGTTTGTGGACGAACAGCCCCATGAGCAAGCAGAGGCAGTCCGGGCTCCACACCCGTGGCCGTGGGGCCAGCCACGGGCAGCCTGGCTGAGACTGAGCTTGCAGAAAGTGGGGGCGCAGACCTCTGAGGTCCTGAGAGGGGCGGGTGCTAAGCCGGAGTAAAGGGTGACCAGAGACAGCGCCAGATGATGAGGACGGGCCCAGGGGCCTCTGTTGGCTCCCGGGGCTCAGCACGAGTGCCAGCACCTGGCACTCGATCTCATCTAATTCTTGCTTCAAACCCACACAGTGCGTTTTATCGGCCCCATTGTACCAGAGAGGAAATGGGGCTCAAAAATGCAGAAGTTTCCCTGGGGTGAATTAGAGACCAGGTGGTGTAAAGAACTGAGTCACTGGAAAAGACCCTGATCCTGGGAAAGATTGAAGGCAGGAGGAGAAGGGGATGACAGAGGGTGAGATGGTTGGATGGCATCACTGACTCAATGGACATGAGTTTGAATAAGTGCCAGGAGTTGGTGATGGACAGGGAAACCTGGTGTTCTGCAGTCCATGGGGTTGCAAAGAGTAGGACACGACTGAGCGACTGAACTGAACTGAACTGAGGAGCCAGGCTCAGAACCCGGGGAGCTACATGCCTCTCCATGCACCCTCGTGCTGTATAGAAAGGGTCTCAGACGGGGACCACTCCAGTGAAATCAGTTTCCACGTCAGGAGTCATGGCACCCTGACGCCCCAGCCATTGGCCTGGCCGGGTCCCTTCCTCTCCCGCAGAGGGTGGACCTGGGGGCTCCAGTGTAGGGTTATGGTGTGCTTTCTCTGATTCTTTTCTTCAGAGAAAAGGACCGCTGCCTTTCCACGTATTGTTGGAACCTCATTTTTCACTTTACCTTCTTGATCTGATGGAGGTGAGCATATACTGAGCTTCACCTTTGAGCCCCATCCTTGCTGGTACAGGGGAGAGGCGGGGTTCCCCAGGGAATACACTCAGTTCCCCGCAGCAAGAGGGGCTGGGTGGCCGGTGCACTGTCGCACCGTGGGGCTCCCAGTGCCACTCGGTTGTTTTGTCTGCCTGTGGGTCCCAGAGACAGGTCTCCTCCCATCGGGCCCTCGTTCTCCCTGTTCCAACTCAGCGAGACACTCGATTGTTTTGTCTGCCTGTGGGTCCCAGAGACAGGTCTCCTCCCATCGGGCCCTCGTTCTCCCTGTTCCAACTCAGCGAGACACTCGATTGTTTTGTCTGCCTGTGGGTCCCAGAGACAGGTCTCCTCCCATCGGGCCCTCGTTCTCCCTGTTCCAACTCAGCGAGACACTCGATTGTTTTGTCTGCCTGTGGGTCCCAGAGACAGGTCTCCTCCCATCGGGCCCTCGTTCTCCCTGTTCCAACTCAGCGAGACACCTTCGTCTCATCTCGCAGGGACATCCACTCTCCTTTTAAAGATCACGTTCATCGCTGGTTGGGGGAGACCAGCGAGATTAGCTGCGTGGTCCAAAATGTCTCCTGGGAGCCGGAGGAGACCTTGAGAGTTCAGTGGGTGGGGGCTGGGTGAGGGAGCTGTGAACCTTCTGAACTCCAACCAGGGTCTCCACCGCTGCCAGAGCCCCCCACCCCTCTGCCTGCCGCGGAAGAGCATCTGGCCGTTAACTTATATATAATAACCCTTAAACACTGCCATTAAGTCCCCTCTCATTCTTTTAAACTACCCAGGAAGGGAATTCAGGGTGATATATGGAGGCTTTTATGGCTGGTACTGGGCAGCTTAAGGACTTAGCGGCATGCTGAACACACACATTGTTGCATAAATAAGAATCGCTGTGATATCAAAGCATCACTCAGCTCTGTGTCCGGGCTTCCTTGTGGCCCTGAATCCCCCTTTGCATCCGGAGTCATCGCCACTCGCCAGGGACGCTGAGGACAGATACTGGCTCAGGGCTGGACCCCTGGGTCCCTGTGACGTCACCACAGCTGGGTGCTCCAGGAGACCCTGCCACTCCGCACCCCATTGCTCCTTCTTCCTCTAACGCAGCCTTCCCTTCAGTTATCCTCCCAGGTTGCATGAGGCGCAGAGGATGGCAGCGCGTGGCTGTGTGCGTGCTCAGTCGCTTTAGTCGTGTCCAGCTCTGTGTGACCTACGGACTGTGGCCCGCCAGTGTCCTCTGTCCATGGGATTCTCCAGGCAGGGATGCTGGAGCGGGTTGCCGTGCCCTCCTCCAGGGGACCTTCTCGACCCAGGGATCGAGGCTGGCAGAGGAAAGGCGCTGTCGTATTTGGGAACTAACCCACCACACGCTGGGCTCTCTACAGGTATTCTCACATCAGATCTCTGATTTCCCCGTGTCGTAAAAGCTCTCCCACTTACAGCTGAAGAAACCAGTAACAGGCCCGATGTCACCCAGCCCGTAAGTGACAAAGCTGGGCCTTGAACCCTACCTCTGTGCCTTTTCTGAGGCCGTCTGCAAGAAACGCGGGGCTCTGGGGCAGGGGCTGGGGTGGCTCCGGGGGACTAGGGGCTGTCTGTTAGTGTCAGGCACTCAGTCACCCCAACTCTTTGAGACCCGTGAACTGTAGCCCTCCAGGCTCCTTTGTCCATGGCATTCTCCAGGCAAGGATACTGGAGCGGGTAGCCATTCCCTTCTGCAGAGGAGTTTCCCAATCCAGGGAGCAAACCCAAGTCTCCCGCGTTGCAGGCAGATTCTTTACCAGCTGAGCTCCCAGAGGGGTGGGGAGGAGCCCCGAGGGGGCTGCAGACACAGCAGGGAGAGGACAGGGCTTTGCAGGCCAGGGTGCCGTGCTCGCCCGGGCAGTGCGTTCTGCTGCTGCTGCTAAGTCGCTCAGTCGTGTCCAACTCTGTGCGACCCCACAGACGGCAGCCCATCAGGCTTCTCTGTCCACGGGATTCTCCAGGCAAGAACACTGGAGTGGGTTGCCGTTTCCTTCTCCAGGCGGTATATTCACGAAGGACCAAATGGGCAGTGTTACTGTCTAATGAGCAAGGTTGCCGAGGGGGAGTTGCTGTGTCCTCAGTGGCTCTTCCTGCCTTCCCGTAGCAGGGGTCTCAGGACTCAGGCAGGGCCCGGAGGGCCTCAGCAGAGCCACCCCGTCGCCTCGGGCAGTGCTGCGGGATGGGCAGGGCTCACAGAAAGGCAAGTTCCCAGACAAACAGTGAGCTCGCTGGCCCAGTGTCAGGTCCCGGGGCGGGTAGCCTACAGTCAGGTCTCCGTGCTTGGAGAATCCCACTTTTGCCCTGAGCGGCTGCTTCCTCCTCCTTCTTTCCCGCTGACCACCGCCCCCCCCCCCCCCCGCAATGCTGCTTGAGATGCCAGCCATTTCGGGAGGAAGGGGCGGCCCCCTGCTCTTTCCATTTTACAAAGGCAGCCCAGGTGGTCAAGAGCTCATTCCATTTTGCCTTGGGACCTCAAGGAAATCAAACATTTCCTCTACTACGTCCCCCAGCCTGAGGGCAGCATCCAAGGTGGCAGAGTTAGCAAGCGGTTTCACTTGTGGCTGGAGCCCCTGCTTCCTGCTCGCAGGGTAGCGAGTTCTTCCTGTTCGCAGGGTAGCGAGTTCTTCCTGGTAGTTAGCTATGCCTGAGTAACTGGAAAGTGAGCGTATGGCCAGGGAATATATGCTGCTTGTTGAGGAGGGCTAGCGGGCTTTCAGATCACAGAGTCCTGGGAGTGGGGGAGAGGATTGGAAGTGGGGTTCCTGGTACTAGAGAGGTTGGGGTCCACGGGTGGGTGCTTGGTGCTGCAGATATGCTGCCAGTCTGGTGGGGGTGGCAGACAAGTTTGAAGTGTGTGGACTGTAAGCCAGGAGTGGGCAGGGTCTCCATGAGTGAGGGTTGGAGGATGCATTATTCTGCAGGAGATGGGACCAGGAGGCGTTTGATGGAGCAGCGTGCCAGTAAGACGTCAAGGTGATGGTTAAGGGCACAGGCCGGCGGGCCAGGTAGCTCTATGTTGAAACCCAGGTTCTGTTCCAACCCGCAGCACACAGTAGGCACCTGATCATGGTAGCGCTGATGCTGGAAAAGGCAGGAAAAGACATTCTATTTAGAGGGAACAGCATGGGCGAGGCATGCCTAAACCTAGACACTGCGTCTGTGGGGTCCTGCGGAGGATTGAAGGATGCAGTGGCTGTGGACAGGGGAAGGAGGTGGGTGGGAAAGGGAGACTGTGGACCCGACACCTCGCTGTGGAGTGGGGTCTTACAGTTGTTGGCAAAGGAGAGCCAAGGATTATTTTTGAGTAGGGATTCTAGAAGGAGACTGATCCATGGCTCCTGAATCCTTGTTGGCTGGCTACAGAAGACCCATTTGGGATGATACATAAAAATCCAGAGTCCACACTCTCGCTGCTAGAGTCTGATTCAACAGGTAGGATAAAACCTCGTTTGTATCAAACGCCTTTTACTTGCTTGGTTTTATTCTACGTGCTTTACTTTTACAAACCTCATGTAATCATTACAGCAATCCTTCTGAAGCAGGCACTGTTATTATCCCCATTTTATAGGTGGAGAAAGTGAGGGTTAAGTGACTTGTTCAAGGTGGCATGGCAACAGTCTCCAGGACCAGGATGTGAGCCCAGGCTGCCTGACTCCAGCGCCCATGCTGTTAACCACACTGCTGTCCTGTCTCTGGTGTAGCCTGGGGAAAGCTTATTTTGCTGGGCACCACCCACCCACCGTGGCTTTAACGGGCGCAGACTTGGGTGTGTGTGTGCTCAGTCGTGTCTGACTCTTTGCGGCCCCATGGACTGTAGCCCTCCAGGCTCTTCTGCCCATGGAATTTTCTAGGCAAGAATACTGGAGTGGAGTGCCAGTTCCTACTCCAGGGGGATCCCAAGGATCAAACTCAAGTCTCCTGCATCTCTTGCATTGACAATCAGTACTTTACCTCTAGCGCTACCTGGGAAGCCCCATGGATTTGGGACCCCCTGGCATTAACTGTGAGTGTCCTTACATTCAGACACGGGGAAGGACAGAGGTGGCATCAGGGAGGGCTTCCTGGAGGAGGTGGATTTAAGGGTGTTGGCTGGGGTGGAGGTGGAGAATTAGGGATGAGGGCACTTTGGGTAGATGCAGAGCTTGAAAAAAAGCCAGGGGAGGACAGAGATGCAGGCCAATAAGGAAGAAGCCCCTGGGGAGGTGAGGCTAGATGCATAGAGTGAACTTGAACTTGAAAATCCAGAGAGATTTCTGTCCACATATAGCAGGAGGAGGAGTCAGTGGGTTCTAGACTCTCTCCGTTCCGTTCCGTCACTCAGTCGTGTCCGACTCTTTGCGACCCCGTGGACTGTAGCCTACCAGGCTTCTCCGTCCATGGGATTCTCCAGGCAAGAATACTGGAGTGGGTTACAGTTTCCTTCTCTAGACCCCTTCTTTTCCGAAACCTCCCAGGCTCGGTGAGAATCTGTCCATGGTGCAAAGACCAGTCCAAAACAGGAACCCCCATCACTTCTTCTTAACCTCTTCACTAAAGACCCATCAGTAGAGTTATCGGGACCCCCTTGAGTCCAGCGGCTGTGGGACAGGGCGGGAGGAGCCAAGGCTTCTACAGCAACCGGAGGGGACTCGCTCTCCTCCCTGCCCTGGACCAGGAAGCACCTGATGGTCTGTGAATCCCCAGCAACGATAAAAATAATAATGAATACTGTAATCGCCATGCTGAGGACGCGGCGTAGCAGAATGGTTAAGACCCAGTCCTCAGAGACTGGAAGTTCTCCTTCTGGCTCGGCCACTTCCTAGCCATGTGACGTGCTCCAGTGACTTTCCCCATCTGAGCCTCAGCTTCCTCTGCTGCAAAATGGGAATTCGTAACCTGCTGGGGTTAAATGAGGCACGTGCTTATCATAAACAAAAGCCGTTACTATGACTTCTTGTCGCAGACTCTGGGTCTCCCACCGAAGGATCCTTCTTACCGGTTTCCTTTCTAACAAGAGCTTAAGTCGTGCAGGCATGTGGACGCAGAAGGCGGCACCACCTCCGGCCCCAAAGACTGAGCTAATCCCAGCCCCACTGCGCCCTTTGCAAGTGGTTGGTAAAGTCATAGGCACCTGACAGTTCTGGCCAATGAGAGGAAGTCCTCAAGGGGGCTTGTGGAAAACATTTATGTCGACCAATAAAAAGAAGCACGTGGGAAGAAAGGATACCTTTTCTTCCCAAGTCAGAGCTGAGTCTACAGTTGATGGCTGGGTTCACTGCAGCCATTCTGCAGCCATGAGGGGTACTAGGCTAACAGGCTGAGGAGGGCAGCAAAGAAAGACAGATAAGACTTGAGAGAGATAGAGAGAAAGATGGACAAGGCCTGGGCAGCTGAATTAACCAGCCCTAGAATTCCCCTAGCTCAACTCTTCTTATGTGGGATAATAGATTTTCCATATTATTTTAGCCAACTTGAGGTCTCTTGTTACCAACTTGTGTGCTCCCTTGGTGGCTCAGACAGTAAAGAATCTGCCTGCAATGTGGGAGACGCGGGTTCAATCGCTGCCTTGGGAAGATTCCCTGGAGAAGAATAGCAACCCACTCCAGTCTTCTTGCTTGGAGAATGCCGTGGACAGAGGAGCCTGGCGGGCTACAGTTCCTGGGGTCACAAAGAGTTGGACACAACTGAGCTCACAGACACACACTTAACACCCTGTGTTAAATAATTAAAGTTTATTAAGCACCTGAGTGGCCCAGAGCAAGACATTTGTGTACATATCAGCTCACGTTATCCTCACAGTAGCGTCAATAAAACAAAAGACATAACCCCACCTGCCTCAGTCTGCTTGCTGCTCAGTCATGTCCGACTCTCCGCGACCCCCTGAATCACAGCACGCCAGGCCTCCCTGTCCATCACCAACTCCTGGAGTTCACTCAAACTCATGTCCATAGAGTCGGTGATGCCATCCAGCCAGCTCGTCCTCTGTCGTCCCCGTCTCCTCCTGCCCTCAATCTTTCCCGGCGTCAGGGTGTTTTCCAGTGAGTCGGTTCTTCACATCAGGTGGTCAAAGGATTGGAACTTCAGCTTCAGCATCAGTCCTTCCAGTGAATATTCAGGACCTATTTCCTTTAGGATGGACTGGAGTGCTTGGGCTGCCATGAAATGCCACAGATGGGGTGACTTTAACAACATTTATTTTCTCACAGTCTAGAGGCTTGAAGGTCAGCGTGCCAGTGTGGTCAGTTTCTGTGGAGGGCCCTCTTCCTGGCTGGTGGGCAGCAGCTTCTCGCGGTCCGTTCACAGGCTCCCTCCCAGTGTATGTTTGTGGATGGAGAAAGAGAAATCATCTTTTCTTTGTCTTCTGATCCCATTGCTTTAGGGCCCAGTGGCCTCATTTAACCTTACTTTCTTAATTAGCTGCTAAAACCCCTGTCTCCAAATACAGTCACCCTGGGTGTTAGGGCTCTAATGTATGAATTCGGGGAACACAGTTCAGTCCATAGTCCTGCTGTGCCCGCAAGAACATTCAGACTGACAGAGGTGGGGCGGCTGGCCCAGAGTCACTCAGCTTGCAAGGGGACAGAGCTCAGGCGTGAACGCAAAGCGGTCTGGATTCCAAGGTGTGTGTTGTCTGTACCAGTCAAGTGTCTTTAAGGTGAGTGTCTGCGTGTGTGTGTCTTGATCCACAAGTCATTCCACTCTGAGCTACACTGGATTGATCTATCTTCCTTATTTCTAAAATCAGTTCAGTGGAGGTGTAATTTACCTACCAAAAAATTCACCAACTTGAACCATCCAGTTAGAGCAGTTTTGACAAGTGTGTGCAGTTGTGTAAACACCACCACGATCAAGACAATAAATCCATCTCACCCCCCCCACTGTCCCTGCATCCCCAGCCTTAGGCCCAGGCAGTCACTGATCCACTTTCAGCCACCATGATTTGGCCTTTTCTAGAATTGCATAGAAACAGGACTACAGTTTGTGTCTCCTGGGTCTGATGTCCTTCACCCAGCATATGCGTTTGCGATTTATCCCTGTGATTCCGTGTATCAACAGTGCATTCCTGTTTATTGCTGAGTAGCATTTTATTATAAGGATCCACCAGCTCTGGGTTTATCTGAATATAAAAATAATGCCTTCCACCGTGGATGCTGCGGGAAGCTCAGCCCCGCTGGTCCTGGATGTCCCTCTGCGCCGAGTTCCTGTGGGGAATACACAGCGCAGGCAGAGATGCCCAGGGCCATGGAGTTTGAGCTGCTCTCCACCAGCACGGCTGAGGCTCTAAGTCTAGGACACTCCAGGGAAGGGACCCCCTGCTCCCCACTCCCCAGCCCTTGCAGCCAGTGTCTGAGCGTCTTCGGAGACGGGCAGTTCTCCTTTTATCTGGTCCCAAGCCTTCCTGCTTCATTACCATGCTTCCTGCTGCTGATGAAATGGAAGCTTTGAAGTGAGAGGGGTGTTCGGTTCTGAAGGCAGCAGGAAAAGAAGTGATAAGAAGACCCAGGAGTCCCTCCCTGCATTCCTGGTTGTACAAAAAGTGGTTTCACAGCGTACAGATGCTGCTGGGACCCGCTCATCCCTCTCGCCCAGGGTGTGCTCACATCAGAGTGCACGCCTGCCTCTCGCCTGCCAGCGCCTGCATTTCTTTGCTGAAGGGCTTTCTCTGCCCACAGGACCTGTTTTGTCCACCCCAGCCCCGTCTGTTTCTCCTCTCGGGCACAATCGTGCTGAGGCTTCTGTTCACACCCGCTCCACAGAGTTCTCGCGAGGGCCTGAGCCCGGGTCCCCACCCCGCCCCCGTGGTAAACGACCCGATAACACACTTGGTCTGGCTTCTCCAGGGTCCTGGCTGAGGCCCCTGGAATTGCCGCCCTCCCCACCCCACCCCCCAAATAAACTGCATGCACGCAAATCCTTAGCCCGGTTCTGCTTCTGGGGACCACGTATTAAGCACTTAGGGCTGTGAGGCTCTGGGCTAGATTCTCTCTGCTCCGTTCTCATCACCAGGGGCCCCTGACGTAGGACCCGAGCCACCACTATCATCATCGTCATCACTTTGCAGGTGACATGACTGAGACCCGAGAGGGTGAGTGACTTGACCTGCGTCAAGTGGCCGACCCGGGTCTCCACCTCCCAGCACGCACCCTGCCCCTGCCCTTCAACCTCTGTGTGCGTTTGAGAGGCGCTCTCTCTCGTGGGCGCCCACAGGCCAGGGTGCTGTCCCAGCTCCGCCGCAGACGTGCTGTGTGACTTTAGGCAAAAGGCACTTGCCCGTTCTGGGCTCTATTTCTCCATTAGTCTCAAGAGGGCCAGAATTGCTTGATGCAAACCAGCCCTTCTAGCCCTGATGCTCAGTAAAAACCTCAGGTCGAAGAAGGTGATTTTTGGACACAAGCTGCCTACCCGTTTCACCCACGGGAGTCTGTGCGTAGAGTCAGCCCTGACGGACGGTGAAGAGGGGAAGAGAAGGGGTCGGAGGGGTTCCGGGAAGTGGGGTGCGGGGCTACATGCAGCCCTAGAGGGACAATGGGCTGGGGCACTGGGAGGGCAGGGTAGGCTTCTGAGGTCAAGGGCAGGAGGGTCAGCCTGGACTTCTCTCTCCTGGCTGGAAGCATCCTGGGGAGAACCTGGGGGAGGGTCCCTTGGTTTGGTCTCATTGTGTGGGGTCCTCTGAGCAGAGGCTGTTCCTCATCCTGTTTCCTGGAGGGCCCACTCTCCAGGGGTCACTTCCTCCCCTAAGACTCAGAGCAGGGCAGAGGGGAGGGTGGGGCGAATTACGCCGGCGCCTGCGAGTCACACCCTCATTAAATGATTGCATAACGTGAATTCTCCAGCCCTCCCAGAGGAGAGGCCCAGGGCCCCTGGTGGAGGCCAGGGCTCAGGCCCCTGCTCCTGGTACCAGATTATGCCCCCTGGACCGGAGTGTTCCAGGGTGCTGGCTCTCTGCCAACCCCCTGATCACTGCCCCCCACCCCAGCCCACTCCCCGCCTTGTGGAGAAGGGAGGACTTGGTAACCAGCCGGAAGCTCAAAGGCCTTAAGTGTTGGCACACAGTGAGAGCCTGGTTAGAAATCAGGCTTCCTTCTCACTGGGCTGCAGACTGTGTCCCGAGGGTGGGGACAAAAAGGATTTGAAGGCAGTGTCGTAGACAGGAGCCGCCTTCAACAGCAGAGAGCTCTGCATCCTGGAGCTTTGTAACAACCTGGAGACGTGTCATGGGGTGAAGGCTGGAAAGGAGTTTCAAGAGGGCGGGGATGTCGTATACTTATGGCTGATTCACGTTGCCTTATGGCAGCAACCAGCACAACATCGTGAAGCAATTGTCCTCAAATTAAAAATTTAAAAAAAAAAAAAAAAAGCTCTTCATTTGGCCAAATAGAGACCAGAGGGGGATTGGGCGTATCCTCAGCTGACAAATACCAGAGCTGTGAACAGCCACGCAGCCAGGGCTTCTGCTTTTAGACACCTGGAGACCTCGTGAAAGAGGAGAGTGAAAAAGTTGGCTTAAAGCTCAACTCAGAAAACTAAGATCATGGCATCTGGTCCCATCACTTCATGGCAAATAGATGGGGAAACAGTGGGAAGAGTGGCCAACTTTATGTTTTGGGGCTCCAAACTTACTGCAGGTGGTGACTGCAGCCATGAAATTAAAAGATGCTTACTCCTTGGAAGAAAAGTTATAACCAACCTAGACAGCATATTAAAAAGCAGAGACATTACTTTGTCAACAAAGGTCCATCTAGTCAAGGCTATGGTTTTTCCAGTGGTCATGTATGGATGTGAGAGTTGGACTCGAAAGGAAGCCGAGCACAGAAGAATTGATGCTTTTGAACTGTTATGTTGGAGAAGACTCTTGAGAGTCCCTTGGGCTGCAAGGAGATCCACAACCAGTCCATCCTAAAGGAGACCAGTCCTGGGTGTTCATTAGAAGGACGGATGCTGAAGCTGAAACTCCAATCCTTTGGCCACCTGATGCGAAGAGCTGACTCATTTGAAAAGACCCTGATGCTGGGAAAGATTGAGGGCAGGAGGAGAAGGGGAAGACAGAGGATGAGATGGTTGGATAGCATCACCAACTTGATGGATGGACCTGAGTTTGAGTGAACTCCGGGAGTTGGTGATGGACAGGGAGGCCTGGCGTGCTGTGGTTTGTGGGGTTGCAAAGACTCAGACACGACTGAACAACTGAACTGAGAGACCTCATAGCAAAAGTAAGGGAAGGGCATGGACTCTGCTAGCCAAACGGACCTGAATTCCAGCCTGACTTTGTCTGGGGTCTGGATGGGTGATCTTGAGAGTGACCAACTAACCTCTCCAAGCCTTAGAGGCTGCATCTAGAAAATGGAGCAGCGATACCCACTCCTCAGACCTGTTGTTGAGACTGAGGGGTACCGGGTAAGTAGGGAGCCTCACAGTATCTGGTGGATGCTCCCAGGGATGAGTTTCTTAAGGAGAAATCCTTCATCCCATTGAGAGGTGTAGAGCCTCTAATGTACACGGTCCCATCTTCCTTCCCTCCTGCCACATAACCACACAAGCTCGGGAGGGCTTGCCTCCTATACCCAGGTGAGGTGGGAGGAGTCCCTGAGTCCCAGCAGAGGATTTGGAACACTCGGCAGTTCCCCAGGAAAATAATTTCTGATCCTGGGCAGCCACAAATACAGATAAAACTATGGCAGCTACCCCCAGCATGCTTGGAGCAGGGCAGGGCAACCCTCTCCAGTATTCTTGTCTGGGGAATCCCATGGACAGAGGAGCCTGGTGGGGCTACAGTTCATGGGGTGGGACATGACTGAGCAACTCTCACTTTTGTTTTCCTAGCATGCAGGGGGCTTTGGGGGCTATCCTGAGGCTCTGGTGACCACCAGCCATGACAGTAATGCAGCTACGTTAGCCACTGAGATATCAAGGCCACGCCCATGGCATACTGAGCTCTTGTTGGGTGTGGATGCTTGAAGTCCATTACGTCCTCTAACTTTTCTAGGCTCCTTTGAGGTTGGCAGCCATTTTCCTTCCTCCCTTTCAGAGATGGGGAAGCAGAGCGGGTCGATGACTTGCTGAAGGGTGCTAGCCTCACAGGCAGTGTTTTTCACCTCGACTTTCTTTACTGCGTCCATTGACGCTGCTTCTCTGAGAAGATGTATTGCTTGATCCAAGCAGCTGACTTGTAAGTGAACTTTCAGGACAGACCCTTCCGTGAACTAAGGAGGCCATGGACTCTGGAGGCCTGGAGGATTAAAAGCCAGCAGAAATCCAATCGGCGCACACCTTCTCAAGGCTCCAAGCCATAGGGCAGGAGGGCCAGAGCTCAGGATGTTGCTTCTGCCCAGAGAAGTGCTTGGAGAGCTATGGGCATGTGCACGGAGACGGTGGGAAGAACCCTGCGTGTATGCGTGCGTCCCGGGCAGGTCTCCTCCCCCAGCTGATCACCGCCGTGCCCCATCCCCTCATCTCTGTTCGCAAACTGGCTGCTCTGGGCTGCGCTGTGTTAGGGGCTTCCCGGGGGGCGCTCGTGGTGAAGAGCCCACCTCCCAGTGCAGGAGACGTAAGAGATGCGAGTTCCATCCCTGGCTCGGGGAGGTTTCCTGGAGGAGGGCACCCCACTCCAGTGTTCTTGCCTGGAGAATCCAGGGACAGAGGAGCCTGGTGGGCTACAGTCCACGGGGCCTCCAAAGAGTTAGACACGACTGAAGTGACCGAGCACGCGCGCGCTTTCTTCAGCTGCTCGGATTTGCACAGTGCCTGACGTGTGACTGGAGCTCTCACCCTCTCATTGTCACTCAAGCCGAGAACTCCCTCCATTCGGAGCAGTGACCCCGTGCATGGAAGGACGCCTGGGTCTTGGGCCAGGGGGAGGGCGGTGCATGCACTTTTCAAAGCAGTATCTAATATGCCTGTTGCCGTCAAAGGATATCCTATAGCAAACCAAGCTTCCTGGTGGGTGGAGAAGATGTTAGCAGTCTGAGTTTGAACCTCCTGGGGGTTGGACGGAGAGGCCCTGAGGTCAGTGAGTTTACCTAGAGGGACAGGGGTTGGGGCTGGGGAGCCTCCCCTCCAGGACCGCGGGCTGGTGGGGCGTGAAGGTGCCACAACGGGATGCCTTTCTTCTGTTTCGGCAGCTCTCATTGGTCGGTGCTTTTGTGATCACGGAGATTT
Source organism: Moschus berezovskii (assembly GCF_049115385.1). NCBI lineage: Eukaryota > Metazoa > Chordata > Mammalia > Artiodactyla > Moschidae > Moschus > Moschus berezovskii. The sequence continues at coordinate 1,897,559 of NC_142461.1, forward strand.
CAATCAGCTGTGACAGAGACAACCTTGACGTGTGAGGTTGTTGGGAAAGAGAAGAAGGGGAGGCATGGAGGCGGGGAGGAGAGGGTCACAGGACGCTTCCTGAACGTCTGGTGTGTCAGCCGTCCATCCATTGCTGGCTGACCTGCTGCGGGTCAAAGACGCTGCAGTCAGGTCCAGCCTGACTTATGCCCAAGCCACTCCCTTAATAACGTTGTGAGCAACTGTATTTCCTCCTTTTTATAGGCAAGGAAGTGGAACCTTACAGAGGTGTCTTGGCCACCAAAGGAGAACTCGGGTTTCCGCCCGACGTCTGCCTTCATGGGTTCAAGTCCCCGCCCTGCCTCTTACTAGCTTGTGGAATCAGGCAAGCTATGTAATCTCGTGTTGCCGCCACGTCCTCATCTGTGAAATGGGGATGAGACCACAAACCCACTGGGGGCTGTGTGAGCATTAAACGGGTTGCTGTCTGTGAAACCCATGGAGGCGCGCCAGGCGCATATTAAATTCTATGCGAGCATTAGCGGTTATTTGCTTATTGTTATTCTGTGTGTGCAGCTCATTCAGTGCCACTCGGAGTGTCCTTTTCCTCTCTGCTTCTCCCTAGTTCCCCCTTCCTGACAGCTCCCTCTCCCTCTTAAAGTGAAGCCCTGGTGTCAGCTTCTCCAGCCAGCCAGAGATGCGGGCACCTCCCCGCCTCCCAGCCTAGGGGCTGGGCTCCTGGGGGCACAGACCTGTCTGTGGTACCCAGGCCCCTCAGAGCAGGCGGAGCAGTGTGGGTGATGGGGGCCGAGACGTGGAACCCCCCGCCCTTCTCTCTGAGCATCTGAGGGCATAAGTTAGATAACCGTGACACCTGTTTTAAATTAGCCTTCAGAAGCCTCCGACAGCTGAGAAATTATTTAACAGGGAAAGAATTGAGTACATGAATAAATATTAATATTAAATCACTGCTTCTCTAGATTTAAAGGGAAGGAAGAGAGACTCGCCAAGAAATGGAGACAGCAAGTCTCTAATAGATGCTCCCGAGTGTGGTTTGGAGAAGTGAGACGCGGGAGTCGGGAGCAGCAGGCCGTGGGTCCCCTCTTCCTGGCTGAGCAAGGCGGGGCCCCACCCGTGGAGGGGGGCAGGGGGCAGGGGCTCAGGACAACCCAACAGTAGCTCCTTTGAACTCCAGCCTCCCCTGGCCAAGGTCCTGAAGGGTCCAAGGGGCAGCCGGAGGGCAGCCAAGCCTCTCATCACCCCTCGGGGCGGGGCTGCGGGGGTGGAGGTCACACTGTGATTCTTGCGTCTGGCACGATTGCTTCTGGGAACCCATTCGTCCATGCGAAAATATTAAAAATGTCTCCTTTATGACCACACTGTGTAAAAGCAAATACAAGTCAGGTTGGATTCAAGATTGCACATTCGTTATTGTTACATCCCCCCTCCACCCCCAACAATTGTAAAAGGAATCCACATGAGAACAGTTTCTGCGTCCCGGGCACCGTGCCTGCTGGTGCAGATGGATGAAGCGGTTTGCTCTGCCGGGAGTGGGGGTGCTGCTGCTTGACCTGAGGGAGCTGGGACTGCTGAGGAGGGGCTGTCCTGGGGTGAGGGTCCCCCAGGGAAGGCATGTGAATTTGCAAGCTGGGACCTCACCTTTCAGGCCAGATCAAATATCATGTTAAGGAATAATAAGGAATGAATAGCAGTAACAGTCGTGACAGTAACAAGTGCCTAACTCGGCTCCGGCTGCCCTGGCGTCCCGGGTGCCCTAGATCTGTCCACGGCGCTGCGGGCTCAGGACCCTGGTGTTTCTCGCCCTCCTCCTGGAGCCCTCTCCCCCAGCATCCCCTTGCCTTACTCCCTGTCCTCTTGGAGAGTCTCTGCTGTGAGGCCCTTCCCCGGAGTAGGGCCCTTCCTGAACTTTCTATCTAAACAACCCCTCCCACCTTTTCACTCTTGTCTCCTTCCCCTGCTTGATTTTCTCCACTGCTTAACACTAATGTCACACTATGTGATGAATGGAAACATATGATACAATATATATGTGCTCAGTCGGTCAGTTGTGTCTGACTCTCTGCAACCCCGTGGACTGTAGCCCACGAAATGGAGACAGCAAGTCTCTAATAGATGCTCCTGAGTGTGGTTTGGAGAAGTGAGACGCGGGCTCCTCTGTCCATGAAATTCTCCAGGCGAGAGTACTGGAGTGGGTTGCCATTTCCTTCTCCAGGGGATCTTCACGACCCAGGGATTGAACCAGGGTCTCCTGCAGGGCAGGCAGATGCTCTACTGTCTGAGCTACTAGGGAAGCCCCAATGATACAATATATAGCATATATAACATGTTGTCTAAGGAATATATACCATATATAATATACGTTGTCCACGTGTGGGTGGCTGTGGTCCTCTAGACCAGGGGTCCCCAACCTCTGGGATCTGATGCCTGACGATCTGAGGTGGGGCCGATGTAATAACAGAAATGAAGTGTGCGTTGAACGTAATGCACCTGAGTCATCCCGAAACCATCGCCCCCCGTGACCCCCTCCGTGGAAAAACCATCTTCCACAAAACAGTCCCTGTGCCGAAAAGGCCGGGGACCGCTGCCTCCGTGAGGGCGAGGTGTGCATCTCTCACCCCTGTGTCCTTAGCACTGAGGACAGTGCCTGGCATCCAGTGTGTGCTCACGGAGTGTTTGTTGCATGAACAAACCAGTGAGTGGATGGGACCTTTCCGGCACATGGAAGGTGCAGCCGTCGTGGTTACCTGGCTGCTGGCTTCAGTCGAGAAGGTATCACCTCACCAGGGATGTGAGGTCTGGAAAGACGGACACGCATGCCCAGAGTCACACAGGTAGTAGATCAACAGCGGCCCTCAATAGAACAAAGTGTGGCAAGGCCCCAGGGGTGAACCAAGGCGGGGTCTGGAAGGTGCAGGCAGGGGGGATGTGAGGCACAGGCGGTGGCTTCGTTTCCCTTTCTGGGGCAAGTCAAGTCCTCCAGCTCTTGTGTGCTCTGGAGCCTTCCAGGCTGTCCCATGGGAGGTGACCGGGAGTCAGGGGCCCTGATACACGCGCCTGGCCCCCTACAACCTGCGTGGATGTCCCACCTTCCCGGACTCAGTCTCCTGACCTGGGATTCGGGGGCTCAGGGCTCCCCTCTGTCAAAGCTCCTCACGAGGGAAGGGGAAGCACCTTCCTCATCTCTGCCCCCTCCTCCCGATCCCTGGCCCCGGGGCTGGTGGACCCTCTGTCATCAGCCAAGCATGTTCTGCACCATCCAGCACCTCCCTGCACTTCAGAAGCCCCATCCTACACATGACGGAGAGCGTGCTGCCCCAGTGAACACCAAGCAGAGGCCAACTCCCTGTCTGCGTGTGGCGGTGACGTTGATGTGATGGGGCTTTTAATCAGAGGTCTGTGTGCACTCCCTCAGAGGCTGTTTTGGCCCAGGCTGTTCCATCTGGAGCAGCCCAGACTCTGTGTGAGGTGATGACAACAGGACCTTTGGGTCATGCCTCATATCAGACGGGTGAGGCAGGAATCTCTCAGGAGGCAGGGGCGGCCAGTGACTCGGCCCCCGGCCCCAGCCCCTCTCTGCTCCTAAGGCCCCGCCATACCCTGGGAAGGCCCCTTCCACCCAGATGGGACATAATGGCAGCTTGTTCTCTCCTGAATTTGTCCTCCAAGTATTTGCCAGGGCAGCGGGGTGGCAGGGAAGGCCTTCAGATGTCACTGACCGCCCCCAACCCCACCCAGAGCACGTCTGGGCCAGCAGCGTTGTTGGGCCCCCTGGACTGGGTGCTTGGGCCCAGGCCACTTCTAGACCAGTGTGAAAGCCTCTGGCAAGCACACCTCGAACCCAGTGCTGTCATGAAACCAGACACAGAACGGGGTGATGGCTCCATTCATTTGGCGTCTGGTGAGCTCAGTCATAAGTAAGGAAAGTTGATTCAGAGAAGATGAGAAACTCGCCCAAACTCTCCCAGCTAGAAAGTTCCAGAACTGGACTGAGATGCAGATCTGTGGAATCTGCCCTACACCAGCAGCCCGTTTGATATCCTGTACATCAGATCTGAACCCTTTCCCGATACACTATCCTTTCCCGAAGAAAGTGGAAGGCTCACCACAATCTCCAGAAGGTATCTCTCGAGGGTGACTTGATGCTACTTTTCCTGAAGCTGTGGCCTAGGTCCCATCTGCCTGTTGAAAGCCATTACGGAACCCCAGCCCTTTCCCTCAGAGCAGGTCAGAGCTGGAACTGGGAAACTCATGAGATAAAAGCCTGTGTCTGTCTCGGGCGTCACTGTTGCATGAATGGACGGGAGCACGGATGGATGGATGGAAATGAGACTCATCCCCAATTCCATTCTCTCACCCCCACCCCCACCCAACTGTGCCCTTGGTTGCTGCCAGGGCGGGGCCAAGCAGCACAAACGGGTGGGGTTGAGGCCACTGTGACAAATGGGCTGGAGGCCGCTCCAGCTGGCGAAACTGCCTGAGGGCCCCACCTCTGCAGCCACGGGCTTGACCTGTGCTCCGGGCCCCTGGGCCCTCATCTCTTGTTCCCGATGAATCGCTTAAGTCCCCGTGATGGATCCGCCATCCCGCCCCTCATCCGCAGACACCATGTCACCCTTCCTCAGCCGCTGCAAACAGGAGGCCCAAGCACTGCGGGAATCCATCCCCTCCCTCCCCAACCAGGCTGCCCTCGCCTCCTTAATATCTTTTTTCCTGATAGAATGACCTGAACCCTGTGTGCTGGGCTAAAAGCAGCCTCAGAGACCTCTCCGGGTAATTGCCCTGGCTGAGGCACGATCTCACCTTACGCTCAGGGTCGGAACCTGCTGGCTGGTCTGAGGATACTGCTGGGGTGGGGGATGGAGAGCTGGGCCAGCAGCCATGCGGCCCGGCTCTCGAACACTCTTCCTCTTGGAGATTCCATTCCCCCTTGATAAAAGAAAAGGGCTTCATTCTGTGAACTTTGCGGTGCCATCCATTGCTGCAATTCGGGAATTCTCCCTTCCCCATTGAGAAAACCCTGCGAGAACAGGCCACATCTGTGAATTGTTAAATTTCATGTTAAGTTATACCTCCATATAGCTGGCAAAAAATGAATGCACTTGAGTAACGCATCTATCAGTCAAAAGAATATTCTATGGGCAATGAGAATCTTGTGCGTATGGTACCCATGGGTGGGAGATCAGAGATAAGCCTGGAAAACCAGCACAAGCCCAATCATGGAGGGCCTTGGGCAGCGTTCAGATCTCACAAGCTATGAGATAGCTATCACTGTGTAATAACCAATCTCAAACTTAGTGGCTTCAAACAATCATTTGCCCTCAAAACTGTGGCCCTGTGGTTGGCTGAAAATCGGCTGATCTGGGTTGGGCTCGGTGGGGCAGTTCTCTTTAAGCTGTGGGTCCAGCCGGCCTTGGCTCTGGGTTGCGGGCTGAGTTCAATTCTGTTTCACGTGTGCTCACTCTGGGGTCCCCGCTGAGGAGCCGCAGCTCCAGAGGAAAGCGCTTCTCTTCCCGCATGCAGAGTGCAACGCAGAAATCCAAGGGGCAAGTGCCGCTGGACAGGCCCCTCTCAAGCTTCTGCTGTTATCTGTCACCCCACTGGCCAAATCCAGTCACATGACCATGACCTGGGGGTGGGGGGGAGGTAGGTTCTGCTCACAGGGAAAGGGAGAAAGGACGGGTGTTTGCTGAACCGCAGTCCGAGTGATCACAGGCTACTTGGGGGTAACGGCTAAGAGTCAGGCCAGTGTGGGTTCACCTTCTGTAACTCACCAACCAGGGGACTTTGGGCAAGGGACTTTCCCTCTCTGGGCCTCAGTTTTGTCATCTGAAAAGCAGGTACCAACAGACACAGCCTGTTCAGCTACATCAGGTCGGGCTTCCACGGAATGAGCGTTTTTGTCAGTCTCTGTTTCCAGGGCGCTGCGGGGCGCCCCGGTTTTCTCTTTGTCATCTCCCCCGACTCCCCGCCCCCGTCTTCCCCTCCTCTGGACTGAGCCACCCCCCCTGCCCCTTCCCCGGGTTGCCACTCTCTTCAAATGTTTGGAAACATCCCCAAATCTTTGGTCATGGTTCAGCCAGGCTACACGGATTTAGTTTCTTTAATCTTTCCCTGTAAATTAATCCCTCTGAACCTTTAATCATTTTCCTCAAACGAGATTCAAATGAGACTCGTCTCTGGGCCCCTATCGTGCCCAGGCGGCGGTCTAGTGACAGGCCGACGTGACGACAGGGTTCTGGTCCTTCGGGTAGGGCACAGCAGGCAGCCCCCAAGACAAGGAGATCGGGCACCGGGAACTTGACCCTAAACCAGAAGCCAGCCCAAGCTGCTGTTGTTGCCCGGCCCGCAGGAGGAAGGGCCGTCTGTACCTGCGCGGTTTTGCAGGGGGCGGCGGTCAAACAGACGCGCACTCCCTCTCCAAGCCCCTTTGTGGCAGCTGGTCACCCCTTTATCCCTGACATGGATGGGCATCCTGCCTCATCTGCAAAGTGGTTAATCCTCCATCTTAAATTCTTAGAGATTATAACCCCTCCCTTTGTAGAATTCCAAAGCCTGGTGTGGTCCCGGATCTCTGGCTCACCCTTGCAGAACAAAGCAAGGCATCTCCACAGACCGGAAAATATGTGGGGTGGACAGTCCCGCCTGTGGGCTGCGCCCGTGACCCCGGACTCGCAGAATGCAGGGACACTCCCTGCCCACCCTCTGTCAACCTCCGGGACGCAGGTTTAGAACTAGCTGTTTATTTCCACACACCTTCTAGGAAACACTCCTCCCACTGAGCTCTGAAGTGGTTTCCAAATATAAAAGTCAATGATCGGGAGAAACAGCGAAACCAAGCATGCTCGAGGCCCGAGGTCCTCCGGGCAGCGGGATCCACGTGCATGTGTGATTCCTAACGGCGTTTCTCAGGCGTCTAGCTCATGGGTGGCGTCACCCACTGGCTGCTGACGTGTTGTTCCCTGGGCGCTGGGCAGAGCCGAGCCGCACCGCTCCTTCCTCACTGTGAGGATGTATGACCTGTGGCTAAAGACAGATTTTGGGCTGAGACTTCCCGGCCGGGCCCCCAGCTCCGCCGCTTACTAGCTTCACGACCTGGGGCAAGCCGCGTTGCACGCTCCTGTTTCCCCCTCTGAAAAATGGGCGTAATAGTGACACCTATCTCACAGGGCTCGCTGTAAGAATGAGTGCATCAAAATGTCTGCAAGTGCCTCCGAGAGTGTCAGGCACAGAGCGAGGCTATACGTTTCCTACGGTTGTTGTTGCCACTGCTTCCGCTTAGGGGAGCCATTTCCGGCCTCCGAGCCTCAGTTTCTCACCTGGCAGATGGGCAAGCCGCGACCTGTGTGTGTGTCTCCCGAGGGTTGTTGTGAGGATCAGGTGAAATAAAGTGGGTGAAAGCGCCTTTTGCAAAACAGCGGAGCATTACCCGTTTGGAAAGATGGTTAGCGAGATGGCAGGGTAAATGTACTGGCAATGAGGTGAGTGATGAGCTATGATATTTAAATGAGAATTTCTGAGCTCTCTGCAAGCCTTTTATTCCCTGTCCCCAAACACTCATTGTATTGGAGCATCTCGAAGCTTTCTGTGCTCTACCTGGGAGACTGATTTGCTCGAAATTGGCTTGGGGAAGGCAGAGCTATTCGGGGCAGGGCGTGAAAGGAGTGGGGCTTACAAATCTTCCCTCGACAGAGAGTTGCTAGAGGACTGGGGAGCGGATTGTAGGGCCTCAGTCTGTCTGTCTTTCTCTCTCTGCATCATTCCCACCCCACCTTAGAACCGCTGGGGAATAAGATGGATACCGTCTGTCTCGAAGCCGAGTGCTTGGAAATCATCCTCCATACCTGTCTGCTCACTCTCTGAGGCCTTGTAAAGATCCCGCCCCGCTCTCACTTGGAGCTGCCCCCTGCTGTCTCCCTCCTTAGCCGTGGAGTCCAGCATCTCTCCCCTGAATGTCTTCAGCAGCATCCTAGCCAGACCGCCTTCTTCCTTTCCGTCTTCTTAGAATCTGTTCTCAGCGTAGCAACTACTAGCGTCTTTAACAAATATGAACCCAGGGAACTCCCTGGCAGCCAGTAGTTAAGATTCCACACTATCAATGCATGGGGCGTGGGTTCAATTGCTGGGTGGGGAACTGAGATCCCGCTTGCTGCACAGCGCAGCCGAAAGATAAAAAATATCCCTCGTGCCTCAGACGCCAAAGAATATGCCTGCAATACAGGGAGACCTGGGTTCGATCCCTGGGTTGAGAAGATCCCCTGGAGGAGGGCGTGGCAACCCACTCCAGTGTTCTTGCCTAGAGAATTCCATGGGCAGAGGAGCCTGGCAGGCTACAGTCCATGGGGTCACAAAGAGTCGGACACGACTGAGTGACTAACACTCACAGCTTTCATATATATATTAATCTAATCCTTCCTCAAATCTCTTGGTAGCTTTCTTTTGCTTACAGAAAAAAGTCAACATCTTCGGAAGTAGCTACTATTATTATTCCCTTTTAAAAATTGAAGTGTAGTTGATTTATAATAGTGTATTAGTTTCAGGTATCAAACATTTTTATAGATTATGCACTATTATTCCACTCTTCAGATGAAGACATTGAGGCTCAGTCCAGGTAAGTACCTCTGGCCCTAGGTTCTCCAGCTCAGAAGTGCCAGGATTGGGATCATGACCCCAGCAGCTTGGGCTCAACCCCCTCTCCAGCCTCTTCTTGGGCCACTGGTCTTCTCTCTGTCCCTCTGATTGAGCAGGTTCCATATGATCTCAGGGTCTTTGCATGTGCCTTTTCCACCACCTAGAACGCTCTTCCCTCCTCTCCCTGCCTTCCAGCCTCCACCTAAGGTCATCTGGGCAACTCCTGCCCCTCCTCCAGATCTCTCTTTTCTTGACGCTTGCTAAGGCAGGCTCCTCAGCTGAGTCTAGGGTCTGTACACTCTGACCCCCTCCCTTTCTTCACTGACTGGATGGATCCTAATTGCAACCAGCTTCTCTCTAATGACTCTTTGCCGAATATCTGTCTGTCCTAAAAGAGCAACATTGAGATGGCAAGGGCCGTGTCTCAGCGCAAGGCGTTATGACAAAATACCACAGACATTCGTTTCTCACAGTTCAGGAGGCTTGGCGTCCGAGACCAAGGTGCCGCCAGGTTTGGTGCCCAGTGAGGCCCCGCCTCCTGGCTCTCATTCGTCACTTTCTCGCTGTACGCTCCCATGGCAGCGAGAGAGGGAGGGAGCTGGTCCTTTTCTTCTTAGGAGGGCACTGATCCCATCCGGGAGGCCCCACCCTCACGTGTGTGTGTGCTAAGTCGCTAAGTTGTGTCCGACTCTTTGTGACCTCATGGACTGTAGCCCTCCTGGCTCCTCTGTCCGTGGGATTTTCCAGGCACGAATACTGGAGTGGGTTGCCATTCCCTTCTCCAGGGGACCTTCCCGACCCAGGGACTGAACCCGCATCTCCCACGGCTCCTGCATTGCAGGCGGATTCTTTGCCACTCAGCCACCAGGGAAGCCACCCACCCTCACGACCTCATCTAAGCTAATGACTTTCCAAAGACCTACCTCCAAATACGGTACCTTACGGGGTTAGAGCTTGAGCATATGAGTTTGGGGGTTCGCAAGCATCTAATTCAGAATAGGGGGTGTGTATCTTGCTCTGCTCTGCATCAGTGATTCCAAGCACAGTTCTTGGCACTGAGCAGCACTCAGAACACGCGAGGAAGGACGGGAGGGAGGCAGGGAGGGAAGAAGGGAAGAACGAGGAATTCCAGCGTTCCTCGGACGTTGAATCTGGAGGCCTCGCCTGGATTGAGGGGACTCTACAAACCCAGTCATGTCTCACAGTTTCTGTGACCCCAGAGAGAACTGGATGAATCACCATGTAGGGAAAAGACTACTTTTTATTAGGAGTGACCTAACCGTTGGCAAAGTTGTGACTGGCTACGATACTTTCGACTTTTCTCAAAGCATAAAGATAAATTTAAAAGAAAGAGGAAGCAAAAGTCATGTTGAACGGCTCTGATCTCCCAAGCAAGAAATATTCCCTTGGGATTAGATCCCTGCTATGAAATATTGCCCCATGATTAGATCTCAAGCCATGAAATATACCCATGAATTTAGATCCCCACCTTGGAAATGCAGTTTGCTGATTAGATCGCCCCCATGAAATATGGTCTTTGGGTTAGCGCATGCCGGTAAAATATGGCCTTTGATTAGATCACTGCGGAGAAGGCTGAGTCGCTGGCTGGGAGTGGGGACTTTCGCCACGTCCTTATGGGGTAGAATATAAATATGTGCAGAGGAAGTGAAAGCAGCAGAGGTAAATTCATAGCAGTGACGTTCTGGAGCCTGGACTTCTTGGAGGTTGTCAGCGGGAGGGGCGGGATGGGGACAGGGCCAGGCTTGGAGACTCACCTCTGAGACGGCTGCACCCCCAGGTGGCAACGGGGGTGGAGGGGACAGCTGGTGAGAGGGGCTTCCTGCGTGCCGGCGCCAAGCTCCGTCCTCAGTGCCAATCAGCTCCCCCAGTTCCCAGGAGGGAGGTGACGTTATTACCGTTCCTGTTTGCCTCTGGGGATGGAGGCGCAGAAAAGTGAACTCACACGCCCAAGGACACAGAGCTGGAACCTGTCAGAGCTGGGGTTTGAGCCTGGGGCATCTCCATGTCGAGACTGACCCTAGCCTTTGGTGGGGCGAACCACTGCCAGTCCTGGACTCGCCTGTAAGTGAGGGGCCGTGTGACCCCCGTGGGCTAGTCCTGCTGCAGGGTTGAGAGGAGAGGACCCTGCAAGACGCAGAGGTGAGCTGGGTCACCCCGGCTCGCTCTAGGTGAGGATGAGAACCAGAGTTCGAGGTCAGAGTCCAGAGAGACATGGGGTCCAGCTGGGTTCATCCCCCAGTTTAACCAGAGCTGGGCAGTGTCAGGGCCAGGCCTAACAGCAAGGCCTTCTAACTTTGAGGCAACCATCTCCTACTAAAGGGCTTCCCTGGCGGCTCAGATGGTAAAGCGTCTGCCTACAGCGCAGGAGACGCGGGTTCGATACCTGGGTAGGGAAGATCCTCTGGAGAAGGAAATGGCACTAACTCTGTAAATCTCTCTCTGAAAGGAGCAGAAAGCTAAATTTGGAGGCTGAGATCATTCAGCGAGGTGGTCTAGAGTCACCCTTCAGAGGGTGGGGAGGGCAGACAGACCTGGGTGGACACCCAGCTCACAGCTGGTAACCGTGTGACTGGGTACTCTCACCCCCAGGCCTCTCACAGCCCAGCCTCTGCGGGGCGTTGCTCTTGAAGGCCACCAACTAACCCCAGGCCATGCCTCCCCAAAGGCCGGCCTATCCGATGGCCCCTTGATGGATGCAAGGGCCTCGTCCTCAGGCCTCAATTCAGAGCAATGCTGAAGGCTCATTTCCACTCCCGAGACCCAGCGGGGTCTGGCTGAGGTGCACAGCCCGGCTGCCCTCGGCCTGCCCCTCCTGCCTCCCTCCACGGGTGCCGACTCTGACACTGCAAGAAATCGCCCTGCACGTTACTTTCTGTCTCCCGGTCCGGTCCCCAGAGCCTACCCTACAGCAGACCCTGGTCCTCACCTCTGCTCCTAGCTTCTCATTTACAACATGGGGGTGTGAGCGCATCGACCCCTGGGCTGTTGGAGGCAGGCGTGCGGGGGTGCGTGTGTACTCAGCCAGGTCCTGGGGCACAGGAAGTGTCCAGTTGACGTTCACCAGAATCCTGGAGGGGCATTGCCCAGCTGAGGGTCTTCCCAAGGGGCAGTTCTCTTGGCCTCCCTCCGTCCGTCTGCTCCATGGCGCCTGTAAGCCTGTCCTGTGGGTTGTGGTGATGTCCGTCTGTCTGGGGCTGTGAGGGGTCCCTGCGGGTCAGAGCGGTTCTCATCAGATGTGAGTTCTGGCCTGTCTTTCTTCCCTGGCACGGGTGAGGGCCGAGGGAGGGAGCTGAGGGCATGTCCTTATCTCGCCGGAGCCAGCTGACCGGCCAGCTCTTATCGGGGATTTGTGAGCTTGTAAAACATGGCCGGCTATCACGCCATCTCCCTGGGGAGAGGGTGCTCCCAGCTGGGCCTTATCATGGGGTGACCTCTGCCTGTGATGAGGGGAGAGCTGGGCCATCCTGGGCAGATGGGAGCCAAGTCCAGCGGGAGGCTGGGGTGGGGGCATCAGAGGGGACCAGGCAGCGTGCACAATGCCCCTTCTCTCCTCTCTTCCCCGCGGAGGGATTTCAGACTGTGGGATGGCCTTCAGAGGCTCCGGGAACCCACAAGGAGAAAATTCTGGGGGTAGAAGACAAGGAAGGCTGCATCCACCTCAGGGACCCGCTTGATTCACTCATCCCCTGTTAGGCACTCACTGGGCGCCAGGCTCTGGCCGGTGTGCTGAGTTCAGAGTGCAGTCTCAGACTTCCGGTTCTGCCTCTGGTGATTTCTGGCTGTGTGACCTCCGACCGGTCACTTGTCCACTCTGAGCCTCGTGTGTCCAACAGGAAAACAGCTCCCATTCCACTGGATTGTTCTCAGGGGTCCCTGGAGACAGTGGATGTGAAAGAACTGCCTTACAAACCACAAGGTCCTGTGCCCACAGGAAGGGAGGGCTCGAGCAGTGTGCTTAGGGGCAGATGGCAGCCCTGGAAACAGCAAAGAGAGGGCTGAGAGGAGGCCCAGAGGCAGAGCAGGACTCGGGAGGTGGAGCAGACTCTGCTGGAGCCTCCTGAGGACTCTGGGGAGCGTCTGGGGTACAGTGGAGATGGCATTCTGGGCGAGGGGAGTGGCATCCGCAGCCGGGGCGGACCCTTGCCAGTCTACAGGAGCGGGCGGCCTGAGCCGAGCGGGCGTGTGGCTGCCTGGCTGGCCAGGGAGGTCGGTCCATCTGGTTCTGTTTTTCTCCTGTCATTTGGATGCTTTTGTGTTGAGCCCCGCATTTGTCACCACGTCCCTGAGATTCTCTTTTGAACTTGGCATCTGTGTGGGGCTCTATCCGCTTCCCGCCTCCCGTGTTCTGAGGCTCGGATCTGTTTGTGACCTGGGCAGCTGGTCTTAGGGCCATAGGTGGTTCCGGCTCCCTCAGCGGGTCTTGGAGATGGAGCGGGGGCTGGTGAGGCGGGGACAGAAGGCCTGTGTGGCAGGCGATGACCCTACCTGGATCAGGTGTGTGGTGCCCACCTCTCCCTTCCTAGCCCGGCCCCTGGGGCACCCCCTTCTCCCTCTGGTGTGTGTCTCCCCTCCACCAGGTTTCATGGCAGAAAACCCCAGCCTTTCCCAGCACTTGCTTCAGAACCAAACTCTCCTGACCTTGCCCCTTGGCTTGCTCACTTACCAGCTGAGAATTCTTAGCTTGGACTCCGGGAGCCCATTCCCCACCTCCGTGAGATGAGGATAGCCCTGCCTGCCTGGGGCTTCCGCCAGTGCAGAGGAGCTGGGAGCCTGCCGTGCCGCCCTGCCTGGGGTGAACACACACGGCCTGAGCACAGCTCTGGGCTGGGCCTCAGGAGGCTGCGTCCTGCTTTTCCCAGGGCGTGTGGGTTAACCTCGGTCTGTGCCTCGGTTTTTGCCTCTGCACAGTGGGAGCAAGGCCTGCCTCAGAGCTGACTGGAGGAATCAGCGAGTGTTTGTGTCTGCACAGCGCGTGGAGCCCTTCCTGATGCAGTCAGCACTGCTCACGCCTGCTCATCACTGTCATCACCTTCACTGCTGTCACCAGCATCCCTAGTTTCCAGGTGTGCTGCCTCGCGGCTGCCCTGGAACCACAGATAGAGGCCACCACCTGACCAGTAGCGGGGCACACGGAGGCCCAGTGAGGCCCAGCTCCTAGCCCAGGGTCATACCTCTCAGTTAGGGTTTGAATCAACGTGTGTGTTGAGGGGCTGGGGGTGGGGATGACTTAGGCTGGGGATCAGAAGAGCTGGGTTTGAGTTTCTCCCCTTGCTACTGTCTGGGTAGTCTCGGGCTGGTTACTTTGGTACCAGATTCCAGTACAACTTCAATTTTTGCCTACTTTTGCCAGAAAATCGGAGTAATCTCCTTCCTAAAGCATTTGTGAAAATGAAGTGGGAAGATAAACTGGATTATGTTTTGAAAAGTGAAACACAGATGGATTCAATTCATTCATTTAATACTGATCTATCTGTGGACCATCTCCTGAGGGGGAGGCACTGTCCTGTTGCCGGGGACCCCAGTCCTCACGGAACCTTCACTCTGCAGCGGTCCCCAACTTCTCTGGCGCCAGGGATGATTTTCATGGGAGACAGTTTTTCCAGGGACCAGAGGGTGGGGGATGGTTTGGGGCTGCTTCAAGCGCATGACATTTATTGCGCACTTTATTTCTGTTATTATTATTATTTCAGCGTTATCTCAGATCATCAGGCATTGTTAGATCCCGGAGGTTGGGGAGCCTTGCTCCAGAGGAACAGACGTCCCAAGTTCATGGGGCTGAGATAAGTGTTCATCACAGGAGGGGCAGAGGGCTGTGTCTGTGAGGAGGTGACATTTGACGTGGCAGCTGAACGAAATGGAGACAAGCCTGCAGACATGGGCAGGGGGATGACAGGCAGAAGGAAAGTGAGAGTGAAGTCGCTCAGCTGTGTTCTACTCGTGTGACCCCATGTTCTGAAGCCCGCCAGGCTCCTCCATCCATGGGATTTTTCAGGCAAGAATACTGGAGTGGGTTGCTGTTTCCTTCTCCAGGGGATCATCCTGACCCAGGGATGGAACCTGGGTCTCCCACACTGCAGGCAGACTCTAGGTGGAGGAGTGGGGGTCTGCTTGGGTGGGGTGGGGAATGTGGAGGGAACCGTGATCAGAGCCCACCCACTGTGGGCCTTATGGACCAGCCTCGGGGTCTGGAATCTGCTCCAAGGGTGGTGGGAACCATGGTGGGGTCTGGATAGGGGAAGGGTGTGATCCGGCAGGATGTTTGTCTATTTCACTCATGCGGTATAGAAATATTCATTAGCCTACAGTGGGACAAGCTGAAGGAAAAGGAGTTTTCCTGTGTGTGTGTGTGTTTGTGTAGGTTATTTGTGGGGTTGTATGTGTGTAGGTTATAAGTGCTGTGCTTTAGAAGATGATCAGGAATCAGAAATGGATTGGGGAAGAGGCCTCTGAGATTTCTTTGGACCCACAGACTCTAATTTTATGAACAAACAGTCATGTGGCTTGTTTTCCCAGTCCCCAGACCATAGGTGAATTGAAGGTAATAGGAGGAATTTAGGATGACGCTGGATGTGAAAGATGCCATGCCAAATAGGGCAGCAGGGGAAGCCATAGGAGTTTCTGCAGAATGAGAGGCTGTTTCCAGTGGCGGGGAGAGAAAGCAGAGCGTGCTCTGAGCGCTCGCCGTGTGCGGGCTCCGTGCCAGCCACCTTACGTGAGCGCCATCTTTTGCCTGTTCCACTGCCTGGATTGGTTTTCCGGGGCTGCCCTAACAAATTACCACCACCTGGGTGGCTGAAAACAACAGGAATTTATTCTCTCACAGCTTCGAAGGCGAGAAGTCTGAAATCAAGGTGTCAGTGGGGCCAGGCTCCCTCCAAAGCCTCCAGGGAAGAGTCTTTCTTTGCCTCTTATAACTTCTGGTAGCTGTCAGCAATCCTCGGTGTTCCTTGGCTTATAGACACGTCACTCCAACCTCCACCTTCATCACGGCCGCGTGGCATTCCCCATGTGGGCGTCTGTCTCCATCTCTCCTCTCCTTACGAGGACGTCTCATCTTGACTAATTACATCATCCTACTTCCAAATAAGATCTCGTGCCCTGATGTTCCAGGTGGCCATGAATGTGGAGGGCTTTCTTCAACCCAGTATGCCCCCTCTTCTGAGGATAGACAGCGGGAAAGGGAGCAGCCTGAATTCCAGCCCAAGAGCGTCTTTGTGGAGGTTCACTCCCGTTCTCTGCCGCCCGACTGGCTCCCGTGGAGCGCCTGGAGCGTCAGCCCGCAAAGAGGTGCAAGGCGGCCTGGGGCACCGGGCCTCCTCGGGTGGACGGGCGAGGCAGGCCTGAGCCGTGGTGGGAGATCAGACGTGATGGAGCTGGAGTGAGGCTCCATGAGCCGCGCCTTCTCCATCGTGAACCTGCTGTGAAGCCCTTTCCTCTGCCTCCTCCGAGCACCCTCGTTCTGTTAGGACGTCAGTCCCTGCTCCGAGCCGCCTCAGCCCTGGTGCCTGTTTCTCCCTGGAACCAGTGCCATTCTCTCTGCACCTTCTCTTCTTTGACAGGGAGTCTTATTCTCCTCGGCGCTTAGCTTTGACTTCCTACAGGCCAGGCTCCCTGCTTAACTCTTCCATGTTCCCAGCGCCTAACATGGCACCTCCAAGGTGCACTGCAAATGCACTCATTCCACAAACAGCTCTCCCACGCGAGTCTGTGCTGGAAACTGGAAACCAGCCTGGAATGAGAGACCGTCTGGTAGGGCAACAGACAGACACACAGACGGGCCATGGGGGAAGGGCAGGGGATCGTGGGAGCCCAGAGGCAGAGAAGGCTCTTACCCCAGGGCGTGACGGGTGAGGTGGTGCAGTGATGGAAAGGTCCCTGCGCCTGGGTCAAGCAGCAGGTGCAGAGCTCTGTGGGCAGGAACGAGAGCTCGGAGGTTTGCAGAGCTGCAGGCGGCTGGGTGAGGCCGGGGCTGCGTCCAGAGAGCAGCAGGAAGGGGCAGGGTTGATGGAGGGATCCCGGTGAGGGAGCTGGGGTCCCCCCTTCTTGAAACAGACACGTCGGGGTGGGAGGAGGCACACAAGAGTTTTAACCAAGGGACATGAGTGTGGTAGAAAGCTGTTCCTGGTAGCAGGATGGAGCGAGGCTGGAGGCTGGAGGCTGGAGGCCGGGAGGAGGCCTGGCTGTGATCCAGGGGGCTGAACGGCAGAGGGGAACGGGGGGACATGTGAATCTCGCTAAATGCTTGATGAACTGAATTCCATACTCACCTGCAGGACTTAAGGCAGCCTCAGTGCAAGCGGGAAGAGCTGGGTCTTGGGGAACTTCTGAGTCCTTGCTGAGTGTGCAAGAGGGTCCTTCCTGCGAGGGGGCAGGGACATGAGGAGCAGGGGGACGGAAGAGAGGCAGTTTCTTTCTGCCACTGCTTAGTGATGGAGCTGGACTGCCCGTTCCTCCATGTGGTGGGTTCCCGCCTGTGGTCAGAAGCCCCCAGCCGATAGGGGCCGGCGTGTCTGCAGAATCCACACACACTGTGTGACCAAGAGGCTACCAGCTGATACACGTAGATGCCAGCAAGAGAGCCCAGGCTCTGCCTTCACAGCCGAAGCTCAGCAGGGGGCTCCAGGAATCCTGCAGGTGCCACCTGAAACCACCCATGGCCGGCATGTATTTAAAAATTTTTTTTTAAACAAATTATTTGGCTGTGTCAGGCCTTGAGTAGAGGCACACGGATCTTCATTGGGTCATGCGGGATCTTTCATTATGGCATAGAGACACTCTAGTTGCAGCGTGCAGGCTCCAGAGTGAACAGGCTTAGGTAGCTGCTGCGTGCAGATGTAGTTGCTCCTGGGCACGTGGGATCTTACTTGCCTGACCAGGACTGAACCCACATCCAAGGCAGGTTTTAACCACCGGACCACCAGGGAAGTCCCAGGGCTGACATATATTGACAGCTTGCTTTTTTACTCGATTCTGTGGCTCTATGCATATCTTATCTGAATCGCATCACGGGCCCTTGAGGAGGGCAGTCACACCCATTTTTCAGATGCAGAAACTGAGGCTCCAACAGGGGAAGTGACCTGCACAAGGTCACACATCTAGGAAGCGGCAGAGCTGGGACTCGAATATTTGCTCTCCTGAATCCCAAGCCCAGACCTGTGCCTCCAACCCCTGGAAGATGCCCTTTACCCAGACTACTGATCTCTCCAGAAGATAACCTTCTCCTTGAGGAGCAGAACCAGGCGGGAAAGCGCCCCATGCCCCATCCGATGAGTGAAGGAAGAGTGACGGGCTGGCTTCCTCTCTTTCCCTGGCTTCCCGTTACCAAGTATATATTTTTTCTAATCTGCCTCTCTGCTGATGGTTATCTGGCTTCGCAAGAGAGCGAAAGAGACTTTGTGTCAAATGCTGAAAAATGACTTTTCAGGCAGCCTCTCTGTCTCCTGAAAGAAGGTGACGTGCTTGGAGCATACAAATCACTCAGCGCTCAGGCTTCTTGAGGCGAGGAACAAGTGTGTTTAGATTGCTAAAACCACTTCCGTCCCTTCCCAAGGTCACAGGTAGGCAACCCCGCCGTGTCAGCACCTGGAGGGCGACAGGGCCCAGAGGGAGAGCTGAGATGGCCCTGGACAGTGGGTCTAGTGGGTGGGGGCCCCAGGAGGGGCCCCTGGATGCAGAAGATGTGAAACTCTAGAAGGAAGGCTGGCCTGGGATTCCAGGTCTCCATCTGCCCATAGCGAGCTGTGTGACTCTGGAGAAGTTACTTAGCCTTTCTAGACCTTCGGATCCCCCACTGTATATACTCCCACAAACGCCGTGGTCAGCTGCGCCGTTCATCCAGACGGATGTTCTAGTAACTGGTACTCAGTTCCATTCACCTCAGTCGCTCAGTCGCGTCTGACTCTCTGTGACCCCGTGGACTGCGGCACGCCAGGCCTCCCTGTCCATCACCAGCTCCCAGAGCCTGCTCAAACTCACGTCCATTGCGTCGATGATGCCATCCAACCGTCTCATCCTCGTCTCCTTATCATCGTCCCCTTCTCCTCCCGCCTTCACTCTTTCCCAGCATCAGGGTCTTTTCCGATGAGTCAGCTCTTCGCATCAGGTGGCCAAAGGATTGGCATTTCAGCTTCAGCATCAGTCCTTCCAGTGAATATTCAGGACTGATCTCCTTTAGGATGGACTGGTTGGATCTCCTTGTTGTCCAAGGGACTCTCAAGACTTTTCTCCAATACCACAGTTCAAAAGCATCAATTCTGCATTAAGCTTTCTTTATAGTCCAACTCTCACATCCATACATGACTACTAGAAAAACCATAGCTTTCACTGGACGGACCTTATTTGGTGAAGTAATGTCTCTGCTATTTAATATGCTGTCTAGGTTGGTCAGAGCTTTTCTTCCAAGGAGCAAGTGTCTTTTAATTTCATGGCTGCAGTCAACATCTGCAGTGATTTGGGAGCCCAAGAAAACAAAGTCTGTCACTGTTTCCATTAGGGTCTTAATCACGCATAGATGTTATTCTGGCTCTTTACAGAAAAATAGTTTGTTTTTACAATTATCTTTTATTGAGGTAGAGTGGATTTGCAATGCTGTGTTAATTTCTGCTATACATCATCACAATTCGGATATATATATATATATTTGTTGTTGTTTTTCTGTTGCTCAGTCGTGTCCAACTCTTTGTGACCCCATGGACTGCAGCACACCAGGCTTCCCTGTCCTTCACTGTCTCCTGGGGTTTGCTCAGATTCATGTCCATTGAGTCAATGATGCTATCTAACATATACACCCCCTTTTAAAAAGAGTTGGGAGATGGGGACTGATGTATATACACTGTTCACACTGTATAAAGGAGGTAACTGTTGAGAACCCAGAGGAAAGTACAGGGAACTCTACCCATTGCTCTCCAGCTGCGGTGCTGGAGAAGACTCTGAGAGCCCCTTGGGCTGCAAGGAGATTCAATCAGTCCATCATAAAGGAGATCAGTCCTGGGTGTTCATTGGAAGGACTGATGCTGAAGCTGAAGATCCAATACTTTGGCCACCTGTTGGAAAAACCCTGACGCTGGGAAAGATTGAGGGCAGGAAGAGAAAAGGGCAACAGAGGATGAGATGGTTGGATGGTATCACCGACTCAACGGACATGAGTTTGAGCAAGCTCCAGGAGATGGTGAAGGACAGGAAGGCCTGGCGTGCTGCAGTCCATGGGGTCACAGAGAGTTGGACACGTCTGAGTGATTGAACAGCAAGAAATAATAAATACATGAATAAAGAAAGTTCTTTTCCACTGTGGTTCGTTGCAGGATTAAAGTGTCAGTTTTTATGTGTGTGTGATGCCTGGCGATCCTTCAAACACTGACCAGGAGGAAACGTCTAGTGGAGCCGTCTCAGCATCAGCAGTGCGTTGATGAGAAAGTCCTATTTTCCAAGTGCCCGCGATAAGGGCACACTCGGCAGCAGAGGCTCCAGCAGAACAAGGGCCCTGCGGAGCTCAGGGCTCCAGGAGAATGCCCAGAGCAGGCCCGAGGAGACAGCACGAGCCCTGGGCCCAGATGCCAGCTCCAGTGCCCCCAGGGCAGAGGTCCTGCCCGCCCTGTTTCCTGGAGTGACAGTGGGGTGGGCAGTAGTCCCCACCCGTGCAGAGGGGAGTGGCCTCCTCAGCAATGGGTGAGAGAGCAGTGGCCAGGCTCTCAGCTGCAGAGGGCGGGCGTTCGTCACTGGTCACCCCCATGTTTACTTTCCTGGCTAAAAACTCACAGACAAAACACATAGCTGGGCCTTAAAAAATACAGGCAGTCTTCAGATGAATTTGTGATGCCAGATGAGGCCTGCCAGGCCTGTCCTCACACAGCAGCAAAACAAACAGCCCACCCTGAGCCAGAAAACACTCTAAAATTGGGGAGCAGGTGGGCAGAATAAGATGCCCGGGATCAGAAGAGAGAGCAGAGTATCAAAGTATGAATCCAAGAATGGGCACCAGGCAGGACAGGGTCTGGGCGTCACTTGATAGCTGGGTGGCCCTGGGTCCGCTACCTCTCACCTGGCCCCACTTAACTCCTTGGGTGCTGCGAGGATCTGATGAAATCACAGAGGGAAAAGATTTGCTATTTGCCAAGAAGCAGCATGAAGTGATGACAGGAAGGTGTCTCCCCGCCCTCTCTGCCCAGATGCCCGCTGCAGCAGGAGCCTGGGATGGTGACGGGGTTGGGGGGACAGTGAGGGAGCGGCTCTCAATAGGTCCACCCCCGCCATCAGCCTAATCCCCTCCCCAGTGGGCCCTGGATCGAGGCTGGGATGCCCTGTTGAACGTGGACCAGGTGCAGGGCCGGTGGCCCGTGTAGCTGGAGGACTCAGAGAGGAGCACCTTGAAGAGAAGAGAAGCCTGATCCGGGTGGAGGGTCCCGGGGGCTGAGCAGAGACAGAGGCGTCGGGCGCGAGCCGACAGCTCGGGGGGCAGGGGGGCAGACGGCCGAAATGAGCGGAAGATGGGCAGCCTGGCACTGAGGAGGGACGCAGCAGCGGCTCTCTTGGGGCGCGTGTCGCCTCAGCCGTGGGAAGGAAGGACGCCAGACCCCGCGTGGATGCTCTGTGCCTCCGAGCTTGTAAATTAAGTTAAAAAAGATGTAGACCTAGGTCCCGCTACAGCGAGCATTTTTATCCACAACTGAAGTGCACACTAATGTGTGTGCGTGCGTGCACACTAAGTCGCTTCAGTCATGTCTGACTCTTTGCAACCGTATGGACCATAGCCCGCCAGGCTCCTCTGTCCCTGGGATCCTCCAGGCAAGGATACTGGAGTGGGTTGCCATGCCCTCCTCCAGGGGATCTTCCTGATCCAGGACTGAACCTGCGTCTCTTATGTCCCCTGCATTGGCAGGTGGGTTCTTTAACCCTAGTGCCATCTGGGAAGCCCACACTAATACATCAAACAGATAAAAGGGAGCTTCTCTGGTTAAAGAGTGGGTTTGAGACCCACACCCCATTTATGAGATGCCCCAAGTCTGCTCCTGCCACTTACCTGCCAGGTGATGGGTTAGAATTATTTGACCTCTCCAAGCCTCTGTTTCATCATCTGTAAAATGGGGATAATGCTAGAACTTGGTGAAGATTGAGACAAAAGACGTGCCTGACGCAGAGTAAAACCCACATATGTCCCCATTACAATGGTGCTTATTATGGGACTCCCTCATGCTCAGGGGCCCCCCTTAGATCCCTTGGGTGCCACCCCTGGAGACATCTGCCAGAGGGCTCGTCACGCAGCACATGCTCTGACTCTGAAGTTCTCGCCTCCTGGACCCGGTGAGTCCCTGGGTCGCTTGCTTGGCGACGCTGCCTTTGTGTGATGGGAGCGGTGCCCCGTGCCACCGTCCCTGTGGTTGTGACAGACCCCAGAGGGAGTGGGCGGCAGCCCCCTTCTCCTCTCCCCTGTGCCCCGGGTCCCCTCCTGCACCATCTCCCACCGCAGGCTGTCACAGCCACGACTCTCTCGACTTCATTTAATCGTCTCCATTGTCTGCGCCACGCCGAGAATCTGGGCTCGGAGCATGTTAGAAGACGGGGCGCAGTTCTACCAGGAGCAGGGCTCCCTCCCTGCTCACACTTCCTGGGTTCATCCTCTGACAGTGGGTCCCGTGGGAATGGACCCCCAGGTAAGCGCATCGTCAGCTGCAGGAGGACAGGCCAGGCAGGTGAGGACAGTCCAGGGAGCCCCCAGACCCGGGGGAGGCCACTCAACAACTCTGCGGCTTCCTCTCCTGCCCAGGGGCCCCTTGAGACCCCATCAGGTGTAGGGCAGGGGAACGGCATGCCCCGGTTCTAGATTCAAATCCCATCTCCGCCTCTTCCTAAGCGTGGGTTTCTGCACAGTCATGTCCGTTTTCTGGGTCTCGGTCAGCTCGTTATAAAGTAAAAGAGCCATCTGCTTCCCAGACAAAGTGAGGCTAAGTGAGATTATGTGCATGAATTATCTGGAACCTAGTGAGTAAACAGTTTCCCCCCTTTCCTTCTTACCTGTTTTAATTTTCTAGAGCTGGTCTATCCAAATGGCTTTAAACAGCGGATGTTTGTTCTTTGCAGTTCTGAAGGCGGGAAGTCCAGGATCAAAGTGTTGTCGGGGTTGTGCTCCCTCTGAAGACTCCAGGGAAGGGTCCCCCCAGCCTCTTCCAGCTTCTGGCACTCAGCAGCCATCCTGAGCATCCTCGGCTTGCCGAGGCCTCGCTCCCGTCCCTGCCTCCATCCTCACGGGGCTTCCTTCCTCTGTGCCTCTGCGTCCCAGTTTCCCTCTCCTTCTAGGAACAGTAGCCATGTTGCGTCCAGACCCATCCTCATCTTAACGTGATTGCGCCTGCAGAGACCCTCTTTCTAAATAAGGTCACAGGTCCTAGGGATGAGGACTTTAGCATGTCTTTTGGGGAGAAGCGGTTCACCCCACAGCACCCACCCCTTGGCCAAGCCCTTTTAAGTCGGGTGGTGGAAACTCTCCTTGTCCTTGGAAGCGGCCTTAGTCACTAAGCTCACCTGCTCAGAGGTACATGTGCCTCAATTTCATACCTTATCATGGCCTCCAAGAGGGGTGTGCAGTCAGTAGGTAATCCCTTCTCTCCTCTGCTGCTTCAGGCTTTTCTAAGCCAAAGACGGGTGTGTAAACAGATAACAGCGTTTACATGGGATGGACGGCCACGTCAGAGAGATATGCCTGATGGAAGGGGAGACACAGCGTCCTTTCCGCACTGGGGAGACACAAAATCAGGCGAGCTCTCAAGGGACGCGTTGCCGAGCCTGGAACAATGCAGAAGGATGAGAAGGGCCTTCTGGGCAGAGGGGGAGGACAGGGCAACGGGCTGGAGGAAGGGTGCTCTTCGCTGTCCTGGGTGGGTGGCAGCCCTGGGAGGCATGATTGAGCCTAAGTGTGTGCTAGGGGGATGGAGCCCTTAGGAGACGTGGCTCGAAGGGCAGCTGGACTGACCCCTGGAAGGACTGGCTAAGGAGCACAGAAGCGGGGAACTAAAGAAGGTTGTTCGGTTTAGTTCAGTTGCTCAGTTGTGTCTGACTCTTTGTGACCCCATGGACTGCAGCACTCCAGGCTTCCCTGTCCATTACCAACTCCCAGAGTTTACCCAAACTCAAGTCCATTGAGTTGGTGATGCCATCCAAACATCTTATCCTCTGTCATCCCCTTCTCCTCCTGCCTTCAATCTTTCCCAGCATCAGGGTCTTTTCAAATTAGTCAGTTCTTCATATCCAATACTCCAAATGATTGGAGTTTCAGCTTTAGCATCAGTCCTTCCAATTCAGGACTGATTTCCTTTAGGATGGACTGGTTGGATCTTCCTGCAGTCCAAGGGACTCTCAAGAATCTTCTCCAACACCACGGTTCAAAAGCATCAATTCTTCTGCATTCAACTTTCTTTATAGTCCAACTCTTATATCTATAAATGACCACTGCAAAAACCATAGCCTTGACTAGACGGACCTTTGTTGACAAAGTAATGTCTCTGCTTTTTAATATGCTGTCTAGGTTAGTCATAGAGTTTCTTCCAAGGAGCAAGCGTCTTTTAATTTCATGGCTGCAGTCACCATCTGCAGTGATTTTGGAGCCCCAAAAACCGAAGTATGTCACTGTTTCCACTGTTTCCCCATCTATTTGCCATGAAGTGATGGGACCGGATGCTATGATCTTAGTTTTCTGAGTGTTGAGCTTTAAGCCAACTTTTTCACTCTCCTCTTTCACTTTCATCAAGAGGCTTTTTAGTTCCTCTTCACTTTCTGCCATAAGGGTGGTGTCATCTGCATATCTGAGGTTATTGATATTTCTCCCAGCAATCTTGATTCCAGCTTGTGCTTCTTCCAGCCCAGTGTTCCTCATGATATACTCTGCATGAAAGTTAAATAAGCAGGGTGACAATATACAGCCTTGACGTACTCCTTTTCCTATTTGGAACCAGTCTGTTTTTCCATGTCCAGTTCTGACTGTTGCTTCCTGACCTGCATACAGGTTTCTCAGGAGGCAGGTCAGGAGGTCTGGTATTCCCATCTCTTTCAGAATGTTCCACAGTTTGTTGTGATCCACACGGTCAAAGGCTTTGGTGTAGATAAAAAAGGAGAAGTGTATGTTTTTCTGGAACTCGCTGTGGAGCAGAGGAAGTGGTAGAATAAGAAGTGCGGCTCAGAGGGCTGATCCAGCAACAGGGACATTTTAAGGAACCTGCTGAAGGGAAGAGAAGGCATTTCCACGCAGGCACCAATTGTTGCTGGAATTTTCAAGAGCTAGAGGTTTGTCAGTTAGAAATTTTCCAGTGGGGTCTTCGGCTTAGCTGGGTGACAGCAGTCATTTCACCTCAGCCTTCTGATCCTGATTCCATCTTCGTGTTGGCAGTGGCCCTGAGAGGTGGCCCGGGATATCCAGGGTCTGGGACTCAGATGCACTCCCTCAAGGAAATAGAAAGGGTGCTCCTATCCCTGGGACCTGGCCCCCTTCTCCTCTGATCAAGGCCCGAGAATCTGCCTGTTTCCACTCACAGCTGCTCCCCCACCCCACTCCCAAGATTTTAACTTTTAAAAGTTAAAAGCTTTCCTGTTAGAACCTCCTAGAAATCAGCAGCAAGAGGGCTCCAAAAGGCCCAGGCATCCATTTCTGTGAACTCTAAGTAAGTGGGATCATTTATTTCTGTCCTGCAGTGTTGATTAAACCCACCTGCAAATGAGCCAGATATTGAATCCATGACCTTAACTCTCCGTCCCTCTGTGACCCCTCCCTCCCTCCTCTCAGCCCAAGAGTGGCCAGTTTAGTCCAGGAGAGCACCGACCGGCTGGAAAAGTCCATTCCGGGCCTGCCCAGCTCATTTCCCACTGCCGAGTGCCCTGCAGTCTCCTGACAGTTTCCCTTTTAACTCTATTTACATTCTGGAAAGTACATGAGATTTCTATCATGCACTCTCCTAATGTCAGTTTTCCCAGGATGAGAATAAGGCTGTGAACACCCGTGTTTTCATAATCCTATTATAGTTCTCCAGGTATTCCCAGTAGCTGAGTGGCACCATCTCACTCCCCAGGGTGGGTGGGGCTGGCGGAGGAGGACGGCCCAAGGCCAGCGCTAGGAGCCAGAGCTCACAGGTGTTGCCTTCACTGTTTGTTGAATGACCTCTTTCATTACTTTTCGGTGGCCCTTCTCCACGCCTAAATGACTTTATTATGTCTGATTGGAGCCGCCACACCTGCTAGACTACTGTGAAGCCAAAGAAACAGATAAACCCCAAACATGGCCCCCAGGGAGGGTGGAGAGCGTGGATCCCCAAGCCCTCATCTTCCCGGGGAGAGGCCCCCTGGGCCTGATCCGCTGGACCCTGGACGAGGGAGACGTTTCCTGGTGCTCTAAGGGATCCCAGAGAACTTCAGAAGGAACAGGATGTGCGTGGCCAGGGGTGCGGCAGTGGGACTCAGAAGCCCATGAGCTTCTGGGTGGGTCGGTGGTGGGCTTTCTCTGGAGGACGTCGGATGCCAGTCACTGGAGGGGTTTTGTGATCCGTTCAGTCTAACTCGGAGGCCTGCAGCAGCGAGCTGGCCCGCGTCCCTTCCTCTGCTCTCACCCTCAGTAAGTAGCTGCTGAGGGAATGAGTGAATGGTGCGTGGTGCTCGAATACCCTTCAGTCTGACCCGAAGGAGATGTCCTCACTCAAAGTGAAGCCGCAGAGTCCGTTTGAAAGGGGACAAGTTTGGGGTCACAGTCCCATCTCTCCCGCCTTTAACCCTTTCTAAGCCTGGGGCTGGCAGAGTTTCTCTACGAGGCCAGATAGTTTTGCAGGCCGAAAGGTAAAATCAAAGATATTATCTGGATGCTTATATGGCCATTTAAAATGTAATCCTTTCAAAATATAAAAATGCTTCTTAGCGGGTGGCCCTTCCATATAGGAACGGGCGACAGGCAGGATTTAGTCTGGGCCACGGTGCTGCTCCTTGTTTCTTTAAGCGCCGGTCGTGACCAGCACTGGCCTTGTGGTGACTGGAGTCAGTCCACGCACCAGCGGGAAGGCGTCTGGCGCCCGTTAGCACATGACGACGACCCAATCCTGAAAGCCATGTGGTGTGGAAGGCTCGTCAGGCCTCAGGCGCTGCTCTGTGAACATGGACTCCTCTGACCCTATGGAGTCAGTGGGCTCTATCATGATCTCCGGTTTACAGAAGAGGAAACTGAGGCTCGGAGTGGCGCTGCCACTTGCCCCAGGCAGAGCTGGAATCTGAACCCGGGCAGTTGGGCTCCAGAGCCTGTGCCCCTAACTGCTGTAGGCAACCACTCCAGGCGTCCTTGTTGCTACTGTTGAATCCTTCTCCAGCCTCCTAAAGACATCTCAGGTGAGCCAGCACGTGAATCCTCTTCAAACAATGAATGACACACAAGTTCCCCTGTTTGACTGTGGCGTGCAGTGTTCTTTTGTTTGGCCGCTGATTTACTCCCTGAGTTACAACTGCCTGGGTCTGTTGGTTTGGCATCTCTGAGCATAGGCTCAGGGAAGGAGAGGCCTGGGGATGGCTGAGTCCAGGAGGAGAGGCGTCCAGTATATAATGCATTTGCACGCTTGCCGAGTCGCTTCAGTTGTGTCCGACTCTTTGTGACCCTATGGACCATAGCCTGCCAGGCTCCTCTGTCCATGGGATTCTCCATGTGTGACTGTTGGAGAGGGTTACCATGCCCTCCTCCAGGCGATCTTCTGACTCAGGAATGGAACCCGCATCTTTTATGTCTTCTGCGTTAGCAAGTGGGCTCTTTACCACTGGCACCACTGGGAAGCCCTCCAGTATATAGACATGCAGGCAAAGCAGTCCGTGTCTGAGTGCCGTTGGAGCCTGAACTGGTTTCTCGAGTCCTGAAAAGAAAAACTCGATGGGGTATGGGGGTGAGGTGGGGGCAAGAACAGAAACTAGAGGGAAATCTTTTAAAAACCGGAATTCCCATCTAATCCGTGGCCTGGTTTCCTCTTGGAAGCAGGAGAATGGACAGAGTAACCTCTCAGGGCTGCGTGCTGCCTCCCTGTTGAGCTGGGGAGTGTATGACCCACGGAGGTCAAACGTTCTTACAGTTTGAGTGTTCAAACCCACTTTTAAATATTTTTAAAAAATAGACCGAGGTTGGAGATAGAGGATCTGAGAGGATTTACACAAGTGCTCATTCTCTGGGCTAGTCCGGAAAAGTTTCAGCTTCTCATGATGTTGGTGTTATGGGATGAAGGTTTCTGTCTCCCCCAGAATTCAAGTGTTGCCATTGACCCTCCAGTGTGATGGTGTTAGAGGGTGGAGCTTTGGGAAGATCGCTAGTTCATGAGGATGGAGCCCCCGTGGATGGGATTAGCACCCCAACAAAAGAGACCCAGGAGAGCTCTCCCACCCTTTCAAGGACAAAGAGAGAAGATGTCTGTTTCTGAAGCTGGACAAGGGCCCTCACTAGACGCTGGATGTGTCAGCACCTTGATCTTGAGCCTCCCAGCCTCCAGAACGTGAAAAATAAATTTCTGTTGCTTGTAAGCCACTCAGTCTGTGATGTTCTTTTATAGCAGCCTGAACCGACTAGGACAGAAATAGAGTCATTAACATCTTTAAATCTAATCAGATTGGAGAGTCAATTCTAAAACCCCAGAATGAATTCACAAATGTCACCTTAAAATCCTCTTCCTCTAGAATCATTCTTGGTACCAAAATCTGTATTAGACAGGGTTCCCCAGAGAAACAGAATATGTGTGTGTATGTGTGTGTGCGCGTGTGCGTGTGTGTGTGTGCGTGCGTGTGCGTGTGTGTGCGCATGTGCGTGCGTGTGTGTGTATGTGTGCGTTTGTGTGCGCGCGCGTGTGTGTGTGTGTGCGGGTGTGTGTGTGTGTGTGCGGGTGTGTGCAAGTGTGCTCAGTCACTCAGTTGTGTCACACTGTAGCCTGCCAGGCTTCTCTGCCCATGGAATTTTCAGGCAAGAATATTGGAGTGGGGTGCCATTTCCTACTCCAGGGAATCTTCCCGACCGAGGGATCAAACCCGAG
This sequence comes from Moschus berezovskii, assembly GCF_049115385.1. Taxonomy (NCBI): domain Eukaryota; kingdom Metazoa; phylum Chordata; class Mammalia; order Artiodactyla; family Moschidae; genus Moschus; species Moschus berezovskii. The sequence goes on from NC_142461.1 coordinate 1,926,223, forward strand.
TCTCTCTTGCGTTTCCTGCATTGAGAGGCAGATTCTTTACCATTAGTGCCACCTGGGAAGCCCATGTGTATATATATATATATATGACTTTGTTATTGTGGAAACTGAGAAGTCCCATGATCTGCCGTCTGCAAGCTGGAGGCCCAGGAAAACCCATGGTCTAATTTAGTCCAAGCCCAAAGGCCTGAGAACCAGGAGAGCTGATGACACGAATGCCAAGCTCAGGACAGGAGATAAGGTTAGGAGTCCCAGGTCGAGCAGTGTGGCGGGAGAAGAAGGGTCAGATTCCTCCTCCCTCTGCCGTTTGTTCTGTTCAGGCCCTTCGTGGACAGGAGGCTGCCTACACCCTTGGGGAGGGTGGTCAGCTTTACCAAGTCCACTGGTTCAAATGCTAATCTCATCCGGAAACACCTTCATAGCCAGAACCAGATATGATGTTTAATCTGGCCACCCCGTGCCCCACTCAGGTTGACAGATAAAATTAACCCTCACAATTGGGCATGAGAGGATTTGCGTTCTCACGTCAAGTGATACTAGTGTCTCGGAGTCACGTTAAAGAGAGAGAGAAAATTTCAAAATAGTAGCAATGTCTGTCTCTGTGTGGTGATTTACAAGAGGGGATTTTTTTTTCTGTACAATTTCTAGTATTATTTATTTTCTACAGTAAGCAAATGTTACTTCTGAAATCACCAAAGGAGAAGTCATTAAAGATGAAAATATTGATAAGAACTGGGCTGTGTCTCTTCTTCCAGAACCCCGTGGGAAGTTACCTTCTCAGTGGAAAAACCATCCGGTTTGTACAGAGGACATTTGTCATCCAGGTCTTTGCCCGACTCCCTCTTATCTTACTGACAAAGAGAACGATGCAGACGCGGACTCTGAGCAAGCGAAGCCTGTGGGAGCATGACTCAAGCAGCCCACGGTGAAGGGGAGTAATCAAGAAGCGGCTTGAAAATAAAATACAACTCCAGGTTTTGTAGCCAGGAGATGCTGCTCAAGCATTTTGATTCCAAGCTCCGCTGAAACCCTACAGTCCAATTGGAACCAGGGGACAAGTGAATCAAGGTGACCCATATGCAAGATTCTAATCAAAGTGTAGCCCAGAATCAGAGTTAGGGAAAGCTATAAATGCTAACTGTTAAGGATGACTGAGAACAATACCGAATCCCACCTATGGGAGTTCTTTAACATCTTGCTCCATAAGACAATCTGTCTTAATGTTGAAGGATGGGCATGTTGATTTGTTGTTTTCATTAAAGCAGTAGATGACACCTAATGCAATGCCTAGCTCATCATAAACGCTAAAATTTTGATGATTCCCAGATACTGTCCTTGGGACTGGAGACACTGCAGTGAATAAAGCAGAGGCAGTGCATCCCCTCACAGGGCTGACATTCTATTCAGCAGGGTAGGAGGGTCTATATAATGGGCAACAGACAAAGGGATAAATTAAAATATAATGCTAGGCAAACAAATAGTGTTATAAAAAATAAGGCAATTTTAGGGATAGAGAGAGAAGGTAAGCGGGAATTTTAGAGAATTTTAGACTGGGTGGTCAAGGAAGGCTTCTGTGGGGATGGGACGGTGAATAGAGATCCAATTGGAAAGAGCAGGTAAGCTCTGTGCCTAGCAGGGGTGCGAGTATCCCAGGAAGAGGAAGTGGTAAGTGAAAAGGTCCCGAGGTAGGAACGAGCTGGTGATGTTTATGGAGAAACACAGAGGGCGGCGTGGCTGAAATGCAGTGAGTGAGGGGAAGTGCTGAGCAGCAGGGTAGTGGCGATCGGGCCAGACTTCTCTGGACAACAGCAAAGCTCTGGCCCTGCCTGTCCAGAGTGGTGGCAGCTACTTGCATGCTTGGAGCAGGGGAGTGACATGATTCGACTGATGCTTCAAAAGGATCTCTGGTTATTGCGACCTCAGATAAACATGTTATGTGCTCAGTCACTTCAGTCGTGTCCTGCTCTTCGCCACCCTATGGAATGTAGCCGGCCAGGCTTCTCTGTCCGTGAGATTCTCCAGGCAAGAATACTGGAGTGGGTTGCCATGCCCTCCTCCAAGGATCTTTCAACCCAGGGATCGAACCAGTGTGACCTGTGCTGCAGGCGGATTCTTTGCTGCTGAGCCACCTGAAAGCCCCAACATATTATGTTAGCCTTTATTGCTACCTCACATATTAAAAAGCAGAGACATTACTTTGCCAATCAAGGTCCGTCTAGTCAAGGCTATGGTTTTTCCAGTGGTCATGTATGGATGTGAGAGTTAGACTGTGAAGAAAGCTGATCGCTGAAGAATTGATGCTTTTGAACTGTGGTGCTGGAGAAGACTCTTGAGAGTCCCTTGGCCTGCAAGGAGATCCCACCAGTCCATTCTAAAGGAGATCAATCCTGGGTGTTCATTGGAAGGACTGATGCTGAAGCTGAAACTCCAATACTTTGGCCACCTCATGCGACCAGTTGACTCACTGGAAAAGACTCTGATGCTGGGAAGGACTGGGGGTGGGAGGAGACGGGGACGACAGAGAATGAGATGGCTGGATGGCATCACCGACTCGATGGACATGAGTCTGAGTGAACTCCGGGAGTTGGTGATGGACAGGGAGGCCTGGTGTGCTGTGATTCATGGGGTCGCAAAGAGTCAGACACGACTGAGCGACTGAACTGAACTGAACTGAACAAATTACACAAACTCAGCAGCTTATGACAACTCATTTCTGTAGGCCAGAAGTCCCTGTGGCCCAGGCTTAGTTCTCTGCACAAATTCAAAACCAAGGGTTGGCTGACTGGGCTCTTATCTGGAAGTTCTGCGGGAGAACCCATTTCTGAGCTGGTTAGTGCTGTTGCAGAATTCAGTTCCTTGTGGGTGTAGGACTGAGGTCCATGTTTGCTTCCTGGCTGTCAGTAGGGATCATTATCTGCTCCTAAAGGCTGCCATCCTATTTTCTTCACACCCAGAAGGGTATGATGAGTCCTTCCTGGACTTTGAATCCCTTTTGACCTACATACATGTGATGTATGATTTAGCTATTCTTGCCAGAAAGCTGGCTTTCCCAGGTGGCACAGTGGCAAAGAATCCACCTGCCGATGCAGGAGATTCAGGTTTGATCCCTGGGAAGATCCCCTGGAATAGGATATGGCAACCCTTTGCAGTATTCTTTCCTGGAAAAGTCCATGGACTGAGGAGCTTCCGTGGACTGAGGGGCTGAGTGGACTGCAGCCCACTGGGGTCACAAACGGGTAAACCCAACTGAGGGACTGAGCACAGACACATGCCGGAATGCTGTCCGCGCATGTGCGGCCTCCCCAGCGCGGGGCTGGGGGCTGGGGTTACAACGTCAAGGAAACAATACCAGTCTCCGCTGCACCCTTTTGAAGCATTTAGTAAGCACTTCTGTATTCCCAACAGTATACTAATTAGGGCTTCCCTGGTGGCTCAAGGGGTAAAATGTCTGCTTGCCATGTGGGAGACCTGGGTTCCATCCTCGGGTCGGGAAGATCTGCTGGAGAAGGAAATGGTGACCCACTCCAGTGTTCTTGCCTGGAAAATTCCACAGACACAGGAACCTGGTAGGCTGCAGTCCATGGGATCTCAAAGAGTTGCACACGACTGAGCAATTTGTGTATTAAGGAAGGATTAAAAAAAAACTAACAGAAAATTTCATCCCACCAGGGAGCTGAGACTAGTAATGCAGAAAGCAAGCCGTCAATCTGATAAAACACAAAGGTGCTTGATGCTAGAGGATGAAAAAGTGGGAAGAATCTAGGAGGGAGTGTGAGTCTGTGTTTATGCATCTCCGGCTAGACCAGTTCACGGCTCTTTTCAGGTCCCTGGCCCAGTAACTAGCAGGGGTTTTACCCCAAAGAGCACGTACTTTGCCAGCGAGTGAACAGGTGGATGAATCAGTGTTCCTCAGGGTTCCTGCCTGAGAAATAGGGATATCGGCTTTCCCACCAGGTCAGAGCGATATGCACATTTGTGAACAGTGAAGCAGGGTCAAACTCATGTCCTTTATTTATTCTGAGGGGATGTCATAGTTTGGCTTCAGTATGCCTGTAGGAGAACAGTGGGGGAAGAGCATGCACATCAAAGGCATGTCAGTGGTCATGATTCTTAAGGGCTGCCCTGAGTGCCCTTGGGAGGAAGGGCAAGGGTACAGAGGGTTGGGCATGCTGAAGGCAAACTCACCTTCATAACTCAGCAGGGGGCCTCTCTGCCTGGGAGCTGGCCAAGGGCAGGGATCCAATCCCTAGGGAAGAAAGGGGTTGACCAGTTGTCCCTTGGGTCTAGGCCTAATATTTTAATGACAACTATGGGTTTTATTTATAATATCCCCAAACTAGAAACCACCTAAATGTTCCTCAATGGTCAAATGGATAAATGGATTGTGGCGTTTCATACAACAGAACACTACCCAGGAAACATTTTTTAAAAGTGCAGCCTCGGGATAAATGGAACACGTAGGTGAATGTCAAAAGCACTGTGCTGAGAAAAAGCAGCCAGACACCAAAGGGCACCTCTTGCATGGTTCTGTTTATATAGGTGGGCCAGGAGGAAGCAAAGCTCCTCTAGGGTGGAGAAGCCAAATTAGAGGCTATCCTTGGGGCTGGTGAGGGGGGATGGCTGGAGAGGAGCATGAGAGATCGTGATGGGCCTCTGGGAATGGTTTGTATTTTCATTTAGGTGGTGGTTCGTCTGGGTGTGTAGGTAAAAATGTATTAGGTTGTTCACTTGAGACTTTACTGTATCTTATTATAGCATTTTACTGTAAGTTACACCTATAAAAAGAAAGAGTCGTTCTGGCAGTGGTGGCATCAGTCATGTGTTCAGATGCAGGTTAGCTCTGTACCTCTCTTATCTCCAGCCCTGGGAGGTCCACATCAGAGTCCTACTTAATAGATTAGAAGACTTATGCACCATATTCCAACGGCATAGAGTTAGGAAGTGGCAGAGCAAGATTCCGGTCTGTTTTTACGGACTGCCTCAAGCCCTTTCATATTGGAAAGGTTGGCTGGTTGGGCAGGACTTACCTAATACTTGCCCATGATAGATTCAGCATTCTTTTGTTAAGTTGAGCTAAAACTATCCAGTTGTTGGAGAGTTCCCCGTCCTGTTCTTGATTTCTTGTCCTGGTGACAAATTGGCCCGTGTCCGTGCAAGTCCTGCTTAGGGACCCCATGCCTTTCCATGCCCTCTAGGAAGCAGGAAACTCGGGCCCCGGAGAATGGGGTGTCTGCAGACGTCTCCACTCACCCCACCCTAACCCCTACCTAATCCTTCCACTCAGTGATGTGTCTGCAGTCTGCACCTCGGCGTCCGAAGGAAGAAGTGAGACGGTGAACAAAGGCCCAAAGAGCCTCAGGTGACGAGCAGGCACTCTGTCACCCAGCAGATGTAATGGGCTGACGCTTATCTTGCAAGACGTGTGCATTTAATAAAGTATTAACATGAAGACCAGATTGCTTCTCCTGCCAAGCGGGCAGAGCCAGATTAGCAAGGAGGGAGGCGCTGAATGCTCCCCCGGGAGGAGGGAGCCTGGAGACTGTCTCTTCTGTGAACCTGGATTCTCGCTTTGCAGAATAAATCCTTTTTGCCAAGGGCGACCGTGAAAGGACTTTCTCCTAGGAGTCTCCTATCACAAAAATCAAAATCGGTACCGGGCGGGCAAGAGAGATGCTCTGAAGGATTGAACTGATTCATTTCACAGGGGAAGAAGTTTGGGTGGAAGTCAGGTGTTAGATGCAACTGGTGCTGGGGTCACGCTGAGGGAGAATTTCCCAGCAGCCTACGCTCCCAGCTTCAGGTGGCCGACCCTGACGTCTGGAGACGCTCTTTGTCTCCTGTGCTGGGAAGTCCTGAGTGCACAGAATTTTGCTTTTCTTCCTTCATTGCAGGGTTTCTCAGCCTCGGTACTGTTGACATCTGGGGGTGGATGATTCTTGGTTGGGGCATGTCCTGTAAATTGCTGGATGTTTGGCAGCATCCCTGGCCTGTACCAAATAGACGCCCATGGCAATCCCCACCTCCACTAGTGTGACAACCAAAAATACTTCTCCAGGCACTGCCACGTGTCTCCCTGGTTGAGGGGGAGTCCTCCCAGATGAGACCACTCTGCTGTATTGGATTGTTTCTAACCGCAGCTGTAAATGAGATGCAAGCTCTCGCTGGACCAGGAAAGCTGCTGCTCTGATAGCTGAGCTGCTCGGCCTGAAGGCTCTGAACTCAGGGGCTTTGATTCTGCAAAATGAGTCCATTCCCTAATTCAACAGAGAGAAAACTGTCACATGTGTTTATTTAAAACTGATGCAGATCCAGAGAGAAAAGCCACACTTCATTCAGACCATGTCTTAAATAATAGGTTGAAGGAAACAGAATTGTTGCTGAGCAAATTCCCTTTGCAAATTTCCAGACCCTGTGCCAAAGCGAGGAAATCTAGTCTAACCCAGGTTGCCTTTCGGAAGAGAAAAATAAAAGACCAAAAAATTAAGGATTCCTTTATTGTGCCTTTAGCTTCTGAGCTCAGCAATTAATTCTTATGTGCTAAAGGACTTCTGTGTTTATGAGGCATTATTATTTAATGTAGGCCTATTTTAAATTGTAATTTTTTTCATTAAGTTGCCTCGTTTTTACTGATTAAGACCAGTTTATAACCTAGCTTAGACTGTGTTCCTTGAGTAATAACTATTTTTCTTTTAAAATATTCCTTAATAACCTCTCATCCATATTTTAAATTTTATTTTAAGTCAGAGGAGCTTCCCTATTGCTCACGAATCCGGCCTCATGGTGCTGAGTGATGTCGGGGGATGAAGGGCCCTCCGTGTGCTTTGCTTCAAAAACCTCCGTAGAGGAAACAAACCAGCATCGACCAGGAGATGGTGACTTCTCAGCCGCTATGCTCCTGAGGCTAATCCGGCCAGTCCAGAGAAAAAGGGGGCTGGTCATTGGCCCCAAAACTTTCTAGCAAACTCTTTAAAGCAGCCTTGCTGATGAAAGAGCACAGGGGGGCATGGAAAAGCAGGGTGGCTCAGGTAGGGGGATGGTGCCTGGGTCTCCAGGTCGGGGCTGCCCTGGAGTGCCAGGTACTGCACTTGGCCGGGACCATCTCTCTGTCTGCCTTTCCCCTACCCCTCCCACTCCTAAGAAGTGAGGATGATCATCCCCGCCGGCAGAAGTGGAACTGAGTCTCAGGGCAGTGAAACAGCTCACTCAGAGCCGGCCTGGGGCAGAGTCAGCAGCTGCCCCGGATTTGTCTGCTCCCAAGGCCGCGGTTAAAACTCGGCAGCAGTGTCTGCGCGCTTAGTCACTCAGTCCTGTCCGACTCTGCGACCCCGCGGTCTATAGCCCGCCAGGCTCTTCTGTCCACGGGATTTTTCAGACAAGAATCCTGGAGTGGGTTGCCATTCCCTCCTCCAGGGGATCTCTCCAATCCAGGGATCGAAACCGCATCTCCTGTCTCCTGCACTGCAGGCGGACTCTTTACCCGCTGAGCCGTCGGGGAAGCCCCTGGGTGCTGGCGTCCCAACACCCGCAGCTCCCACTCGCGCTCTTCAGACCTCTTTGCCCTCCTGTCCCATCTTAGCATCACCACTGCCCTGACAAGTAAGCACCATAACGCCCTTCAGCTGAGATGACCGAGGCCCGGCCAGAGAAGGGGAGGAACTCGCCTCTGTGTCAGTGGGAGAAGGAGAACTAAACCTGGGTTTTTGGCTTCAGGGTCTGGAGCTGTTTCCTTTTATTTTAGCACCTCCTCTGGGTGCCCCACGGTTGGCTACAGAGTCAGCCCTGGCCTGGTGGCCCTGGCCCAGAGAGGCCACCACAGAGATGGGCACGGCTGGTCGGGCATCTCATGGGCATCCTGCAACCCATCATTCTCTCCTCCGTCTTTCCTCTCAGCTTCTCTCTGGACGCTGGACAGACCAGGGATAAAGAAACGATGATCCCCATCACCCACCGCTAAGGACACTGAGAAAGTGCTCGAGGGTGACCAGCAGGCTGTCAGATGGAAGGCCTTTGAGAAAAGGCGATGGGGGACCCAAGCTCTGCTCTTTAATTGCTGTTGATTGTCCCTGTGGCCAGGCCGTTCCCTCGTTCTGTGCCCCAGCTTATCATCGATAAAATGAAAGGCTTTCGATTCAAGACCCTGGAAACCTCTTCCCTGTGCCACTCTGTGGTGAAGAACTGAGGCTTGGGCACCCAACTCAGTGTAGCGAGCCCACTGATTAATTTTGTTACTTGTTCGTTTATCTGCCTGTTTACTTCTTTTTTATTTTCATGAAGAACCTGCTGAGTCCATGCTTTGTGCAGCATAGTAGTGGGACGTGTTAGCAGAATAACAATTGGAGCAAAGCACTTTCAAACCTCAGTGACTCTTATTTTAATAATTTACGTGTTTATTATATTGCCGTTATTTGTAACCCCATGGACTGCAGCATGCCAGGCCTGCCTGTCCTTCACCATCTCCTGAAGTTTGCCCAAGTCCGTGTCCACTGCATCAGTGATGCCATCCAGCCATCTCACTCTCTGATGCCCTCTTCTCCTTCTGCCTGCAATCTTTCCCAGCATCAGGGACTTTTCCAATGAGTCAGCTGTTTGCATTAGATGACCAAAATACTGGAGATTCAGCTTTAGCTTCAGTCCTTCCTATGAGTATTCAGGGTTAATTTCCCTTACGATTGACTGGTTTGATCTCCTTGGTGTCTAAGGGACTCTCTGCAGACTTCTCCAGCACCACAGTTCAAAGGCATCAGCTTTCTTGGCGATCAGCTTTCTTTATAGTCCAGCTCTCACAACCATACATGACCACTGGGAAGACCATATCCTTGACTGTACAGACCTTTGTCAGCAGAGTAACGTCTCTGCTTTTCAACAAACTCTCTTTGTCATAGGTTTGTTTTTATTACATACAATATATTTAATATAAAGTTATTTTTATAATTAGTGGGCTTTTCTCATAGCTCAGCTGTTAAAGAATCCTCCTGCAATGCAGGAGACCCCAGTTTGATTCCTGGGTCAGGAAGATCCTCTGGAGAAGGGTTAGGCTACCTACTCCAGTATTCTTAGGCTTCCCTGGTGGCTCAGCTGATACAGAATCCGCCTGTAGTGTGGGAGACTCGGGTTCAATCCCTGGGTTGGGAAGATCCCTTGGAGAGGGAATGGCACCCACTCCAGGATTCTGGTCTTTTATAACGAACACAATAGCATTTTATTTCTCACTCATATCACTGTCTGTTGGGGGCTGTAGAAGGACATTCCATGCCATCTGGTCATTCAGATACCAGATTCTTTCCATCTTCTGGTTTCATCCTCCTCTGTATCCATCAGGCAGCTGATACAGAGAGAGGGTGTGGAGGATGGCACAGGAGATCTCTAGGGGCCTGGCCTGGAAGCCATATTCCTCTGCCAGGGTTTAGTCACATGACCCTACCAAACTGCAAGGGAGGCTGGGAAATGTATCTGGCTGAGTCTCTGGGAGGAAAAGGAAATGTGATTTGGGAAGCACGTAACACAGAGCAGGCAGGCACTGTGTGCAAACGAAGCAAGGACAGCTGCAGTGTGAACCTGGGCGACGGAGCCTGGGGCGAGCTGGTCCGGATGGAGGCTTGATTGGCAGGTCCAGCATCAGCTTCCTGCAGCAGCCTATGCACTTGGCCTGCCATCAGCCCGGGCCATGCTGCCTGATGGACCGTTTCCCTGGTTGTGTCACTTGCCTTGCCTGCATCTCAGAGGCAAGTGGAATGAATGAGCAAGCTCTGCCCTTCTCTGGCCTCAGTGTCTCCTATCCACAAACTGGGAAGAAAAATGACCTACCCTGGCTCTCCAGACCCTCCAGAGAATCCATCAGAGAAGCATCAGGTGTCTTCAAAGTGCCACAGAACAGCTTTCCCAAGCCTTCTTACTAATAGTAGAACCACATCATTATCAATAATGAAACACAAATTAATAATAAATAAACAAACTAATGATAAATAATACATATGTCATGAATAATACATTAATACTACAAGGCTTTTGAGCATCTATTGCCTCTGAGAGAGGGGAATTTGATTAGCTGGCTGGAAATCACAGAGGGGGAGTGTTTCAGAAGAGTCTGGGAGGTTTGGGAAGCCGTTGGACACCTGAAAGAGGCAGGTACATCTCCCTGCAAAGGTGTAAAATGTTTAAGGTCCCTGGTGGCCCAGAAATGAGCTGACTTTCTGCTGGGGGAGGTGGGAACCAGGAACCTGAGGGTGGGGCCTTCCTGTCTAGATGTCTTTCCAGGGTTCAAATTTAGAGACAAATCCATAAACAAGTAAGACCAAAAAAAAAAGCTTGCTGCCTCAGCAGAATTGGACGGTGTGGCCAAGGTGAGGCTAACTGAAGATGTCTGTAGGCTTTATTTCTTCATCCATGGATTCATCCATCCATCCATTCAGTAAGTATGTCTTCAGTGCCAGCAGCCCGGCCCGCATGTAGTCACTGAGTCATGCTTTCGGAGCTCATCCTCCAGGAGCTCATAGTTCACAATGGTGGCAGACAGACTAGCAAAAAAGAAAAAGGTGACTCCATGCAACATGTTCAGTTCAATTCAGTTCAGTCGCTCAGTCATGTCCAACTCTTTGCGACCCCATGTTAGTTAGGGTTATTTTTGATGCCATGAGAGGGGCACTTACCCATGATTTGGGGGTTCAGGGTGCAGGGTAGGTGAAGTTAGGGTGTATGCTGGGGAGCCTCTAGGGAAAATGGTGTCTAAACTAATATCTGAAGGGTTTATCGAAGTGATGGGGGTGAAGTGACGGTAGGTATTCCGGGCAAAAGGATGGTAGGTTCCAGGACCCAGCAGCCGGACAAAACCTGTTTCAGAAGCTCTAAGTAGTTCAGAATGACTGAGACTCAGCTTGAAAAAAGGCAGAGGGGCCAGAGATGAGCTGAAGGGAAGCAGGCTCTGATTGTGCGGGAAGGAATTTGGACTCAATTCTACCGGCAATGAGTAGACAAAGAGGGATTTGGGTCAGAAACGTGGCCTCAGTTCACTGGGCAGCAGCCTAATCCATGGGCTCCAGGGCTCCACCATTCACCAAGCCCTGTGCTGTGCACTGCTCACGCGTTAGCTCATTCTTTACTTCAGGCATGCAGCACCCGGGCTGAAGCACTCGTCACATGCCAAATATCCTACAGGGATGCATGCCAGGCCCCTGACCTTAAGAAACTGCCGGCCTGATGGCAGAGACGTACACAAAGAACCCTATGTTATATTACAGTGCGATGTGGACCGGCTGTGACTGAGCTGTTCACAGGGGACTGTGTTCTTAGACGAGGGAAGTCAAGGATGGGGTGACTGTGGCACCGAACCTGGACGGATGTGTACAAGTCTCCCCGGGTGCACCGAGAGCTAAAGGGCAATCCGGGAAGAGGAAACGGCACGGGCTAGAAGAGGAGCCCGAGAGCGTCTGGGGGGCTGGCGCGTGCGCAGCGCTAGCACAGTGAGAGGCTGATCGAGTGGGGAGGCTGAGTGGGGCCAGATCATTAGGGGCCCGGTTGGCCATGACGGAAGCTGAACTTGATCCTGAATTGGAAGGCAATGGGGTGGGGAAATTGCGTGACATTAACCAGAGAGGTGGCGTCATCACACATGCATCTGAGAAATATCGTGGAGACTCCAGTGTGGTGGAGGCATCGGGGGGACAGGGCTGGAGGCTGGGGACCAGCAAGGGGGCCGTGCAGGGTCCTGGGGGGACGTTTAAGGGCCCGCACCAAGGCAGGGCTGGTGGAGGGCAGCCGCACTTCTGAGGGCCACTGGAGAGGAAGAGCTGACCCATCTCAGAGACAGATGAGCTATCAACCTCTGCTCTTTGTTCAGAAGCTTTCTCTCCTTCAAGGGCCCCTCCACCCTCTGCCCCACCTTTGTTTCTTCTGCCAAGGTGAGGGCTGACAGCACCTGTTAGCCCAGCAGGGAAGGGTGTGTTTCACACAACTCCCAGCACCTGCCTGAGAGATCCGGCTGCAGTAATTGGTCTGCTGTAGTAACAGATATTATGGCCGCAATTACACGACTGCAGCGTTCAGGGAGGCTGCCGTCGGTGCTGCGCTGCGGCGTTTGTCTTCACGAGACGGGGCGAACTCCTTTCTTCATGGGTGGTGGTGCATGGAGCTCCGTTACCAGGCGGAGATAAACCCCAGCCCCGCAGAAAGGGGAGGGTGGCGTGGGGAATCCTGTGACCCGGACTTCTGTGGTCCTCTCTGCAGGTGGAGCAGAGCTGGGGGAGCGGCTGCCACCACCGACTGTCTGTCTGCCCCAGGTCAAGTCTCGATGTGGTCCAAGCTGGTTCCCAGGGAAGAGGGTCCCGGGAGTTCTCTGCACCACGTCTGCACTCCCAGACATGGGAGAGGGCGAGACCCTGCCCCTGTCCTCAGGGACCATCTAGTCTGGTGGCAGAAACAGCCCCTGCCCTCTGATAGAAAGATGGCGTCCCGTCGCTTTTGACTCTTCTCTGGTTACTTTGAACCAACAAGTGACAACTTGGATGACACAAGACAGGCACTTCTGGGCCAAGGGACTGTCCAGAGCCGGGTTCAGAGGACAGTGTGTCAGGAGTGGGAGGGGACAAACTCACCCATCCAGCCTCAGGTCACTCACAGCCCCAGAAAAGGTCTCAGATTCATCGCCCGGCCTGCCCGGAACTTTCTGCTGGCTTTGAGCTTGAAAATGGCCTCGACTGTCAGTCATCTTCCTGCTCCAAATGGAAGTGCTGTGTCCTGCTGGTCTAGCCTGGTGTGTGACCCCACTGCACCACAAGAAAGATTTTTTGAGTGCTTCTGGGCACGTCATCCCTCTACCCACTCCTGTTCTCAGATTCTCCACTTGGAAGAAAGGGCCAGGGCTTCCTGTGGGATGGTGTAAGAGTGGTGCATTCAGATCAAAAGACCTTCTTGCCAACCTTGGTTCTGTGTGATCATGAGAAAGTCATTCCATATCTCTGAGCCTCAGTCTCCTCAACTCCAAACTGCGGGTGTTATTACCCAGGGTTATGATAATCATCGATAAGATAATAATTATAGACATCCTTTGAAAGTGGCCAGACACCATATATTCATTTGCTTATTTTTTTTTCATTCATTTAATATATGTTTATTGAGCTACTATTAAGTGCCAGGAACTGTTCTAATTTCTCAGGGACAAAGTAGTGATTAAAAACCACAAACCCAAGGATTTCTGGTTATGGTGAAATGGAGTCAAGACCAGCATCTTTTTATTTTCCATTAACTCAGCTATGAAGCCCAGCAGAACGTGTGGACATCCATCTGACAAATCTGAAACATAGACACCAGCAGGCAGTCTGGGGAAGAACACCAGAATTCAAAGTCCTACTGAAGATTTAATGTGAATAAGACCTAGGGTCCCACAAGGTCATCCTTAGAACGTTCACGACACAAACTGAAAATCACACAACATAACGACATACACAGAACTGCCGAAACCTCAACTCAAATGAGAAAAGATGATTCATAGACGCCAGTGATGAGAGTAACACCTATGCTGGAATTACCTAACAAGGAGTTTAAGGGAACAAAAATACTTGAAGAAACAATCACAGATCATCTTGAAACAAATGACATAAAGTTTCTGTAAAGAAATAAAGGACATAAAGAAGAGCCAGATCGAAATTTTAGAAATGAAAAATACAATAACTGAAATTTAAAGACTCACTGGATGGACTCAGGAAGAGGATAGAGCAGACAGGAAGAAGTCAGCAGACTTGAAACAGATCAGTAGGAATGATCCAATCTGAACAACAGGGAAAAGAAAAAGGATTGAGACACACGCATACGCACACACGAAGCCTCTGCTCGCGTGGAGCTTGCGCCCAGTTGGGTACTGGGGTTGCGGGGCTGAGGGTGAGACGTCAGCAGATAATGAACAAACAAATACATATCCGGAAGTCATCAGTTCGGTCCAGGCGCTCAGTCGTGTCCGACTCTTTGCGACCCCATGAACCGCAGCACGCCAGGCCTCCCTGTCCATCACCAGCTCCCGCAGTTCACTCAAACTCATGTCCACAGAGTCGGTGACGCCATCCAGCCATCTCTTCCTCTGTCGTCCCCTTCTCCTCCCGCCCCCAATCCCTCCCAGCATCAGTCTTTTCCAGTGAGTCAACTCTTCGCATGAGGTGGCCAAAGTATTGGAGTTTCAGCTTTAGCATCAGTCCTTCCAATGAACACCCAGGATCGATCTCCTTTAGAATGGACTGGTTGGATCTCCTTGCAATCCAAGGGACTCTCAAGAGTCTTCTCCAACACCACAGTTCAAAAGCATCAATTCTTCGACGATCAGCTTTCTTCACAGTCCAACTCTCACATCCATACATGGCCACGGGAAAAACCATAGCCTTGACTAAATGGACCTTTATTGACAAAGTAATGTCTCTGCTTTTTAATATGCTGTCTAGGTTGGTCATAGCTTTCCTTCCAAGAAGTAAGCGTCTTTTAATTTCATGGCTGCAATCAGCATCCACAGTGATTTTGGAGCCCCAAAAAATAAAGTCGGACACTGTTTCCACTGTTTCCCCATCTATTTCCCATGAAGTGATGGGACCGGATGCTATGATCTTAGTTTTCTGAATGTTGAGCTTTAAGCCAACCTTTTCACTCTCCTCTTTCACTTTCATCAAGAGGCTTTTGAGTTCCTCTTCACTTTCTGCCATAAGGGTAGTGTCATCTGCATATCTGAGGTTATTGATATTTCTCCCGGCAATCTTGATTCCAGCTTGTGCTTCTTCCAGCCCAGCGTTCCTCATGATGTACTCTGCATACAAGTTAAATAAGCAGGGTGACAATATACAGCCTTGACATACTCCTTTTCCTATTTGGAACCAGTCTGTTGTTCCATGTCCAATTCTAACTGTTGCTTCCTGACCTGCATACAGGTTCCTCAAGAGGCAGGTCAGGTGGTCTGGTATTCCCATCTCTTTCAGAATGTTCCACAGTTTATTGTGATCCACACAGTCAAAGTCTTTGGCATAGTCAATGAAGCAGAAATAGATGTGTTTCTGGAACTCTCTTGCTTTTTTGATGATCCAATGGATGTTGGCAATTTGATCTCTATTTCCTCTGCCTTTTCTAAAACCAGCTTGAACATCTGGAAGTTCATGATTCACGTATTTCTGAAGCCTGGCTTGGAGAATTTTGAGCATTACTTTACTAGCGTGTGTCATAAATACTTTAAAAAGAGAAGCGCAGGGTAGAGAGTTAGAGAATGACAAGGACACAATTTTATATAGACAGGATGATTAGAAGAGGATTCTCCACGGCAGAGGCATTTGAGCAGAGGAAGTATTGAGGTCTTGAGCCACGTGAGTGTCTGGGGAAAGATTGTTCTGAGGGTGGGAGCAGCAGGTGCAAAGGCCCTGAGGCAGGGATGAGCTCGGAGGAGCCAGGGATCAGCAGGGTTCACTGTGTGTGGAGTGAAGGAGGCAGAGGGCGAGGGGAAATGAAATCAGAGGGATGGGCAGCGGTGAAGGTGGGCACAGAGAGACCAGCTGTGATGCAGGGCAATAGACCAGCAGCTTCCCCAGTGGCTCAGCAATAAAGAACCCTCTAGCAATGCAGGAGCCATGGGAGACATGGATTTAATCCCTGAGTTGGGAAGACCCCTTGGAGGCGGGCACGGCAACCCACTCCAGTATTCTTGCTTGGAGAATCCCATGGACAGAGGAGCCTGGCGGGCTCCATGGGGTGGCAAAGAGTCAGGCACGACTGAAGTGACTTAACATGTGTGCACACAGCTCATCTGCTGCAAGGTACCTGGTTACCTCTGCTGGCGGGAAGGCAACAGGAGAAGAGAGGGACACAGGACCCCAGCTGAGCACAGTGCTCCAGGAGAGACAGGACACTGCTCAGATGCAGCAGCAGCTCTGGCCCCTGGCCCTGAGCCTGCCAGCTCTAGCAGTTGCCCTGCTTAGATGGCACCCACTTTCCTGCTCCAGGGCACTGCGGGTCCAGCAAGTGCTGCTGGGCGTGGATTCTGCAGCCTCTACCCATGGCTCCCGCTACCTGTGGTCTCTGCTCTACCCTCTGGGCTGTCTGTTGACCCCCTTGTTATGTCTTGTGTCCTACCATCCCCGACGGGGTGGCCACTCACCAAGAGGGGCTTCCTGCCTGACCTCTGTGGGGAGCCCTAGAGGATGCTCTCAGATGACATCAACATCAGTCCAAGCAGACGTGGTCAAAGTGGCAGGTTCAGAAGGCATCTGGGGTCAAGGCCCCTTCGGCTGGGGCTGCCTCGGACCCCAGGGATGAGGCACTTCTGAGAAGGCCCTCCTGGGAACAGCACCCGCTCTCGTTAAGGAACAGTCCAGAGGAAGGACAGAATTAATTCCATTCTTCTTTAAATGCACACGCAGATCTGGGCACTATTCTAGCCATACAGGTGACACAGATGCAGACAGCTAGTGGCCCTGAGTATGGAGAACACACAATGGACACATCATCACACGGAGCTTCAAGTGTCCTAAGCGGTCGGAAGTTGGGGTGATCGAGGGACCGTGATAACCCGGGGAGTCAAGGAGAGCTTTCTTGTGGAAGTGAGGCCCCTGTGACTCCCTGAAGCATGAGCAAGAGTGAGGCCTTGGGACAGAGGGGACGCCTGCGCCGGGCCTGGAGAGGAGTCAGGGTCCACACATGATGAAGAGCAGACACAGTAGGACCTGGCTGGGCTGTGAGATCCAGGCCTGAGCCAGCTCACCTCACTTTCTGTGGCCCGGCCTCCCTTTCTGTGGAGCAATGGGAAGCTCTGGAGGCCCTTTCTGAGGCCGAGGAGCACACTTTAAAGAAAGCACACTGGCTGCTGTTTGTGCAGGAGGATTGAAGGGCATCCGTGGGAGCAGGAAGCCCAGGACAAGTCCTGATCTCGCAAGTTACACCTTAAGTGGCGCCAGCACCTAGCAAGCATGCCTGAGCTGGGGAGGAGGCCAGCGTCTCCTCCCACTGGTCCCTACAGCTGGGAGGGATGGATTTCCTTATGACTGAAACAGGTGGAGCGGCTTAGTGATTTAGCCCTTGCCATGGCCATGGTAGGCTTGTAACTATGGTGACCAACTTGTCTTGGTTTGCTGGGCACTTTTAGTTTTAGCATTAAAAGCACTTGTCCCAGGAAACCCCTCGGACCTGGGCAGACTGATACAATCACCCTGATACAATTCATGCCTCTTTTCACTAAATCACGGTGGGCCTGTGCCCCTCCCACAGAAGTCCTCCCTGGCTGCCCTGTACCCTTGGGGCCAGACATGAGCTGGTCCTCTGGACACGCCCCTCACCCTGAATTGGGAAGAGGGAGGGGCGCAATGCGGGGATGTCTCGAGGTGAGTTTCCGAGTTTCCGGATAGAGGAGCCGTTTGTCACCGCCTCATTGGGAGGGTGCCTGATTCCTAAACATTGCCTGCGACTTTGCTGAATGTGTCTTAACGGGAGCGGCGTAAACGCTGTCAGAGATAAGAGGGTGAGAGTGACGGTCCCGTTCAGGATAATGAACTGCTTAGTTAAGATGAATCCGTTTCCACTCCTGATCCTGCTTCTCGATACCGTGCTTGCTGGGGGTCAGGGGGTGGGGTTGGGGGGCTTATGCATCAAGGCTGATTGGTGGCAAGTTTAATGCCGGGAAAGACAGAGCTCTGTCTTTAGCTGGTGGCTGATTCATGGACGAGCTCAAGTCTCAGAGAAATGGAGCCGCGTCATATATGCAATGATGGTGTCAGGATTTGAGCTCAGTGAACATCTGACATGGGACTGATCAGAGCTGGAAGACCTCAAAAATATAGTTCACCCCTCATTTTGCAGATGAGAAAAAACAGGCCCAGAGAGAAGGGCGGTCACCTGAGGTCCCAGAGCCGGCGGGCCTCACAGCTGAGCCCAGACCCATCTCCTGTGCTTGTTCCCCTCGATCCGCTGCCTCCTGGTGGCTGCGTGGGCCCATCTCTCCCATCCCCGCACTTCCCACCCATCCAGGGGCTTGATTCAGTGATCCTGGCAGAAGGAGGCTCTTTTTTCACGTATGCATGAGTTTATTTTTTAGTTTAAAAGAATTATTGAAGTATAGTTGATTTACGATGTTGTATTTATTTTCTGCTTTACAGCAAGGCGACTCACTCACACACACACACACACACACACACCCTCTTCTTCATGTTCTTTCCCATTATGGTCTGTCACAGGGTATTGAATGTAGTTCCCTGGACTGCACAGTAGGTCCTTCTTGCTTATCCATCCTGTATGTAATAGTTTGCCTCTGCTAATCCCAAATTCCCAACCCTTCCCTCCCCTGCCCCTGTCCCCCTGGCAAGTACAAGTCTGATCTCTGCATAGAACAGGGCTCTTGGGGGCTCCTGTCTTCAGCCTGTCCTCTGCTTCGTGGGGAGGACTCCTCGTGGGTCCCCTGGCTCTGACCGCAGTCTGGATGGGACACCTGGCTGAGAGGATCAGCCCTGAACCTTCTCCCGCTCTCTGACTAGCTTCCAAATGTCAGATCCCACTCTTCCCACTTCCATCCAGGGAGGGACCGGCCTTCCTGGACAGCAGGGACGGGGAGGGAACAGGGATCTGGCGGAGGCTCAGGGGTGCCCCGCTGTGGGCAGGGCTCATGATGAAACTCCTAAAACATGCTTCCCCATGTGGAACGTCAACATTACACATGGGGAAACTGAGTCCTGAGCAGCCACGTAACCTGCCTACGTGATGGCCGCGTCGTGGGTAAGTAACTTGAACCGGGTAACTGACATCAGACTTGCCGGAGTCTGTGGGTAGGAGATGCGGAGGGAGTAGGGGAGGGTGTTTTCAGAAAAAGCACCGAGGCAGGGTCTCCGGAAGGCGATGGACACCTGTGAAATAGCAGCTGGAGGAACGGCCGCTGGAACTAGAGGAGAACCTTCGCTGCGCTTTTCTTTTGCAAAACACTCCTTGGCCGTGAACCGTCCCTCTCCCCTCCCCAGCGTGTGTCTGTGTTTGGGAAGGTGATTCTCACCTGTGACCCAGGTGTTGACGGGTGATGCAATCCTCGCCTGGTCCACAGGTCAGAAAGTCACTCTGCCGCCTGCTCTTCCCTCCCTTCCCCGCCGTTGATCCTGCCTCTAGACCCCACAGCTAGAGCCCACGCATTGCCTGAGGCTTGTCCTGGCCTTGGCTAGGAAAACTCCAGAGAACACAACTTCGTGGTAAGGCTCTCAAGCCTGGTGGGAACGGGGCCCCCCATCCGTCGCTGGGGCCTGCCCCCACCCCAGACCACTGTGTCTGCAGTCGCCGTCTCTCCCTGGTCATCTTGCCCCGCTGAGAGCCAGGCCCCTGCTGAAGATGCAGTCCACACAACGGCCAATCACAGGCGGGCCCCAGAATCTTCACGTGACCTGCAAGTTTCATGATTGCTCCAGGCGGTAGCAAAGGAAAGACTGACCTCAGAGTCAGACAGATCCGGGTCCAAATCCCAGCTTTGCTGCTTACCTGGCAGCAGTATTGAGCCGGGCCCTTCATGCCTCTGACCTGCCATTCCTCCTCTGAGCAGAGAAGTAGCATTCACGGGGGGTGTGAGGACCGAGACTGCCTGCTCCGAAGGAAGCTCAAGCAGCAGCACTCACACGCTTATTGCAATACTCCACTGGTATTAATGAAACTCACTTTCCAGAAGGAGGGGCAGATGTGCAAACAGACAGTCCCCCTCCGCTGCGACATATGCGGGAATCGCAGCATCTCACAAAGAAGACTGCCTCAAGAGCTGGTGGAAAAGCGGGAGGGACATTTCTGGGAAATCCAGAAAGTGCCGTGTGCCCAGGGAAGGAGGTTTTAATCCTTAGAACTGAGACCTCCTGCCTCGTCTGTGGCCTGGCCCTACCCCTCCTCTGCCCCAGCCGCTCCCAGGGGGTCCAAGAAGAGGAGGGTCCTCAGCTGGGAGCGATTCACCCCCATCCCCCACCCTCTGTGACTTCAAGGAAGGAGACTTCAGAAGTGGGAGCCACAGTCACTTCCTGAGGGCGGCGTTTGCTAGTGCTTGTTCCAGAGGGCTCCGCAGGGCATGGACTCGGGGTTCTGCAGGGAGAGTGAACGCCTCCTGAAATCCAGCACCCTAGGCACCTCACTCGCCCCACCCTCATCCTGGCCCTGCGAGATGCTCAGTCACGGGGGGGGGGGGGCTTCAGAGGACGCAATGGTACAGAAAGCTTCCCAGCACTGCCTGTTTGGGGAACCAAAAGCACACTCCAGCCTCAGGGCCTTTGCACGGGTGACGTCTTCTGTCTGCAATGTTCGCTCCCTAGAACCACACGAGGCTCACACTTTGCTTTCCTCTGGCCCTTTCAGAAAGGCCTCCGGGGCTGCGCGCTGTCCAGACCGACCCTCTCCCACTGCTGTCCTTCGCTCTTTCCTTCATTATGCTCCCCGCCTGTTGCCTCACATTGCGCCGGGCACATTTCCCGTCACTTGTTCCTCTGGCTTCTGTCCCTTCTGCTGGAAGGTCAGCAGGATGTGCCTGTTCCCATTATGGTATCCCTAGCGTCTGGCGCAGTACCAGAAGTGAACGTTGCTGTTCAGCCGCTAAGTCGTGTCCAACTCTCGGCAACCCTGTGGACTGCAGCGCTCCAGGCTCCCCTGTCTTTCACTATTTCCCAGTTTGCTCTAATGTCCCTTGAGTCAGTGATGCCATCCAACCATCTCATCCCCATCTCATTTCATCCTCTCCTGGGATCAGAGCCAGGGGACCCACGAGGGGTCCTCCCCACGAAGCAGAGGACAGGCTGAAGACAGGAGCCCCCAGGAGCCCCGTTCTATGCAGAGAACAGACTTGTGGTTGCCAGGGGGTGGGGGCGGGGGAGGGAAGGGTTGGGATTAGCAGAGGCAAACTGTTACATACAGGATGGATAAGCAAGAAGGACCTACTGTGCAGCCCAGGGAACTACATTCAATTCGCTGTGACAGACCATAATGGGAAAGAACATGAAGAAGAGTGTGTGTCTGTGTGTGTGACTGAGTCGCTTTGCTGTACAGCAAAAATGAGAGGAATAAGTCGCCGCCTTTTCTCGCCGTCAGTCTTTCCCAGCATCAGGGTCTTTTCCTGAAGAGCTGGCTCTTTGCATCAGTGGCCAAAGTATTGGAGCTTCAGCGTCAGTCCTTCCCATGAATATTCAAGGTTGCTCCTCTCTAGGATGGACTGGAAGTGAATAGATTCTCAATAAAAACCAGAGCTGCCACCATTTCCTCCAGTGCCCACTGGACTCACACCCGTGATTCCCTCAGGGCTCACCAGGAAACGGTGACCCTGCCTGTTGGCGTCCCCCCGCCCCGCCCCCGGCCTGCCTCACATGCATACACCATCTGTACCTGCCTTGGGCTGGCTGGAAGATTTATGCATCTGAGAATCTGTCCTTTCTGTCTCCTTCCAGTGGGAGGGGCCGTTCTCTTGTCTTCAGCTCCTCAGCCATCTGGACAAATGATGCTCATCTCAACTGCAGTTCCAAAAGTGAGACCGCCCCAGCCCAGGGTTAAGGCAGCCCTGCTGGAAAGGTGGGCACTGGGTCAGGCTGGGAACTGTGCAGAAGGGAATTAGGCCCTGTTCTCCTGTCACGCGCCCTCCCCATAGCAACACACCCTTGTTGTTGTATTGGATGGGAAGTGTTGCTGGCCTGTCCATCATTAGCTGCATGTGGCAAGGCAGAATGGCGCTCAGAGTCGGAAGGTCTGGGTCTGAATCCCAGCTCTGCCACTGACAGCTACGTGGTCTCGGCAGGTTCCTTAGCCTCTCCGTTTCTGTGTGGGAAGTCGGACTAATCCCAGCTCCTCCCTCCTAGGACTGTCATGACAATTAAGTGAGTGAGTGTGTATTAAGCACGGAGGCCAGTGTCTGGCACAGGACGGGTGCCACGGACATGGGACCCACTGTTACATGGGAACCACGTGGCTTGCCCAGAGTCCTCCCTCCCCTTGGGGTTCCTCCTCCGGCAGGCGGCCTCCTTGTCTGTCACGGTTTGGCACCCGCTGGGCTTGGGGGCATCGCTGAGCATCCAGGCTGGGTCAGGTGTCCCCTCTTCCCTCCCCTAGCCCCTCACGGTCACCTGCCATCACCCTGGTCCAGTGGGGTCCTGTTGTGAATCTGCCCCTCCACTGTCCATTCCCAGAGAGCAAGGCAATGCTAAGCCGCTCTGCTTCCCGGGTGCGGCCCAGGGCCTGCTCAGGGCAGGTGGCAGCACGACTGGTCAGAACACATGAGGAGAGAAGGCGCCAGAAGACGGCCCTCCTCCAGTTAGCTCAGTCACTGCTCTCGTGGGCCGCGTGTTCTCCGGGGCTCCCTGCGAGCCTGACCTTCGGTCTAAGTTAGAGGCCACCTGGGGTGAGCCCCCCTGCCCACCCCGCTTCACTCCCTTGCCCTGGGCATTGGGAACTGAAGTTTTGGACCACACTGGTGAGTCTGCCTCCAGCTTCCAGATTGATCCCCTCAAGGTCGATTCTTCTTTTTTCCACAGAATGTTGTAACCATTAAGTTCCAGGCAGGGGTCAGACCCCTGGGCCCCATCTGCTCAGGTTGCCTGCACAATTGAAATCCCTGAGCCCATTCTGGCTAGTTTTCTCATTAAGACAATCGGATTGGATTGATCCATTAGATCAATGGTTGGATATCAACCGGCAGGAAGCCAAGACGATGAGCCTGGTTGATCGGCCCAAGAATGAGATCCCCCGCCAAGCTGGAGCGGGTTCCTTGCCCTCACGATGGGGCTCTGGGAGGCAGAGGGGTGGGTCAGAGGACTCAGCAGGCTGGACTTTGGTGAGGAGGCATCAGTGTTGCCCGGGTGTGTCCATCAGGAGAAGAGCCCCAGCTCCTGGGAGCTGGGCAGAGATTCCGGGGACAGCTGGTGTGTGAGAAATGCCATCTGTGCTTGCGGACAATCGAGACTCCTTCCCAGGTCGTCAGCCCATCACACACCCCCACCCCCACCCCAACTGTGGCCCAGGGCTGCAAGGTGTGTGTGATGGGGGTTTGGGGGTTCAGGAGGCAAAACAGCAGCTTCCCGGGTCTCTGGTCCTCTCTCACCAGGAGAAATTTTTTGAGGCTGGAAATGAAGAGGTACCTAGAACACCAAATCGGCGTTCCAGGGTCTGGGTGCGTGGGATGCTGATGGGGTTTGAGGGTTGGCTAAGGGACCCCTCTTCAAATAGGTTTGGAAACGCTAGTGTTAGCCACTCAGTTTTGTCTGACGCATTGCAACCCCATGAACCGCAGCCTGCCAGGTTCCTCTGCCCATGGGATTCTGCAGGCAAGAATATTGGCGTGGGTAGTCATTCCCTTCTCCAGGGGATCTTCCCAACCGAGAAGTCGAACCTGGGTCTCCTGCATTGCGGGCAGATTCTTTACCATTGGAGCCTCCATGGAAGCCCTTGGACATGTCTTTCAGCCTGTTCATTTCCTACAGAACTGACGCACATTCTGTTCAGTTCAGTTCAGTTCAGTCGCTCAGTCGTGTCCGACTCTCTGCGACCCATGAACCACAGCACGCCAGGCCTCCCTGTCCATCACCAACCCCCGGAGTTCACTCAAACTCATGTCCACAGAGTCGGTGATGCCATCCAGCCATCTCATTCTCCGTCGTCCCCGTCTCCTCCCGCCCCCAACCTTTCCCAGCATCAGAGTCTTTTCCAGTGAGTCAACTCGTCACATGAGGTGGCCAAAGTGTTGCAGTTTCATTAAGCTTTCTAAACGAAGGGGGAGGAGTAGTGTTGGGTGGAAGGTCTGGGCCATCTTACAGAAATACACTGAAGCACTTCCTCCAGGAGTCAGCAGGGCCTGCTTTCACGGGACAGTTCATCCCAAGGAGTGTCTGCAGGGTTGACGGGACCCGTGAGGGCCTGGGAGGTTCTCGGAAAGGGAGGCACCAGTGAGGAGGAAGCCAGGTGGGCGAGCGCCACTCACGGCCCCGCTCACGTGGACTCCAGTGCAGACAACGCCCCCTGCAGCTGGGGAGGCCGCCTCACCCCACCCATGCGCCAGCCCTCCGGGTCAGCCCACACCCTCACCACCGTCTCCCCTTTCCTCCGCAGGCTACTTGACTGTCAACATTGAGCCTCTCCCGCCCGTGGTGGCTGGTGATGCCGTGACCTTGAAGTGTAACTTCAAGACCGATGGCCGCATGCGTGAGATCGTGTGGTACCGGGTAAGTCACCTCTGTGGTCCGCCCCCCGCCCCATGCCTCTGACCAGGATGGGGGGTAGAGTCCCCGAAGCCTCTCTGGAGACCCTCGTGGCATTGTTGATGCCCTCAGCCCTGACCAGCCCTGAGCTGTCCTGTGCCCTCTGCCTGACCCCAGTCCTTTGCTGAATCCCTCCGTAAAGATCCCTCTGCTCAGTCTTCCCTTCTGACCTCAGAGTCTATCTTGTCCTGGCATCTTTGATGTTCCTAACATGCCCTTACGCTCCGAGCCGAGTATTAGTTACTAACGTTGAATGCACTGATTGCAGTGTGATTAAAGAACCCTGAAGGGTGAAATTTGGGGCATGAGGATTTGGGTAATGCTTTTGGCAGAGGAGAGAGAACAGGACTGCTTCTTGCCTTCTTAAAAATTAAATTACAGATGTAGCCTGCCTTCTAATCTGATTGCACATAGGACTGGTGTCTGGCACCCCAAGGTCTAAGGAGATCTGAGACGGGATGTTGATAAAGATGAGCAGATGCCCATCTGCCCAGGGCCCTGGTGTCGGCAACAGGAGAACCAGCTTGGGGTCTTGGGAGCAAGTGTTGGCCTTTGTAACCACCGAGACACATATCTGTGTGTCTGGACCAGGCATCCCAGCCTGGTCTCGCTTTGCCACGAGGAAGTCGAGGCTGGCTGGGTTCCGGAGAAGCTGAAGTTGGCACTGACTTTCTTGCCATGTGGCATCCAGCTGTACATAGAACAGGGTACCGCCATCTTGGGTTAGGTGGAGAGCTCCGCCTCTATGAGCTACAACAGGGGTTGGCAAAACCCTCCGGTGAAGCCCGGATAGTAAACATTTTCCTCTCTGGGGGCCCTATGGTTTCTGTTGCAACTACACAGTTCTTATCCAGGGCAGAAGCAGCCACAGACAGCATGTCGATGGAGCCGCATGGCAGCGCTCCCGTAAAATGTTACTTACGGACACTCGAATGTCGTGTAATGTTCACGTGTCACACAGTCTCCTCCTTTTTTATTTTTTCAACCATTGAAAAAAGTAAAACACCAGTCTGGGCTCATGGGTCACACAGAAACGGGCTGCAGGCTGCGTGGGTCCCCCGGCCATAGGTTGCCAGTCGCTGATCAAAACCCGACCCTTCTCCAACCTCTGCTAAGTTGTGTTGCCCTTTCTTCAAAGTGAAACCAGCGGGCGCCACAGTCCAGCGGAATTGCTCTGGAGGTGGGGGTGTGCCGTGGAGAGGACGGGGTGGGAGGCGGGGGTTGGGTGGACAGCGCTTGGTGATCAGGCATCTGGAAGTGGTTCCTGAGCGCCTTCAAGCCCGCCACACCCGCGGTGCCCGAAAGGAATCCAGCGTCAGAGGCTCCTGCTGGGGAGTCCTCAGCATGCGCGCCACCACTCAGAACTGGGCGCCTCAGCCTCCTTGCTCTGAGCCGTCCTCTCCTTACTGTGCCTTCTTGACTGTCGGCCTCTGATTCATCATCTTCTGATCGCTGTGGCTACGCGGGCGCTGCGACCTGGGTTCCTTTTAACCAACGTCATTGTGCTCCATCTTGGCATTGGAGCCCTCTCCCATTTAGAATCACTCTGAGGACCCTCCACCCAAGCTCACAACCTCCCGGGACCCACAGGTGTGAATCTGACATCTGACTCCCCGGAGGGCGCCAGCTTCAGGTGAGGTTTCCTTCCTGGAGAGATCGCTGGGGCCTGGAGAAAGTCAAGGCGTATGTTAAATAGTGCCGAGAACCGCATCACTAGAGGCGTTTTTACATGATACGGAACCGCTCGGCTGACACACGCTGCGAGCGTCTCATTAGCACCTGGCAGAGGGCGGCCGTAAATTAACTCCGCTCGCAGCTGACGAGGGCACTGCGTCTCTGCCTCGACCCTCCGTGGAGTGAGGGGTAGTGAGAGGCCTGCCCAGCTGGCAGAGAGAAACGCGGAGACCCAATGGGAACAGGAAGGGAGAAGACGGGAGGCGTCTTGGAAACAGGAAAATACCAGTAGGCATCTCACTTCTCCCCCATCCCTTGGAGCAGCTATCTTCGCTCTTGTTTGAAATCGAATGTTCCTGCATCAGTGGTGAAAATCTCCCTGCAGAGGTGGCTACCAGGGTGCGGCCAAGGGCAGTGCCAGGCCTAGGTGTGGGGAGCCACAAAGAGCCTCCCACGTGGCTCACCTCTGCGTGCTCTGAAAACCGGGGACGCCCGGGTTCCAGTGCAGATGGAGACCCCCCCTTCCCCCTCTCTACCCCAATGCTGAGCACCCCCAACTCCGTTCAACACCCCCTCCCCCCCAACCTCTGTCCCGGCTTGTGACCCCATCTACTGCTTTAAAAATCAGTTATGTCTCTTATGGGTGTCGGGCCCTGCCTATCAGGCTACGGGAGGCTGCCCTGATTAATTTATTTTATTCCGTTTCACATCCTTTGACCTAAAAGAGTCTGGAATTGGGGTGGGGTGGGGGTGGGGTGGTTGCAGATGTATGCAAATCACATGCAAATCGCGCACTGAAGCCAAGTGCCCAGGCCCTTCTGATTCTGTGGCTGGAGTGCGGAAGTGGGCTCCCCGATGGGGTGCTGTCCCTGGGACCCGGGGAGCCCTGCACGCCTGTCTGTGGCGGTGGGGATGGGGCAGAGGACGGGACAGGAGCAGACCCCGGGGAGCAGCTCCACGCGGCCAGTCCTCTCCTTCCTGCTGCCACTCTGGCCTTTCCTCACCGTCACCTCTTTTCCCAAGGAGCCAGCTGAATGGCCAGAGATGAGCGCTGACCACGATGGGGGCTCCAGGAGCCGAGACCAAGGCGGGCTGCTGGAGGGACTGGGAGAAGCGTCAGTGGAAGCCCCGGTCTCCTTTGCCGGTCAGATCCCCCTAGGCAAGCCCCGGAGCTTCATTCCTCCGCCCCTGCTCCCGCCTGAAACAGGGGGCTGCCCAGCATTGTTTTGTTTGCTTTGCTTCCCTCCCCAGCTGCCTCTGCCCATCCTCCATGAATGAGCTCACAGAGCCCGGCTTGGAAGGAGATGAATGGATTACACAGGCCTGGCCAGCGCTGTGTCTCCAAGCCCTTTAGCAGGAAAAGCAGGTCATTGTGATGAGGCTGCCTCTGCACACTCGGCCCAGTGGGCGCAAAATGACCCAAAACATGTGTCCCGTCCAGCAGCCTCCCCTCTGGTCCTAAAAGCATGAGCTTAACGATGGGGTCGCCCTAAGCTTTCAGAAGTGCAGCGAATGCATTGGATTATTTGGGTAAATTGGGGGAGCTGATGGAGTGGTGTGAAGCAAAAGGGATCCGTTCCCTCAGGGTCAGCAAGACCTCTGGCTCAGCCTTTGGGGAAAGTCTTGGCTTATGGAGCCCTTAGGGCTGGGGTAGGTGAGCTGGGAAATAGGAGGAGGTGGCGAGGGCCTGCACCTTGGACGCTTTGCCCCGAGGTCGAGCCAAATTATAGACAAAGATGCCGAAACTCTAGAAGACACTCAAGAAAGTGACCATGATCAGAGCCCCTGGATCCGTGCTGCCCACTGTGGCAGCCACTTGTCACATGTCGCTATTTACATTTCAGTTCAGTCGCTCAGTCATGTCCAACTCTTTGCGACCCCATGAATCACAGCACGCCAGGCCTCCCTGTCCATCACCAACTCCCGGAGTTCACTCAAACTCATGTCCATCAAGTCAGTGATGCCATCCAGCCATCTCATTCTCTGTCGTCCCCGTCTCCTCCCACCCCCAATCCCTCCCAGCATCAGAGTCTTTTCCAGTGAGTCAACTCGTCGCATGAGGTGGCCAAAGTATTGGAGTTTCAGCTTTAGCATCAGTCCTTCCAATGAACACCCAGGATTGATCTCCTTTAGAATGGACTGGTTGGATCTCCTTGCAGTACAAGGGACTCTCAAGAATCTTCTCCAACACCACAGTTCAAAAGCATCAATTCTTTGGCGATCAGCTTTCTTCACAGTCCAACTCTCACATCCATACATGACCATGGGAAAAACCATAGCCTTGACTAAACGGACCTTGGTTGGCAAAGTAATGTCTCTGCTTTTTAATATACTATCTAGGTTGGTCATTACTTTACATTTAAGTTCAATTAAATCAGGTTACATTAGAAGTTCATTTCCTCAGTCAGACTTGCCACATGTGATTGATTAGTGGCTACTGCATTGGGCAGAGCATGTGTAGAACATTTGCATCACCACATAAAGTTCTATTGGACAGCCTGCTGTAGATAATTGAGAAAAATGTCATAGCCCCTCCTTGGAATATCCTGTACTTTCCTGATAACAGAGGGAAAGTGAGTGCTCTTTGAGCCAGTTTTCTAGGCAAACTCGCCCTTCAGTGAATTTCAAAATAAAGTGAATTGCATTTCTTGTGTACCTTACCTTCACTGGGTTGCAGGGAATGAGGGGACAGAAGAAAGATTATCATTCTCAAAAGATATCTTTGTAAACAGAGAAGCCATCAGGAAAGTTTTCAGGCCCCTGAGGAGCTGGTATCATGGTCATCTCCCCACATTTTCTCCACTGTTGTGTGGGTCTCCCTCCCAGATTTGAGCTTCTCAGTCTTCTCCAGAGCTTGGGCACATAGCTTTACTTTTACCTGCAAAATACACAGTGGCTAATAGGGTAAGGGTGTAATCCCACACTTGGCCAATAGGAAGCAGTCACCTAACAAGCAGCCGATTTTAGCATTACGATTGGACCTGGTTCTAGAACACAGGACGTCCCTGATAGCTCAGTTGGTAAAGAATCCACCTGCAATGCAGGACATCCCCTGGAGAAGGGATAGGCTACCCACTCCAGTATTCTTGGGCTTCCCTTGTGGCTCAGCTGGTAAATAATCTGCCCACAAAGTGGGAGACCTTGGTTTGATCCCTGGGCTAAGAAGATCCCCTGGAGAAGGGAAAGGCTACCCACTCCAGTATTCTGGAGAGACTTTCACTTCAATCTGGAAAACAAATGATAAATGTTACCCTTTTCTTAATCATTTCTATCCATTTACACCTAAACTTGGAGACACATTCAGTAATTCTGCTAACACTAATCTGAGTGACAAGCATTATTGAACCCCTGCTCTGGGCCAGGCATTGGATTGAGGGCTTTACAGAAATGGCTACGTTTCATCTGGGGCTTCCCTCATGGCTCAGATGGTAAAGAATCTGCCTGCAATGCAGGAGACCCAGGTTCGATCCCTGGGTCAGGAAGATTCCCTGGAAAACGGAATGGCTACTCATTCCAGTATGCTTGCCCAGAGAATTCCATGGACAGAGGAGCCTGGCGGGCTATAGTCTGTGGGGTCACAAAGAGTCAGACACGGCTGAGCGAGTAACGCTTTCTTAATATTTCATTTTCACGTTGACGCTGAGGCTGGTGGTATTGTTAAGGCTGTTTTCCAGATGAAGACACTGCAGCCATCCAAAAAGACTCTGTCTTGGCTCATGCTGCCCCTTCCCTGATCTGCAGGAAGTTTTAGACACGTCCTCCTGTGGTTCCTCTTTGGGGGTCGGGGTTGTCTGCTCTCCAACTTGTATCTCACTAGGTCCAAACACCTGTCTGTCCACTGGGTCACGAGCATCCTGAACACAAAGGCCATGTCTTTTCCCCATTACATCCACAACGCCTAGTGGAGAGTCATCTCAGAAGATATTTGTTACATGAATGGATATTAGAGGTGGAAATGCACATTCTGACAGGCCATGCCAGGTGGCCCACTTCTGTATCAGCTGGGCTTCTGTGTCCAGCTGATCATATCTGTCTGCTCGGGGATTGAGTGTGCGTCTTTGTATACTCAGGGGCCTTTATGGAGTGTGGGGTTGGGGCAAAAGGAGCGTTTCTTATTCGGGAACGCTGTCTAAACTCATTTACTTGGAGGTCACCTGCCCAGCAGGCAAAGCCAAAGGTCTGTTACTATCATGGAAATCCATTAAACAACCACAGAGAATCCTGGGAATTTAACCTTTCACAGCTGTTTCATTTTATCTTCTTTCCCTGTTTCGTCTCTTTTCTTCACATTTGCTTCCCAGAGCTACACTGGGCCCAGGTTACGAGGCCACAGTAAAAGCTGTGGCGCTAGATAGAGGGGCGATCTACCGAGGGTGATGACACCAACGCTCTCAGAAGCCCCTAACCGCGCCTCTCCCACCCTGCGGGGGGTGTGCGCCTGGGCGTTTCTTTAGTGGTCGGCGATGCCTCCTCCACGATGCTGCTTGGCCAGGCTGAGGTCCTGCTCTGGGGCTCCACTGGCTGCCTCTGCAGTGAGGCTTTATGACTGCTCTGAACCATTAGAGAAAGGATTAAGCCCAGAGGCTGGCACGTGACTTCAGGCAGTGACCTGCCTTTTCTGCTTTAGAAACCTCATCTGAAATTGGGCCTGAAGCCACCTACACTGAGACATAAAAGAGATAACGGCCGCAACTGAACAAGCCCAGCCCCACTACAGGCCTTTTATTCCGCCCAACAGGAGCTCATGGGAGCCGTTCAGTGAGCGGTAACCATGTGTCCTCTCGTGTCTCTTGGTAACAAGGGATCCAGAGAGAGAAGTTATGAAATGAGAGTGGAAGGTGTTGTGGGAGGGCCGCCACGATGAGATTCCTGGAGTTCCATCCTACCACCCGCCTTGCCAACACAGATGGGCAGAGGTGATACTAAAGCTGGTACCTTTTTTGTTGCTATATGGTTACGCTGGTGAACTCACTGGACTTAATTCTTGGAAATGTGATCATATGGCTAAACCATTTCAATGGATCTTAGCTCTCTCTGAGCTTCCCTTGTGGCTCAGCTGGTAAAGAATCCGCCTGCAATGTGGGAGACCTGGGTTCGATCCCCAGGTTGGGAAGATCCCCTGGCGAAGGGAAAGGCTACCCACGCCAGTTTTCTGGCCTGGAGAATTCCATGGGCTGTATAGTCCACGGGGTTGCAAAGAGTCGGACACGACTGAGTGGCTTTCACTCTCACTCAGCTCTCCCTGAAACAAGAAGTCATTTCAGAATGGCTTTACTGGCATTGGCTCTCTGTCAGTCTCAGCCCTTGAAGATGTTTTGTTGTCTGAAACAAAATGGGAAATGATGATTATAAAGGGTCATTACAGTCCGATGATATCATAAGGGCAGGAAGGCAGGCATACGCCTGGTGATGAGTGGAGACCAGGGCCCAAGCCCCAGAGCACTGGGCGGCATCACTCCTTGGCCCCTCTGGCTTGGCGCCCAGCCTAGCAGCCACTCAATCTGGCTGCTCCTTTTTACTCTCCTCTCAGGTCTTACAGATCCAAGGTCTGGGGGAGGGAGGGATTAAGGAAGACAAGACTCCGTCTTCACCGAGCCAGGGTTAAGCTGGCCGAGCTGTCTTATCCAGGTCTCCATCCTTCCCCCTGACCCCCAAAGGGCAGGCTTTTCCTGATGAGGAAGGTACCATACCTAATTTTGCCACACCAGTCACGTAAGAGGAGAGAAAGTACCAGAACGAAGGCCCACCAAAGGACAGCTGATTGTGGAATAAACGTAATGGCCCATAGGAAGGAAGCCAACATCTTTCCGAGTCTAGCTCCACTGCAGTCTTTTAATTCCACCCTGAACCATAGATTGTATCCATCCTGAACCCCTATCAGGCATCTCTGTGGGGTGGAGTGATGGGAGCAACTTTAAGCTCCCTCTAGAGGTCACGGGGTGAATTGCTACTCTTGCAGCCCCGATCCTTGGTCTGGAAGGGAAGTTCGGTTGCAGAGGAGCAGGAGCTGTCCATTCTTCCCTTTAGAATTTTCAGAGGGGCTAGTGAAAGCGGCTGAGCCTCATCCTAGTTACCGCATCATAATCTTCCAGACTGAGACCTCAGGACCGACTCCTGGCATTTGGGAAACTGGCAGAGGACTTGCTCCATCCAGTCATTCGGCCCCAGTTCAGCACGTGGTGAGTGACTCAGATGCTTCGAGGCACTGGGAGCACCAAGGAACAAGACACAAGATCCTAAATTCATGGAGTTTACCTGGGGGGCCTGGGGGGCCAGGAGGCAGCCAAAAGATAAGCAAGAAAACACCAGATAATGACAGGGGCGTGCTGAGTTGCTCAGTCGTGTCCACTTCTATGGACTGTAGCCCGCCAGGCTCCTCTGTCCGTGGATTTCTTCAGGCAGGAATACTGGGCTCGGTTTCCATGCTGTCCTCCAGGGGATCTTCCCGACCCAGGGATTGAGCTCAAGTCTCTTATGTCTCCTGCAGGCGGGCGAGTTCTTCACCACTAGCGCCACCTGGGAAGCCTTAAATGATAAGGGTGGAGCACATCATTAAAATAGACTGATGTGATAAAAAGGGATTGGATGGTCAGGAAAAGACTCCCATTTAAACTGAGACCTCAAAGGCAATAAGGACCCCGCCATGCCAAGAGGGGTAAATGGAGCACTCTGGGCAGAGGAAAGAGCAAATGCAAAGGGCCTGTGTTGGGGCTGAGCTTTGTATGTTCAAAGAGCAGGAGAGCCCACTCATGGCCAGACTGAAGTGAGCGAAGGAGAGTTAAGAGACGAGGTGAGGAATAGGGGCAGGACCACTCACGCAGGCCTCGAACTCCAGCCATGCAGTCTGGAGTGGTTCCAGGGCAGCAGGAAGCTTCTGAGGGTTTTCAAGCAGGAGAGTAGCAGGGTCTGGTTACCTTTACTAACGATCATGTCTGGCTGAATGGACCGTGGGAGGTGAGACTGGAACCAGGGTTATTAGAACAGTTCAGGTAACACAGGCTTGGGCAAGGATCAGGACCGTGGTAATGGAGATGACGGGAGGGCACAGAAACTCTACTGTGACTTGTAGGTAGAGTCCAAAGGGCTGGCTGCCATGTGGAGGGGAGGGACAGGCAGGATTCAGGATGGCACCAGGCTTTCACAGTTTCGCCACCAGATGTGGGATGGTGCTGCTTACTGAGACTGGGGCGGGGCGGGGGGTACACAGAAGAGAAGGCTGGAAGGGATTTTTGTCAACCATGTTAAGTTCCAGGTGCTGCTAAGATGTGAAGATGGAACGGGGCTCTGGGGAGAGATCAGAACCAAGAGATTTACCCTTGGAGGTCAACAGAGTATGGATGGGCCTAAAACCATGGGCCTGGATGAGATGACATCCAGGGGACGGGGCAAGCAAAGAACACCCAGAGCAGACCCTGTGCACTCAGAATTTAGAGACAGAGAAGAAAACCAGTGAGAGATGGGAAGCAGCGCCAGCAAGATATAAAGACTGATGGCGGAGTGAGGTGTCCCGGATCCTCAAGGAGTAAGTGGTACAAGAAAGAGAATAGTCTTCTGCACCCAAAGCTGCAGGGAGAGGACTAAAAGGAACCAAGGAATGTCCATGAATTTGCAACATGGAGTCCGCTGGGGACCTGGACCAGAGCAGCCTCCTTAGAGGCGGGGGCAGAAGCCTGACTGGAATGGTATGAGCAAAGCCCTGTGGTTTAGGCTATTAAAAGGATTTTAACTTGAACTTCTGGGCAAAACTTTGCTGATAATGTAAAGACACCGTTGCTTCTATTTGGTCCATCTCCATTTGCATGTCATTCATCAGCTACCAAATGCGTTCAGTTCAGTTCAGTTCAGTCGCTCAGTCGTGTCTGACTCTTTGCGACCCCATGAATCAGAGCGCACCAGGCCTCCCTGTCCATCACCAACTCCCGGAGTTCACTCAAACTCATCCATCGAGTCGGTGATGCCATCCAGCCATCTCTTTCTCTGTCGTCCCCTTCTCCTCCTGCCCCCAATCCCTCCCAGCATCAGAGTCTTTTCTAGTGAGTCAGCTCTTCGAATGAGGTGGCCAAAGTATTGGAGTTTCAGCTTTAGCATCAGTCCTTCCAATGAACACCCAGGATTGATGTCCTTTAGAATGGACTGGTTGGATCTCCTTGCAGTACAAGGGACTCTCAAGAGTCTTCTCCAACACCACAGTTCAAAAGCATCAATTCTTCGGCAATCAGCTTTCTTCACAGTCCAACTCTCACATCCATACATGACCACGGGAAAAACCATAGCCTTGACTAGACGGACCTTGGTTGGCAAAGTAATGTCTCTGCTTTGTAATATGTTATCTAGGTTGGTCATAACATTCCTTCCAAGGAGTAAGCATCTTTTAATTTCCTGGCTGCAATCAGCATCTGCAGTGGTTTTGGAGCCCCAAAAATAAAGTCTGACACTGTTTCCACTGTTTCCCCATCTATTTGCCATGAAATGATGGGACCAGATGCCATGATCTTCATTTTCTGAATGTTGAGCTTTAAGACAACTTTTTCACTCTCCTCTTTCACTTTCATCAAGAGGCTTTTTAGTTCCTCTTCACTTTCTGCCACAAGGGTGGTGTCATCTGCATATCTGAGATTATTGATATTTCTCCCGGCAATCTTGATTCCAGCTTGTGCTTCTTCCAGCCCAGCATTCCTCATAATGTACTCTGCATATAAGTTAAATAAGCAGGGTGACAGTATACAGCCTTGACGTACTCCTTTTCCTATTTGGAACCAGTCTGTTGTTCCATGTCCAGTTCTAACTGTTGCTTCTTGACCTGTATACAGATTTCTCAAGAGGCAAGTCAGGTGGTCTGGTATTCCCATCTCTTTGAGAATTTTCCAGTTTATTGTGATCCACACAGTCAAAGGCTTTGGCATAGTCAGTAAAGCAGAAATAGATGTTTTTCTGGAACTCTCTTGCTTTCTCCATGATCCAGCAGATGTTGGCAATTTGATCTCTATTTCCTCTGCCTTTTCTAAAACCTGCTTGAACATCTGAAAGTTCACGGTTCACGTATTGCTGAAGCCTGGCTTGGAGAATTTTGAGCATGACTTGACTAGCGTGTGAGATGAGTACAATTGTGCGGTAGTTGGAGCATTCTTTGGCATTGCCTTTCTTTGGGATTGGAATGAAGAGTGACCTTTTCCAGTCCTGTGGCCACTGCTGAGTTTTGCAAATTTGCTGGCATATTGAGTGCAGCACTTTCACAGCATCATCTTTAAAGATTTGAAATAGCTCAGCTGGAATTCCATCACCTCCATTAGCTTTGTTCGTAGTGATGCTTTCTAAGGCCCACTTGACTTCACATTCCAGGATGTCTGGCTCTAGGTCAGTGATCACACCATCGTGATTATCTTGGTCGTGAAGATCTTTTTGGTACAGTTCTTCTGTGTATTCTTGCCACCTCTTCTTAATATCTTCTGCTTCTGTTAGGTCCATACCATTTCTGTCCTTTATCGAGCCCATCTTTGCATGAAATGTTCCCTTGATATCTCTAACTTTCATGAAGAGATCTCTTGTCTTTCCTATTCTGTTGTTTTCCTCTATTTCTTTGCATTGATCGCTGAGGAAGGCTTTCTTATCTCTCCTTGCTATTCTTTGGAACTCTGTATTCAGATGCTTATATCTTTCCTTTTCTCCTTTGCTTTTCGCTTCTCTTCTTTTCACAGCTATTTGTAAGGCCTCCTCAGACAGCCATTTTGCTTTTTTGCATTTCTTTTCCATGGGGATGGTCTTGATCCCTGTCTCCTGTACAATGTCACGAACCTCCGTCCAGAGTTCATCAGGCACTCTGTCTATCAGATCTAGTCCCTTAAATCTATTTCTCACTTCCACTGTATAATCATAAGGGATTTGATTTAGGTCATACCTGAATAGTCTAGTGGTTTTCCCTACTTTCTTCAATTTAAGTCTGAATTTGGCAATAAGGAGTTCATGATCTGAGCCACAGTCAGCTCCTGGTCTTGTTTTTGCTAACTGTATACAGCTTCTCCATCTTTGGCTGCAAAGAATATAATCAACCTGATTTCGGTGTTGACCAGCTGGTGATGTCCACGTGTAGAGTCTTCTCTTGTGTTGTTGGAAGAGGGTGTTTGCTATGACCAGTGCGTTCTCTTGGCAAAACTCTATTAGGCTTTGCCCTGCTTCATTCCGTGCTCCAAGGCCAAATTTGCCTGTTACTCCAGGTGTTTCTTGACTTCCTACTTTTGCATTCGAGTCCCCTATATTGAAAAGGACATCTTTTTTGGGTGTTAGTTCTAAAAGATCTTGTAGGTCTTCATAGAACCGTTCAACTTCAGCTTTTTCAGCATTACTGGTTGGGGCATAGGCTTGGATTACTGTAATATTCAATGGTTTGCCTTGGAAACGAACAGAAACCATTCTGTCATTTTTGAGATTGCATCCAAGTACTGCATTTCGGACTCTTTTGTTGACCATGATGGCTACTCCATTTCTTCTAAGGGATTCCTGCCCACAGTAGTAGATATAATGGTCATCTGAGTTAAATTCACCCGTTCCAGTCCATTTTAGTTCACTGATTCCTAGAATGTCTACGTTCACTCTTGCCATCTCCTGTTTGACCACGTCCAATTTGCCTTGATTCATGGACCTAACGTTCCAGGTTTCTATGCAATATTGCTCTTTACAGCATCAGACTTTGCTTCCATCACCCGTCACATCCACACCTGGGTATTGTTTTTGCTTTGGCTCTGTCCCTTCATTCTTCCTGCAGTTATTTCTCCACTGATCTCCAGCAGCACACTGGGCACCTACCGACCTGGGGAGTTCCTCTTTCAGTGTCCTGTCATTTGTGTTACCTGTTCCAAAATCCCCCAGTCTTGCTATCCAGCACTGATGGCATCTCTTTTCAGGGCTGTGAAGGTGGTTGCCTAGGGGAGTCTGGAGGGATACAGTGATGCATTTGGTGTTTGAAGGGAAGATCCCTGCTGTATCAATCCCATGAACTCACTGGCCTGTGGATGTCAGCCATTCCCAAGACCCTGCTTGGCGCTGAGCATCATACAGGGGCTGGAGATGCAAAGAAGGGGATGGTGGACCCCCTTCCCTCCAGGGAGAGCTTCCAAGTCCAGGCGTCATTAAATTGTAAAGATCTGTGATTCACTTCCCCTAAGCGTCTCCCGAGTACTGCATTTCGGACTCTTGTTGACCATGATGGCTACTCCATTTCTTCTGAGGGATTCCTGCCCACAGTAGTAGATATAATGGTCATCTGAGTTAAATTCACCCGTTCCAGTCCATTTTAGGTCACTGATTCCTAAAACGTCAGTGTTCACTCTTGCCATCTCCTGTTTGACCACTTCCAATTTGCCTTGATTCATGGACCTAACATTCCAGGTTCCTGTGCAATATTGCTCTTTACAGCATCGGACCTACCTTGCTTCTATCACCAGTCACATCCACAACCAGGCGTTGTTTGTGCTTTGGCTCCATCTCCTCATCTTTCTGGAATTATTTCTCCACTCTTCTCCACTAGCATACTGGGCACCTACTGACCTGGGAGTTCATCTTTCAGTGTCCAATCTTTTTTGCCTTTTCATACTGTTCATGGGTTTCTCGAGGCAAGAATACGGAAGTGGTTTGCCATTCCCTTCTGCAGTGGACCACGTTTTGTCAGACCTCTCCACCATGACCCATCCGTCTTGGGTGGCCCTTCACGGCATGGCTCATAGTTTCATTGAGACAGGGCTGTGGTCCATGTGATCAGATTGGTTAGTTTTCTGAGATTGTGGTTTTCAGTCTGTCTCCCCTCTGATGGAGAAAGATAAGAGGCTCATGGGAGCTTCCTGATGGGAGAGACTGACTGAGGGGGGAACTGGGTCTTGTTCTGATGGGCGGGGCCGTGCTCAGCAAATCTTTAATCCAATTTTCTGTTGATGGGCGGGGCTGTGTCCCCTTCCTGTTTGACCTGAGGCCACACTGTGGTGGAGGCGATGAAGGTAAGGGCGACCTCCTTCAGAAGGAGGCCCGTGCCGCACGGCCACACAGTGCCCCGACTCTGCAGCAGACCACCGCCGACCTGCGCCTCCACTGGAGATTCCTGGGTACTCTCAGGCGAGTCTGATCAGTCTCTTGTGGGGTCACTGCTCCTTTCTCCTGGGTCCTGGTGCACAAGGTTCTGTGTGTGCCCTCCAAGAGTCTGTTTCCCAGTCCTGTGTAAGTTCTGGCAGCTCTATGGTGGGGTTGATGGCAACCTCCTCCAAGAGGGCTTATGCCATGCCCAGGTCTGCTGCACCCAGAGCCCCTGCCCCTGTGGGCTAAGCTAGTGGACATGATGGAATTCTAGTTGAGCTGTTTCAAATCCTAAAAGATGATGCTGTGAAAGTGCTGCACTCAATATGCCAGCAAATTTGGAAAACTCAGCAGTGGCCACAGGACTGGAAAAGGTCATTTTTCATCCCAATCCCAAAGAAAAGCCACGCCAAAGAATTCTCAAACTACCGCACAATTGCACTCATCTCATGCACTAGCAAAGTAATGCTCAAAATTCTCCAATCCAGGCTTCAACAGTACATGACCAGTGAACTTCCAGATGTTCAAGCTGAATTTAGAAAAGGCAGAGGAACCAGAGATCAAATTGCCAACATCCATTGAATCATCAAAAAGCAAGGGAGTTTCAGAAAAACATCTACTTCTGCTTTGTTGACTATGCCAAAGCCTTTGACTGTGTGGATCACAATAAACTGGAAAATTCTGAAACGGATGGGAACACCAGACCACCTGACCTGCCTCCTGAGAAACCTGTATGCAGGTCAAGAAGCAACAGTTAGAACTGGACATGGAACATCAGACTGGTTCCAAATCAGGAAAGGAGTACGTCAAGGCTGTATATTGTCACCCTGCTTATTTAACTTATCTGCAGAGTACATCACGCGAAACGCCAGGCTGGATGAAACACAAGCTGGAATCAAGATTGGCATGAGAAATATCAGTAACCTCAGATGTGCAGGCAACACCACCCTTATGGCAGAAAGCAAAGAAGAACTAAAGAGCCTCTTGATGAAAGTGAAAGAGGAGAGTGAAAAAGTTGGCTTAAAACTCAACATTCAGAAAATCGAGATCATGGCATCCGGTCCCATCACTTCATGGCAAATAGATGGGGAAACAGTGGAAACAGTGTCCGACTTTATTTTTGGGGCTCCAAAATCACTGCAGATGGTGGCTGCAGCCATGAAATTAAAA
Source organism: Moschus berezovskii (assembly GCF_049115385.1). NCBI lineage: Eukaryota > Metazoa > Chordata > Mammalia > Artiodactyla > Moschidae > Moschus > Moschus berezovskii. Next base: position 1,965,306 of record NC_142461.1, read on the forward strand.
GACGCTTGCTCCTTGGAAGAAAAGCTGTGACCAACCTAGACAGCATAATAAAAAGCGGAGACATTACTTTGTGAACAAAGGTCCATCTAGTCAAGGCTATGGTTTTTCCCGTGGTCATGTATGGATGTGAGAGTTGGACTGTGAAGAAAGCTGAGCACCAAAGAATTGATGCTTTTGAACTGTGGTGTTGGAAAAGACTCTTGAGAGTCCCTTGGACTGCAGGGAGATCCAACCAGTCCATCCTAAAGGAAATCAGTCCTGAATATTCACTGGAAGGACTGATGCTGAAGCTGAAACTCCAGTCCTTTGGCCACCTGATGAGAAGAACTGACCCTGATGCTGGGAAAGATTGAAGGAGACGGGGACAACAGAGGATGAGATGGCTGGATGGCATCACCTACCCGATGGACACGAGTTTGAGCAAGCTCCGGGAGTTGGTGATGGACCGGCGGCCTGAGGAGCTGCGGTTCATGGGGTCGCAGAGAGTCGGACGTGACTGAGCGTCTGAACGGACTGGAGGAGTCCCCGCGTTTGTGTGAAACACGGGAGGTGCCTGCAGAGAAGCCCCTTCCCGCACCCCCGCCAGGGCCACGGGCGTGCCTCGTGTCCATCTGTCCTCGTTTCCTCCTGCCCGCGCCTCGCTCGTCCCCTCCTCGGTGAGGCCTCCTGGCCGCGCTCGCCAGGCCGGATTCTGAGGTCCTGCTTTCGTTCCCTCGGCATTTTGTGCTTTCTTTGATTAGAGAGTCACCTGGTCTTGCCTTTGTGTCTGTGGCTGAGTTTTGTTTATCCGCCTCTTTGAGGTGTGCCGTGGTGCGCACAGGCCCAGAATCCTTACTCTGCATCTCTGGATCCCCAGGGAGTGACTGGATGGGCTCCTGAGGGGTGCTTGGGTCCCCAGAAAGTAAGCCCAATATGCTGTGTGTGTTATTTAGGGAAAGTTAGTTCAGTCGCTCAGTCATGTTCGACTCTCTGCGACCCCATGAATCACAGCACGCCAGGCCTCCCTGTCCATCACCAACTCCCGGAGTTCACTCAAACTCATGTCCACAGAGTCGGTGATGCCATCCAGGCAACTCATTCTCTGTCGTCCCCTTCTCCTCCCGCCCCCAATCCCTCCCAGCGTCAGAGTCTTTTCCAGTGAGTCAACTCGTCGCATGAGGTGGCCAAAGTATTGCAGTTTCAGCTTTAGCATCAGTCCTTTCAATGAACACCCCGGATTTAGGGAAAAGGGACCCAATATTCTCTAAGGGGTCCGTGACGCCCCCTCAAAGGCTGAAACGGCAGCAGCCACTGTCCAGGCTTGTGAGGGTGGAATGTGGGCAGCTTCATTACCTCACCCGTGGGTCACCAAGGTGGCACTCAGGGCGGGTCTCGGAGACCAAGAGGCAGCAAGGCTGTGACAGAAAGCCTGTGGGCCTTAAGCTCTCTGGGGTCCCAAGCGCGTAGGGACACTGCAGTCAGCTTTAGGTGGGAAGAGCGCGGTGGTTTGGGCTCAGTGCAGACAGACGCCACAGGCCAGTCAACCCGACGGGCGCACAGACGCCCCGGACGGAAGAAGGAGGTAAGAGGAAGGAAAGGACCGCTCGCTTTGGCAGCTCTTCACCGCTGATCTGGCGCGAGGGGAGGGGCTCTGAGCACAGAGATCTGTCCTCTTTGGGGGACGAAGATCAGGTTTCTGACATGGCAGTGAGACCATTTCTCTTCTTGGAGGTGCTTACCTAAGGCTGATAAGAGCTCTTGGCTCATGAACTGTTGGTGGCGGGGAGCGGGGAAGGCTGCCAGCAGTTGGAATGGATGACCGAATAACAAGACTTTCTGCTGGCACGCGTGTGGACTCCACCAGTAACAGGCTCCCCCTCTGATGTCCGTGCAAAGAAGACAGGACAGACTGGCAGATCCAAGGTGGATGTGTTGGAGACTTTGTCCTCACCAAATGCACAGACAAGAAAACACCAGGGGCTGGGGGCAACCTGTCCTGCTGTGCGACCTTGAGCAAGTGACGCGCCCTCTCTGAGCCTCGGGAGCCAGTAAAATGCCAGAGTGGAGTGAGATGGTCTCTATAGGATGAGCTCTTTTCTGCTTTGCAGCCAGCACCCTCTCTTTGGTTTCTTCACCCCCAGCAGACCCAACCCCGGGGGAGGGTGCTGGCCCTTCCTGGCTAGGTTCTGCCTGGAGCGACACTAAGGCAATTTTGCATCAGGGCGGAGATCCCGGCCAGAGACGCTGTCAGGCCTCTGAGCCAGTGGATGCCAGAGCTATATTAAGCCCAGAGCGTGATTTCCAGCCGACTCTGCCTGGTTGAGCCCTGCTGGGTTTAAATGACAAGGGGGCTGACTTAACTTGTCAGAGGAGGATTAAAGGTGAACTTGCGCTCCAGGCGCCGATGACATACAGGAACAGGACTGAAGTGAGAGCCGGCTCCCAGGAACCCGGCTCCGCGCCCTCCTCCCTCCTCAGTCCCTCCTTCCCTCCACTCCCCACCTCCTCTGTGTCGGGTGGGTCGTCTGTCTGTGAAGGGTGGCGGTGTCCCCTCCCCAAGGGCTGCAGAGGTGTCCCCAGGGCCATGGCACAGTCACCTGGGCGCAGACAGGCACAGCCTGGCCCTTTTCTAAAACGCACTGCAGCTGCCCTGCACATCATGAGAATTCCCTGTCGCCTTAAGAACCAAGGACAAGGTCACTGGCGCAGCACGCAAGTCCTTCATTCAAGCCCCATTGGCTGATCTCCTCCAGCCTTGCTTCCCACCACGTTCCCGAATGGGCACCGCTGGACTCGCGCGGCCTGTTCGCAGCTCTTGGAGCTTGCCAGTGCCCTTTCCCAGCTCCACGCTGATGCCAATGCTGCTCCCTCTGCCCTCCAAGGCCTTCCCCGCTCCGCCTGGCAGACTCTGACTTGCCCTCAAGGTGAGCTGCAGTGCTTCCTCCCGAGACCTTTCCCATCCCCTGTTCCGTTCCATCTTCTTCCTCATACAATTGCCATGACCCAGGCGTCTTAAAATACTCAGAACTCTACCTTAGAGCTTAACACGCTGGACATTCATGCTCGCTTGTGCAGCAGGTATTTCTTGAGCATCTACTATGTGCCAGGCATTCAGACTAGAGCACTGAGCAGGAACAGAGGCGTTGCTCAAAGTGTGAGCTGCTCAGCCGTGTCTGAGTTCTTGGGACCCCGTGGACTGGAGCCCGCCAGGCTCCTCCGTCCATGGGACTCTCCAGGCACGAATACTGGAGTGGGTTGCCATCCCTTTCTCTGGGGGATCTTCCCAACCCAGGGATTAAACCCAGGTCTCCTGCATTGCAGGTGGATTCTTTACCATCTGAGCCACCAGGGAAGCCCAAGAATACTGGGGTGGGTAGCCTATCCCTTCTCCAGGGGAACTTCCTGATCTAGGAATCGAACCATGGGGTCTTGTCTTTATGGAGTTCGTAGTTAAGCAGGGTAACAGGTATTGCCTAGAAGACTGTTAAATTTCTGTGAAATTGTGGTAACTGCTCCCCAAAAGGACAAGTGCCTGCTAGCTAAGAGCTCGCAGCAGGGGCATTAATTGTTGAGTATGTAACAGTTACATTCTATTCCAGAATGTAACTGGCCTATCGGTAAAGACCAGGTGTCCTGTTTGTGTCTGAGCACACAACTTAGAGAATGGATGAATCAGTGAGTGGCTGCCTGTGTGACTGAGGGACATGGAACTAAACTCTTAGTCGATGAGGTAAGTGATTTTCTTACACTTGGAGCTTTTCCACAATGGATGGGATGACTTGGAGACTGGTGTGTTCCCTGCCCCTGAGAGTATCTGAGTGAATGTTGCAGTGGCTACCTGTCAAAAATACAGTGAAGGACTTCCTTGGTGGTCCAGTGGTTAAGCATCCACCTGCCAATGCAGTGGACATGGGTTCAATCCCCAGTCGGGGAAGATCCCATGTGCCATGGGGCAGCTAATCCCCTGTGCCACAGCTACTGAAGCCAGCACACCTGGAGCCCATGCTCCACAGCAAGGACAGGCCTGTGCACCACAGCTAGAGCATAGCCCCTGCCCACCACAGCTAGAGAAAGCCCGCGTGCAGCAGTGAAGACCAGAGCAGTCAAAAGTAAATAAATATATGAAAAAAATTTAAATGCCATAGAAAGGATTTATGTCTTCTGGGCCCAAGGGAGCCCAGAGCAGGATGACCCTGTCCATTTCAGCTCCAGAATTCTGCGCTGCATCAAGGTCAGCTGCCCGGTGATGACGTCATGGCAAGGTGGGGATGGACCTCCGGCCCGCTTTCTAGACCGCCTGCCGAGCGTGGGACACCAGGAATCGAGAAAGTCCTGGGTCCCCCAGCAGGAGGGTCGGTGTGCATGTTCTGGGAACCTGCTTCCTGTGGGTGCCCCACCCTTGAGTGACCATTCAAAGGAGAGGAGACGTCAGATGCCTGCGGGGCTGAGAGTGGGCGGGTGTGTGCCTGAAGAAGTTAGTAAGAGCAGAGAGCGAGCCGGAAGAGCGGTCCGCAGCTGGAGGTCTGGTCAAGCACAGCTGCGTCCACGCCACCCTGCCTGGGACTCACCACTGAGGCCTCCGCTTTGCCGCTGGGACAAAGGCCGAATCCCTGACCTCTGGCCCCTGCCTGCCGCTCAGGCGCATCTCCTGAGTTCTCCTGTGAAGGAAGAGGCTGCGGGCGTTCAGAGACCTCAGGGAGCCTCGGGAGGACGGTGAGGACTGGGGGAGGACAGACAGGGCCCTGCAGGCTGGACCCTCCGATTCCCAGGTCGGAGCCCGGGAGACTGAGGTTAGAGGCGGGTAAGCAGCTTGCTCTGAGCCGTGTTCCTAAAGAGGAGCTGGGTCAAGCTTCAGACCTGCCCTCTGTCTCCAAAGCCTTTCTCTCCAAAGCCTGTTCTTCCTTCAGCTTCCACTGAAGGTGAGGGGACGACAGAGCAGACGGGGCCATCCGGACCCCTCTTGGGGACGCGCCTTAGGTCTGGCACAGGGCTGGCCAGGGAGGGCCGGGGCCAGGGCGGAGCTGGCCGCCTCAGGGTGCCCTTATCCTCACACAGCCGCAGCCGCCTGTCTGCAGAGGCGGCGGTCCAGATCCACGTGGGGGCTGTCAGCGCCGAAGGAGGGCCCCGGGGGAAAACCCAGCTTCTGCCTGCAGAGACGACACAGGCAGCGTGGCTCGCCTACCCCGAGACAAACACACAAGGCAGAGCAGACAGGTGGAAAGGACATGACCCTCTCCTTCCACACGCTTCCCTGCACGCCCCTCCCCACACGCACACACACCCAGGGCGCCTGCCCACGTCCCTTAGATGAACCTGGGAAAATGTGTGATGCTGCTGTCCAGAGCCGGGTCTGGGCAGCCAGTCTTCACGAATCCTGCTGATGAGGGAGACAGGTGGCCTGGATTAGTGTGGAAAATCTGAAATTGAGACTATCATTCAAGAAATGAATATGTTGATTATTATTACTGTTGTTATTTTGCAAGGCGGTGGAGTAACTCAGATGAGTCAAAACAAGTGTTGTCAAGTGGGGTCTTGGGGGACCTGCTTTCATGGTGATAATAATCACTTTAATTGGCACATTAATTATATGTGAGCAGGTGCTTCCAAAATAATTGAGGGTGTTGGAAAGCTGTTTATTTCCACTTAAGGAACAACCTGTGCAGAGCTGCGGTTCCAACACCGAGATGCCGGCCCCGGCTTGTGCTCTGCTAGGAGAGCCACCCAGCGGAGCCCCGCCCTAGTCTGGGGCTGCTTCGGAATAAGGGGGGTGCAGAGGGCGTGACCAGCAGAGGCCAGGGCACGTGCAAAGGCCCGAGGGTGGCCCGTGGAAACCCCACTGGGCGCTGGCGAAGAACAGAGGAACAGGGGAACAAGGAGGCTGAGAGCAGCAAGGAGCCTGAACGGAGGGAGCCAGTGAGGCTCCAGGCGGTGCAGCTTGGCTTCTGTCCCTGGGGTGCAGTCGAAGGATTTTAAGCAAAAGAGCAGCAGCATCTGGTTTTACAGACCTCTGGGCCTCTCCTGGAGAATATCTGATAAGCATCTCAGACTTGAATCGGCCAACAAAAAATTCGGTATTTCTCCCCCAGACCCACTCCCATTGATTCCCATCTCAATAAATGGTATCACCATTCATCAGGCTCAGCTCAGTTCAGTCGGTCAGTCGTGTCTGACTCTCTGTGACCCCATGGACTGCAGCACACCAGGGCTCCCGGTCCATCACTAATTCCTAGGGTTTAGTCAAACTCATGTCCATCGAGTCGGTGATGCCATCCAACCATCTCATCCTCTGTCGTCCCCTTCTCCTCCTGCCTTCAATCTTTCCCAGCATCAGGCTCTTTTCTAGTGAGTCAGTTCTTCTCATCAGGTGGACAAAAGATTGGAGTTTCAGCTTCAGCATCAGTCCTTCCAATGAACACCCAGGATTTATCTTTAGAATGGACTGGTTGGATCTCCTTGCAGTCCAAGGGACTCTCAAGAGTCTTCTCCAGCACCACAGTTCAAAAGCATCAATTCTTTGGCGCTCAGCTCTCTTCACAGTCCAACTCTCACATCCATACATGACCACAGGAAAAACCATAGCCTTGACTAGATGGACCTTGGTTGGCAAAGTAATGTCTGATTTGTAATATGCTGTCTAGGTTGGTCATAACTTTTCTTCCAAGGGGCAAGCATCTTTTAATTTCGTGGCTTCTGTGATATTGGAGTCACCGTCTGCAGTGATTTTGGAGCCCCGCCAAAACGAAACCTCTCACTGTCCCATTGTTTCCCCATCTATTTGCCGTGAAGTGACGGGACCAGGTTACTTAGGCCAGACACCTAGGGATATTTCCTGCTCCCCCATTCCCTTCCCTTGCCCCTGCCCCCACCCCACGGCTCTTCCCTTGAGTCAACCCTCACAGCATACCCTGAGCCCACCTGTGTCTTCCCATCTCCTGGTCACAGGAGCCTCTGTCACTGCCTGGTCGTGGCAGACTCCCCTCTCCTGCCCTCCACCACCCAGCCTTGGTAGTGTTCCTTAAACACCCTGCAAATCCACTGTTCCTAAAAGTCTAAGGTGACCCAGCCTGAGAGCCGATGTACAGAACCCTGTGTTTGGCGGTGTTCCAAAGAGGACCACCCTGTGCCTCCAGGAGTGTGTGGACCAGAGGTGAAGAGGCCACTCAGCAGAAGAGGGGATGGAGGCAGAGAGAGCTGAGTTCGGCTCCAGGCCCCGCCTCCTTCTTCTGTTCTGTCTCTCAGCCCCCACACCCGTGCCTGTGAGAGGGCTGATAGCGGTCCCGACCTCTCACAATTACCCCAGTTTGGACGATAAATCACGCTGTTTGTTGCCCACTCCCAGCTTACAGAAGTGCTTTCCATATGTTAGTTCGTGATGGCTCTCTAGTTTCCTGGGCACATGGGCTGCAGGATAGCGTGTCAGGACCCCGTCTGGTGTCAGGCTGAGATGGCAGACGCGGGGGTCTCTGCTTTGAAGGGGTCGTTGCAGGGGCCTTCTTCTGTGTCTGAGAGCACATGCTGGAGGGAGACAGGCCGGAGGCTGGAGGGAAGTCGTGCAGTGGCTCCCTTGGAGGACTCCAACCGCATTGCTGGTGGAGCAGTGGCTGAGCTATGCTGGCCTTTCTGAGCGATGCTGTACTCTCTACCGTACTTTCACAGTTAGCTATCGAGGGTCCGCTGTGTCCCAGGCAGGTTGCCAGGTGCTGCTGTAGAGAGCTTTGCCTCGTGGAATGAAGGAAGTCGGCGGTGTTTGCACGTTGGCCTTTTATGCAAGCATCTTACTGACACTTGTCAGTTCTAATAGGCTTTTTGTTTAATTTCGATCTTCTGGCGACTCATTGGAAAAGACCTTGATGCTGGGAAAGATTGAGGGCAGGAGGAGAAGGGGCCGACAGAGAATGAGATGGCTGGATGGCATCACCAACTCGATGGACATGAGTTTGAGTGAACTCCGGGAGTTAGTGATGGACAGGGACGCCTGATGTGCTGCAGTCCACAGGGTCGCAAAGAGTCAGACAGGACCGAGTGACAGAACAACAGCTACATTATTTGCAAACAACAACTTTTTTCTCTCAACATCTGAGAGACAATATCTCATAATGTATAAAAGCACATGTCCTGGGACCAGATCACTGAGATTCAAATCCTAGCTTTGCCACTTAGAAGCTTTGTGACTGTGAGCAAGTTACTTAAACTCTCTGCGCCCCAGTTTTCTCATCTCATTCAATGAGTTTAGGACAGTGCCTGGCACTGTATAAGTGTTGGTATTGTTATTACTAATTGAGCTTATTATAATTTCTTACTTTATTCCATTGCCTGAAACCTTCAGAATGCTTACAAAATGTTTCCTTGTCTTATTTTTGTTTTTTGTAGGATTGCATTTAACATTCCATGTGGTATTTACTGCCGGTTACCAATAAATACTATTTTTGTCATGTAAAGGAAGTTTACTTCTATTCCAATTTCACTTAGAGTTTTTATAAAGAAAAATTAATTAAGTGCTTCTTAAGAATCTATTGAAATAATCATATGGTTTTTCTCCTTTAATTTACTAGTGTAATGAATTATGTTGATAGTTTTCATAATATTGAGCCTCCAATGGGTTTTTATAATTTCTTTGAACAAATATCTTGTGTTCCAAATTAAAAGAACTCTCAAGTATTTATATTTTATTATTATAAATGGAATCGTTTTCATCGGATTTTCTGTGGATCTCTGGGATATAAGAATGCAATGCAATTGATTTTTTTGTGGCTTTATCTTGCATCCTACAAATTAGATGAATTCATTCTTTCTCTTTAATAAGCATGTGCTGGCTTTCCTTGTATTCTTTAGGCATTCAATTTCCTCAGCTGACGCTTCATGTCTTCCTTTTTTGCATTTTCTGGGTAGATTTCATTTATCAGTGAACAAGTATGTGATGAGCTCCTGGTATGTGCCAGGCACTGAGCCAGGCTCTGCTTCCTCGATGACTCTTGCTATGTTTGGAAGATGAAGTCATTGGTGTACCTTCTTTGGCAGATGTATTAAGAACAGAGGCCTGAAGACCGGAAGGAACCCCACCATGTCCCAAATGCACTTACATTCTGATCAGGATTCAAACACCATTAACCCTCATGCCAAGCATTCTCCTGACTGATGACCCCTCTTTCAAGAGCAGGAGTAGTTAACCTTGAACCCCAGGGGAGCCAGAACTTTGCAGCCAGACCTCCCTGCGAAAAGGCATCATTTCTTGCAGGGAGCAGGAGACGGACGCCCTGGCTCTGAGACCCGGCCTCGAACGCTTCAACTCTCTGCTCCTCCTTCTGCCTTTGAGTCTGGAACTTGCTTGAACTAAAAAGGTGCGAATATCTCAGTTCATTTCCCCCCAAGCAGCCCCGAGCAGCTGAGGATGGAGTTGCAGCAGGCTATGCTCCCAGACTCGCCCCCTGACCCTGTGGGTGATGCTGTCTTGCTCCCTGAATGAGTGTCTCTGAGAGACTGTCTGCCTCTCGGTCCCCAGCAGGCTCCACTTTGCCCAGCGCTCCTGCTGCCTCGGGCCCCGCACCTCCTGCCTGTCATCCTGCGCTTCGTGCTTTGAGCTCATCACCCGTCTCATCACTGGGCAGACAGGCCCCTCCCTTTGCCAGCATCTCACTTCCCTGGGAACTCGTGTCTTGTAACCTCCCTCTGTCCAACACCAGTCAACGTAGTTATCCTTGTGGAGCTTAGGACTTCAGCCTCTGGCTCAGCCTCTGCGGTCTCTCTGCCTCCGGCTTCCCGCAAAGATGGCAGCCGGTGTCTTGCTGTGATGTCCCTGAAGTCCTGCCTGCCTGAGAAAGCAGAGGGAACCGACGCAGCGTGGGCCCTGAACCCCGGCCCCATGCTTGGGACGCCTCGTATTCATTCACACCACACTGCTGTCTGGGTTTGTGGTAGCCTGTTTAGCGTGGCTCTGTGGCACCAAAGGGTGGTACTGCCCACACAAGCCCCAGGCTTGAGAGCCTCCTGGGGTCCCAGGTCTATCTAGTCAAGGCTATGGTTTTTCCAGTGGTCATGTATGGATGTGAGAGTTGGACTATAAAGAAAGCTGAGCGCTGAAGAATTGATGCTTTTGAACTGTGGTGTTGAAGAAGACTTGAGAGTCCCTTGGACTGCAAGGAGATCCAACCAGTCCATTCTGAAGGAGGTCAATCCTGAGAACCCCAGGTTCTCAGAAGATTTGGGGAAATTCATCAGCTGAGGAGGCTATTTAAAAGCTGCTTGGGTTTCAGGCAAGAGAGAACGAATCCCTCCTGGTGATTTATGTCATGCCAGGCTTTAAGCTAAGAGTTGTCCATGCACAACCCGAAGCAGGAGCTATAAGCAGCCCCATTTCACAGACGGGGAAACTGAGGCTCAGATGTGTGATTTCCCACAAGTGCAAGGCTGGAACTCAAACCCAGGTCCTTCTGACCCCAGAGCCCCATGCTAGCCATATTCTCGTTCTCCTGAGGTGGTCAGTCAATGTGTATCTTCCACTTCCCAGGGGCTGCCGGCCTAGGTGACCCAAGGGTGAGGCCAGCTCTGTTAGGCTTCCAGAGTCAAGACAGGGGCTCTGACCTGTCTGGGGGCTGGAACAGCAGGTGTATATTCTTCCTCCTCTGGGCCATCAAAACCCCACCTGGGACTGGCTCCCACAGTCCCTGCTGCTGCCTGTCTTTGCCACCCCGTGTGGTGGTGGAGAAGGAGGGCATGTCCTTTGAGTGTGAGTTTCCAGAGCACTTGGCAGACCAGGGCCTCGAGGGATGGGAACAAGGGGTGAGTTCCCCGCAGCCGCCCCGGAGCTCCAACCAGCGAGCCTCGACCAGGAGCAGTTTGTGGCGGGGGTGGCCGGTCACTAGCCTCCAAAGCCTCTGTCCCCTTACTTGGGAAATGAAGGGAGCAACACCGCCCACCCTGCCCCGAGGGCTGTGAGGATAAAATGAGAGCATTCTGGCAAGTGCTCACCATCAGTTCAGTCCAGTCACTCAGTCGTGTCCGACTCTCCGCGACCCCACGGACTGCAGCTCACCAGGGCTCCCTGCCCATCTCCAACTCTCAGAGCTGACTCAAACTCGTGTCCATCGAGTCGGTGATGCCATCCAGCCATCTCATCCTCTGTCGTCCCCTTCTCCTCCTGCCCCCAATCCCTCCCAGCATCAGGGGCTTTTCCAATGAGTCAGCTCTTCGCATGAAGTGGCCAAAGTATTGGAGTTTCAGCTTCAACATCAGTCCTTCCAATGAACACCCAGGATTGATCTTTAGGATGGACTGGTTGGATCTCCTTTCAGTCCAAGGGACTCTCAAGAGTCTTCTCCAACACCACAGTTCAAAAGCATTAATTCTTTGGTGCTCAGCTTTCTTTATAGTCTAACTCTCACATCCATACACGACCACTGGAAAAACCATAGCCTTGATTGCTGCTGCTAAGTCACTTCAGTCGTGTCCGACTCTGTGCGACCCCATAGACAGAAGCCCACCAGGCTCCCCCGTCCCTGGGATTCTCCAGGCAAGAACACTGGAGTGGGTTGCCATTTCCTTCTCCAATGTGTGAAAGTGAAAAGTGAAAGTGAAGTCGCTCAGTCGTGTCCGACCCTTAGCGACCCCACGTACTGAAGCCTACCAGGCTCCTCCATCCATGGGATTTTCTAGGCAATAGTACTGGAGTGGCTTGCCATTGCCTTCTCCATAGCCTTGATTAGATAGACCTTTGTTGGCAAAATAACGTCTCTGCTTTTTAATATGCTGTCTAGGTTGGTCATAACTTTTCTTCCAAGGAGTGTCTTTTAATTTCATGGCTGCAGTCACCATCTGCAGTGACCTTGGCCCCCCAAAATAAAGTCAGCCACTGTTTCCACTGTTTCTCCACCTATTTGCCATGAAGTGATGGTACCGGATGCCATGATCTTAGTTTTCTGAATGTTGAGCTTTAAGCCAAACTTTTCACTCTCACTTTCATCAAGAGGCTCTTTAGTTCTTCTTCACTTTCTGCCATAAGGGTGGTGTCATCTGCATATCTGAGGTTATTGATATTTATCCCGACAATTTTGATTCCAGCTTAACATAGTGCCTGGCAAATAATATCAATCACAATATAATAGAAGTGAACATTTACAGAGCACTGGTTTGAGACTAGACACTGTCGAAGCGCTTCACGTATGCTAGCTCATTTAATCCTCATAGCAACCCTACAGGAAAGTACTCTCCTTGGCCCCACTTTACAGATGAGGAGACTGGGGGACAGAGGGAACAGCTTGCTCACGATCATGCAGCTGGTGAGTTAAAGGGGTGGGATTCTGACCCTGGAGGCTTGGCTTCGTGTCTACACCCTCGTTTAGTGAGGACTCGGAAATGTCAGCTGCTTCACCCCTCCCCTCCCTGGAATTCACAGTCTGCCCAATAGAGAGTGAGCAAAAAGGAGTGAGCCCTCACATGGGAAAGCCAGGCACAGAGGTGTCTACAGGGCACGGAGGCTGCTTCCCCAGCCCTGGAGAGAAGTGCCCACAGAACACGCCGAAGAAGAGGCCGCCGGCTGGTCGGGGCTGCGATTTCCCGCAGCTGAGTCTGGGCCTCCCCCGCCTCTGTCCCGCCACGCTCCCCCGGGGCTGCACACAGCGGGAGCCAGCCGTGCTACTGACCGGACTGTGAAGGGAGACACTGCGATTCGTCTCAAGCGGTCAGAATTAACCCCTCTGTATGTCACAAAACTCTGCACAGTGTGGGGGCTCTGGGCAGACGGTCAGAGGCCACCTCTGTGGCACTATCAAAGTTGTGCAGCCTGAGTTATAGATGCTTCTGTGGAGAAACAACCCGGGATTTCCCACTAGACCAGCACGACTCCCAGTTGTGAATTTCTAGACCATTAGAGGGGAGGGGGCTGGGAACATGCCACCTGCCAAAGTGGACAGGCAGCCTCCCTCGTGGAGCCTTGAGAAATGACCCAATATCTTGCTTTTGCCCAGCACCGTCCTTGTGGTTTAGTCGCTGAGTCGTGTCCAACCTTTCGAAATTCCATGGACTGGAGCCTGCCAGACTCCTCTGTCCATGGGATTTCCCACGCAAGAACACTGGAGCAGGTAGCCATTTCCTTCTGCAGGGGATCTTTCCGACCCAGGGATCAAACCCACGTCTCCTGCTTCACTGGAGGGTTCTTTACTGCTGAACCCCTGGGAAAGCTCAGACCATGGTCTTTACGACACAGGTGTACGTTGGACAAGTTCCAGTGACACCACCTGGTGAGTTCTCTGGGGCAAGGTACCCTCGGTGAAAATCATTCGTCCATCCAATATCCCCACGTCATTTATTTACTTAACAGATATTTCATGGACAGCCGAGGCTCCAGGCTCTGTGGTAGGTGCTGAAAGGACAGCATTGAACAAGCCAGGTTCTCCCTGCCCCCAAGGAGCTTCCATCCCATTGGGCAATGCAGCCGGCATAGATCGGAACCATTTGTTGGGTGACAGAGGGGTTTAGTATGCACACCCAACCCAAAGAAGGAAGGCAGGAGCTAAGAGTTGAAGAATGAGATAAACTTGGCCAAAAGCCTGTGCAGGCCCCCTGAAGGGGGAGAAATTATGGCAAGCTGGAAAATTACAGTGGATCATCTAGCTGGGGTCTAGACGGGAAGAGGTGAGGAAGCAAACAAGCAACTGGAGGGTGAGTGGGGCCTAGATCAGGTATTCATCTTGATAAGGTGCTTGAACTTAACCCTGGGGGCAAAGAGGGGAACCCCTTTTCATGCAGAGGAGCGGCAGGCACCGTCCTGTGTCAGGGGTCTCCAAGCTCCAGGCCTCGGGTCGGTACCTTCCGTCAGGTCGGCGGCAGCACTGGATTAGAAATGAACTGCACGATAGCTGTAACGTGCTTGCATCCTCTTGAGGCCCTTCCGCCCGCTTTCATGAGATCGGTCCCGGTACTGAGAAAGGCTGGGGCCTGCTGGCTGGTCGCTGGCGGCTGTGAGGTTAATGAAGGGAGGCTGGGTGGAGGTGCGGGGCCCGCAGGACGGGTGGGGGCTCCGGGTTGGCGGCTGCCGCGGGATCCAGGAGAGCTGTGATGGTAGCTGAGTGTGGCGATGGCTGGGGGCCGGGGGCTTGCTGGAGCCGCAGCCGAGGGAGTAAGACGCTGCGTGGGGGGACATGAAGGGACCTCAGAGAGGAGGTGGCGTCCAGGTGGGCTGAGGCCTGGGTGCCAGCGTCATTTCACCAGGTGAGGGGAGACGCCAAGTGTCCTGGCGGGCGGAGCTCTGTGCAAAGGCAGCGCCTGGGCAGCCTCTGTGAGCTTGGAGGGCGTGGCTGGACGGCTCGCCCCTTCACAGCCCGAGCCCAGCTCCGTGCTAGCAGCGTCTCTCCTCACCCTGGACCATAAATCTCTCTGGTTGAAGTAAGAGAAATGGACAGAGAAGAAGCTGCAGCCTTAAAAGTAAAGGATCCAGGGCTTGCTCTCGCCCAAAGTCTGGCTGCCCCTCCCCACACCGGCTTACGGGGGCGAGCTTGGGGTCTTTGACGCAGCAGCGGAAATCCACTGGTGCAGGAGTCGGCAGTGGTCAGAAACCGCACCCCAGGCCCGGGACCCCACTGTCTCCCCTCGGTGTGTCCTCAGACTCACTTCCTGCCGTCAGGGCAAGCCGCGACAGCACCCGCTTCCCACGCCCGCTGGTCCACGGGGCAGTCTGCTTGCCATCTCTCACCGGGGAGGGAGGTGTGGGGGCCCCCGCTCACAGCCTCCCCGTCTCTCTGTCCTTCCGTCTCTCTCATCCCCTCCCTCTCTCCCTCTCCTGGTGAATTCGCAGGTGCTACGACCACTGATGCTCCCCTAAATGCTGCTTTGTAAAGGCCCTGGGGATCCACTCAGGTGCTGGGACTCTGTCTTCAGCCTCAGCCTGTGTGTTCTTTCAGAAGAAAAGGACCCCGTCTTCCCCATCTGACCGGGAACCCCCCAGGGCGAGGGCTGAGTTAAGAGAAATTGCTGAAGACAGAGTATCTGTCTTCTCTGTGTTGGATCATAAACCCTATGTAATTAAAATATCTTCAAAAGAGGCAAAAATTATAGAGGAGAAAGAGGGTGTGTGTGGAGTTAGAGCCAGGCTGAGCACTGTCATTTACTGCTTTTGACCTCGCTGGGCCTCAGTTTCCTCTTGTATGGGGATTCCACTCCCATCTCGCGGGGCTATAAAAGTTAATGCTCCTGGTCCATGAGCACTAACCAAGTGTCTACCGAACGCCAGGAGCTATTCTAGACATGGGAAAATAGCGGTGAATAAGGCAAACTATCTCCTTGCTCTAGTGGGGTGGGGAGAAAGACCATTCATTCATTAATTAGCAAGAAAGCATCAGATGGTGATGAGTGTAGGGTAGATAATTTAGGGTAACGTGAGAGAGGGTACCTGGGGCTTCTTCGGTTGGCTGGTCATAAAGGTGCCTTTTCGGAAATGACAGTGACACAGCTCTGTATGAGCAGGAGGAGTCAAGCAATGATCTGAGGAGGAACACTGCAGGCAGGAAAAGTGTCTGAGGAAGGCTGAGCTTGGTGACACTGTCCAGAGGTCAGATGTGTGCCTGGAACATGGTGGGAGGGGGCAGAGAGTAGAGAGGAGACAGGTATGCGTCACACAGGACCCACGTTCTTATTCATTGTGTACTGTGGGACTCAGTGGAGGTTTTAATTGGGGAGTGATACGGTTCAAAGATCATTCAAATTTATGTTTTGGAAATAATTCTCCAGCTGTTGTGCAGAAGGTGGACTGCAGGAGTGTGCATGAGTCAGGATGGCCTAGGTTGTGCTGCGTTAACAAAATAACCCCCAACAGTGGCTTGAGGCAACAAAGGTTTGTTTCTTGTTCACAAAGGGTTGGATCTGGGTGATCTCCTCCATGAGGTGGCTTATTTCACCTCGTGGCTCTGCCCTCTCATTGTGCATGGTTACCACCAAAAGGGGACCCTTTTGAAGGGTTTGTGGAGTGGCTTAGGGCATTTCTGCTCATATTCTGTTGGCCAAAACTCTGCCACATGGCAGCAAATGCAAGGGAGGCTGGGAGATGTAGTTTGGCCAGATGCTCTGGAAGATGATAACAGAGATTTGGTGATCACCCAGCACTGTCTCTTCTAAGGACCAGAGTCAAGTGGAGAGAAGAGTTAGGAGGCTCTTGCAGCCTTCCAGAGGAAGAATGATGGCAGCTCAGGTGTAGATAGTAGTGACGGGGATGCAGAAAAATGGACAGATAATGTAACATTGGTACACATCTGGTGCTATGCTGGACCAGGAGGCCTCTACTGAAGTTTTGTTGTTTTTCAGTCACTCAGTCATGTCCAACTCTTTGCGACCCCAAGTACTGCAGCACGCCAGGCTTCCCTGTCCATCACCAACTCCTGGAGCGTGCTCAAACTCATGTCCATCAAGTCAGTGATGCCGTCCAACCATCTCATCCTCTGTCATCCCCTCTTATCCTGCCTTTGATCTTTCCCAACATCAGGATCTTTTCTAGTGAGTTGGCTCTTTGTATCAAGTGGCCAAAGTATTGGAACTTCAGCTTCAGCATCAATCCTTCCAATGATTATTAAGGACTGATTTCCTTTAGAATTGACTGGTTGGATCTCTCTGCAGTCCACGGAACTCTCAAGAGTCTTCTCCAACACCACAGCTCAAAACCATCAATTCTTCAACCTTCAGCCTTCTTTGTGGTCCAACTCTCACATCCATACATGACTACTAGAAAAACTGTAGCTTTGATGGCAAAGTAATGTCTCTGCTTTTTAATATGTTGTCTAGGTTTGTCATAGCTTTTTTTCCAGGAAGCAAGCATCTTGATTTCATGGCTGCAGTCACCATCCGCAGTGATTTGGAGCCCAAGAAAATAGTCACTGTTTCCATCGTTTCCCTGTCTATTTGTCATGAAGTTATGGGACCGGTCATTATAATCCCTTGCAATGAAAACATTTAAATTTTCCTTCACAGGATGAAGTCCCCAAGTGGCTTTTTCTCTGATTCCCTAAGGTCAGTAGAGTGAGATACCATCTAACCAATGCTTTGGAAAGACATGGTCATAAGAACCCGGAGCTTTAGCCCTGGAATGGCTTTTAGTGATGTCCAGGACTACCTTCTGCATTTATCAGGTGGAGAGAGTGGTCCAGAGGAGGCCAGGGACTTGCCCCAGCTGTCGAGGTAGCCACTAGGATCCCACAGGCCCCTCCACTCTATCAAGTGACTTCTGGATTTCTCCTTCCCCAGCAAGTCCTAGAAGACAGGCAGCTGGGGAAACGCCCAGGGCACAGCTCCTCTCGGGGCCATATCTGGTGAGATCTAAGCGGAAGTGGAGGAAGGGAGGGGGGGTGGGCTGGGGCTTGCTGCCCCAAGGCTGCCATCACCCTCTGTTCTGCCTCCAAGCTCCCGAGCTGCAGTGGATGGGCTGTGAGAAAGACCATGGGCTCTCACCCCTCCTCTGCCACCTCTGCTGTCACGCCTTGCATTGGTTATTAACACTTAACCTCTCTGAACTTTAGACTCTTTTCTTCGCAAAGGGTGCTCACGTCACTGGCCTCTTGGGGTTGTTACTAGGACTCAGTGATGTAGTGTAGGTAAGGAGTCCTAAGGCTAGAGCTTGGCATCTAGGAGGTGCTCAGTCAATGGGGACAATCTCGGGGAAGGGTTGCCACGCCTGCTCTACTCCAGCCTCCTCATGCATGTGACCCTGGGTGCTGACTCTGCACCATCTGGTCAGAGACTTCCAGGATCAGGACATGTTCAGGGCATCACTTCACTCCTTGATAACGAATACTTCTCCCTTCCCCAAGAAGCATCTTCATCCACCATGTAAGGTCCACCGTGCCCAGAGATCAAAGGGGACACAGGAAACCCGAGTCCCCTGAGGGGTTACTCTATTTCCTGGTAGCCAAATGTCCTTAAATAAGCTTCTGTTGTTGGCCTTGGGTCAAATCTAGAGGGGAAGGGAGAGAAGACACTCACCCCTGAGGACTGGGCCAGACCCCAGGCTTCTGGCTACATCCCATCCACCTCTTAGAAGGTACAGGGGGGTCCTTCATCTCTCCGTGGTCCTGCCCAGGGAAACTCCAGGCTGGATCCTTCCAGTACCTAGAATTCAGCACAGGCGCTCAGAGGTAGTTCAATAAAGAGAATTTTAAAGCCTTTTAATGCTTAGCAGGGAATCTGTCCTTTGCCAAATCACCAATTAAGGGGACAGGCCAGTTCAACATGACTTTATTACCAGCATTTTATCTGGAAGAAGAGACACAGGGAGGAGGTGCAGGCAATGCACCTGCTTCTGGGGCAGCCTTCTCGGCTTCCTTTGATAGCGACAACCATCCACAGTAACTAGGCACCTCCCACCTTGAAGGCTCCAGGGAGAGGCCAAAGGACTCCGCGACTGCTTCCCCACCCTTAGGAGCTTGCAGAGCAATGGGGTGAAACTGATCAGAGATGGCTTCCTGAAAGAGGTGGACTTTAAGCTGGACTGTGAAAGATGAGTAAACTTACTGGAAAGTGGAGAGTAAGTAGAGGGCATTGTGGGCAAGGGGCCCTGCAGAAGCAAATCAGGGCTCATGGGAGCTAATAAATAATATTTTAGGGAACTTTCTATGTTCCAGGATTGTGCTAAGCATTTTATAAGTGATAATTTTTTCCAATTCTATGACACGGTTTCTTTTGCTGTCACCATTATGTAGGTATAGAGACTGAGGCTTAGGTGTTTCAGCCCAATTCACGCTTCTAGAAGGCGCCAGGCCCTGGGAGATGATCTCAGTGCTTCCGCCTTTTAAGCCCCAGGCTGAGCAGTGGAGGAAGGGATGTGGGGGATCGGGAGAACAGGGGCTGTGCAGTGGACACTGTCTCTCCTCGACGTTCACAGCCCCCAGGTCCCTCTTTCTGAGCCTCCCAAGGACATCTGTCCACTCATCCCTCCAACCGTCTTCCCACTCACCAGATCTAGACTTGCCGCTTAAACTGACCTGGCCTAGGCCTTGGTTCCTCTTATCAGCTGTCTACTTCCCTGCTGTTCAGGCAGGCACTCTTGGAAATTGTTACTGCCAAAGGGATGAATGCTGGGTGGCCTTCTCAGGATGTAGCTGACTGTCTTAGGATTGCTCATCAACCACAAAGTAGAATGTTATCTACACTACTCCCAGACATAGGCTGCCCGAGGCTGGTGGCTCTGTACCATTTCTGAAACCTTCAAAGATGCTTTGTCTATGCTCAAGCTGATAAGAGCATGGCGATCAGTCAGGTGTTTATCAATCCATCCATCCACCCATACATACACCCATCCCTGTATTCATCCATATCTCTATTCATCTATCCATCCATTGGCCCACACATTCATCCACCCACCTATACATCCACCCATCGATCCACCCATCCATCCACCCATCCATCCATCCATCATCCATCTATCATCCATCCATCCATCCACCTATCCATCCATCCATCACCCATCCACCCATCCATCATCCATCCATCATCCATCTATCATCCATCTATCATCCATCCATCCATCCACCTATCCATCCTTCCATCACCCATCCATCCATCCATCATCCATCCATCATCCATCTATCATCCATCCATCCACCCATCCATCCATCCATCATCCATCCATCATCCATCATCCGTCCATCATCCGTCCATCCACCATCCATCTATCACCCACACGTTCATCCAACACTTATTCTGAGCCAGTGGCCTTGTCCTCTTTATGCTGGGCACTCAGTACTGTAGGCTGGAATTTTCTGGAAAATGGAAAATTTAGTTTATCCAACCCATCTCCTTTTAGGCTTTGTCAGATGATAGATGCTCTGAATCCACAAGGTGAAATACACTAATCTCAGGATAAGTGGCAGGCCTGGCCCAGCCCAGCCCCATTCTTCCAGCTTCCAGCCCCTTCTGCTGTAGAGAAGTGGGCGGAGAACTGACCCAGTGTCTGAATTACAGGGTGAGGGACTGAGGCTTAGAGGAAGGGGCAGAGCCTGCCGCAGGAGCACAGCAGTGAGCAGCCAGACCACCTCTCACGTCACGGGCTGTTCGCTCGGGGCCGCCCACTTGGTGTCCCTGCTAGGCTTGTGAGGGTGTCCTCACCCCTCCAGGCAGAGTGGTTGCCGTGGCTCGCAGTCCTGTGCAGGCCTGTGGCTGTGGACAGACCCCGACGCCCTGGCAGGCCTCCCTGGGGGCAGAGTGGAGACCTGCACCCCCCACCCCGCGCCCGCCCGTGTTGCTCGCCTCCCAGGCCTCCCCAGGCCTCCCCGGGGGCAGAGTGGAGACCTGCACCCCTCACCGCGCGCCCGCCCGTGTTGCTCGCCTCCCAGGCCTCCCCTCCCCACACCCCTCGCCCTCATGCCTGTGAGGCTGTCTGTCTGCTCTCAGTCACTCCCGCCCCTCCCTCTGATTCCTCTTGACCCCGCCCTCTATTCCTTTTCTTCTCCCTGAGCCCTTAAGCCCTCCCTCCTCACTCCAGTCCCTGAGCAGTCTCCATCTCAGTCCTGCCAATCCCATTTCTTAAATCTCTCTCACATGTGTCCACTGCTCTGCACCCTGAGGTTCCCGTCCGTTAGTCCACTTCATCATCACCCTGTTCAGGATGTCTTTCTCCTCCTGACCTGCCCAGTGCTGTGGGTTTGCTGGCCCCAAGGCAGCCTGCATCTTGAAACTAGAGGAAATATTCATGATGCAAATATAATCAAGTCGTTTCACTGCATAAAACCCTGAAGCAATCGGCTGTTGACCTCAGAATGGAGTTTTACTCTGTTCCACGCCCTGCGGGGTCTGGGCCCTGTCCACCTCTCCGTCTCATTTCTCAATGACCCTCTCCCAGAGGCTCCCACCTGACACTCAGGCCACACAAAGAAGTCTGCCAGCTCACCCCAATAAGCCACACCCTCACTTCCCTGGGGTCCATTGCCTGTGCTGGTTTCCCTTCCCCAGCAAGATTCACTCTCCTCTCACTAGGGTTATTCTGACTCACCCTTCAGCTTGGAAATCTTTTCTCTGCTCCTCAATCTGAATCAGATGCCTCTGCTCTGAGTTTCAGAGTTCCCCTCCACTGCTCTAAAGCATAGCATTCATCAAAGTGCATCTGAATTGCCTGCCTTCACTGCTGGAGCCCCAAGAGCTCAGAGGGCAATAGGTTCCCAGTTTCCCAAAAGAAAGCCTAAGGCTGGATCCCTAAGTCGCAGTCCCAGGTCACCACGGGAGCCCTGTTCCTGGGGCCTTTGTGGGAGCTGTCCGTGGTGCTCCCGGCTCCCATGTTTCCTTGAGGGGTGTCCTTGATCAGACACCATCTTGTGGCAGGCCTACGCTCTTGGATATTCCCCAAGGGGAAGGGAAAGGCCCCAGTCTGGCCTTGTAAATCCACAGTATGCGCTACCTGGGGGATTTGAATTTGCCTTTATGTGGAAAGCTCAGTGGGAAAGCTTCAAGTCTTCTGATACCAAACCTACCTCTTGGCGTTTGGCCAGACTTCTGAGAATGAGAAGGGGCCATTCCAGCAGCAAATAATTTAGTAAAGAGTTTCTCTGTCCACTGGCCTAATCACCTCCCCTTGCCTCTCTGAGTATCAGGGAAATGAGACCAGGTAGTCTTTCTGACCACCCTGGCTCAGGGGCCAGCAAACCCTCTTCACTCCATATAACACCCCAGGTGCCAGGTGCCAGCAAGCCCCCCTCACTCCGTATAACACCCCAGGCGCCAGGGGCCAGCAAGCCCCTCTCACTCCGTATAACACCCCAGGTGCCAGGGGCCAGCAAGCCCCCTCACTCCGTATAACACCCCAGGCGCCAGGGGCCAGTAAGCCCCCTCACTCCGTATAACACCCCAAGCGCCAGGGGCCAGCAAGCCCCCTCACTCCGTATAACACCCCAGGCGCCAGGTCACTGCCTCTGTGGCTCACACATCTCAGTGGCTTTCCCTTTTCTCTCCAATTTGGCACTTTTGATAATTTTGGATTAGCCCACTTTCTTGAAAGCTGATTTCCATTTGCATAATCCTCCCCTCTTGGAGTTGCTAGGCCCTCAGTGATAAGCTGATGGGCCAGGGCAGTCAAGCAAATTATACTCTTTGCTCTGAACAGCCGTTGAAAGTGGAGGAAGTTATTTTTTAAAGAAGACATGCACTTTATTTTTTATCTCTATATTTCTTTTGACCAGTGGTGTCATCTCAGTTTTGGGTGTGCTGGCTTAAGTTTCCTGGAATACATAAATCTTTACCAAACCACAACAGGCAGGATGAAAATTAGACCTAAGGGAGGACTTCCTAATAGTGTCAGAAGAGAAAAGGCATGGGAAAGCTGCTTGTAATGACAGAGCATTACACTCTGTTTATACGAAGCGTAGTTCCATGCGTCATCTAATTATCTTCCCATGAAGGACTGTAGCCAGGACAGGCGTCTTCCCCAAGTGAGAGTCGAGACGGCTGAAGGTTGGCGAGCTCATACGTCAGGTCACGGAGGGCACTGGAAGAAAAGCCCCGATTCCAGTTGCTATGGTGCCCAGCGCACTGAGCTCCACTCCGGTCCACAAACACGCACCACCCACTGTGCGGCAGAAGCCCTCATCCTGCAGACCAGCAAACCTTTTGCTGAGTGCCTGGTGTGTGTCAATCCATACGTCACAGCCTGGGGGTGCGTGGCACAGACCACAGACCTATATGGAAAAGGGGGTGAAAGAATAGTGAAGAGGGAAAGCGTCTCCTTCCCCTCCAGCCACTTCTCTGTCCCCAGTGCCAGGACGCGTACCAGGACATGGGAGCCTCCCCTCCCCAGCATGAGCCTTTCCCCCAGGGTTTCTGAGGAGTCCCTGGGACAGGAGTCCCCACCCCATCCCTGCAGCCTATGCTCACTCACAAGTGGATGGCACCCTTCGTTGAGCTCAAGCGGCCTCCAGGCTGCCGGGTTCTGTTTCCACAATCTGTGAACCATCCTGTCAGGCCCTCCTGGGAAACCCAAGGACCACTGGCACGGGGAGTCAGTTAGCGGCCTCCGTTGGTCTGTTCCAGTCCCCCAGGACAGCCACGTTCCTGGACATTACTGACGGCCCCAGCTTCCTGAGGTGACCCCCGCACCTAAGAGACGCAGGCAAACATGGAAGGGGCAGAGGGAAGGGGCTCCCCTCCTTCACTGGGCTTTGCTCTCTCCAGAATGTTTCCAAGGGATGTCTGAGGATTAAAATGGTTTCTTTCCACCTTCTCTCTACTTGTCTGCCCAGGCTGTCTAAGGAGTGGAATGCCTCACAGGCAGGAGAAGGCATTTCACAACTTTTAAGGGCAAGGTTCCAGTAACCTGGACCTTGGCAGTTGGCAAAGCTGGGCAGGGGGCTGGAAAGAGCACTGGCCTGGGAGCCTGGAAGCCTGGGTTCTAGTCTGGATTTTCGTCATCAGCAGAGTTGGGATGACATCATCTGCTCGTTGGACATGAGTCTGAGCAAGCTCCGGGAGACAGTGACGGACAGGCAGGACGGGCGTGCTGCAGTCCATGGGGCTGCAAAGAGTCAGACACGACTGAGCGACTGAACAATAACAGCAGAGTGTAAGCTCGAGCTCATTTGAGTCTCAGTTTCCCCATGTGTACAATGAAGACGCCAGTGTAAGCGTGTGTAAGGAGAGGACCCTTCCTGAAGGTGGAGGTGTTACACTGGGAAGACCTCAGACCTGCACTAGACAGAGCCCTGGCCCTCACACATGCCAGCTGGGTGACCTAAGAAACTTGTTTCACCCCACTGAGCCTCGATTTCCCCATCTGTAAGATGGGAAGATACTTCCAACCACGTGACTTTGCGAGACCGACGTCAGGCTCCTGCTACACTGCTCGGCACCCAGTGAGAGCTTATCACCTCTCCCTTCCGTGAATCTGGGTTCCCGAGCAGCTTTCTGCAGCTGAATCCCAAGATGTGCCCAGGCCTGAGTGCTCACCTGAGCTCCATGGCCAGAGGAGCCAGGCCCAGCTCCTTCCTCCCTCCCTTTTCCCTTGTCTGTGATGGGGCCCTTCTGAAACCAGGTAAAACACTAGTAAATGTTGAAAGAAAGGAAACAAGTCTTGCAGCTGAGCCTTTGGATGTGTAAATAAAACAGCAAAAGAAAAAAGCTTGACCTTGGCTTGGGTTTCTGCCAGATCCCCTGAGGCTGGGACACTCCACTAAGGCTGGTTTATGAAGGAAAGATTGGTTTACTGCAAAGACCAGGTACTTTGGGGCAGAGCCAACTCGAGTTTGCATCTTCATTGTCCTTTGGGGCATCTCTGTGATTCTCCTTGGGACCACTTGGAGCCTCAGTTTCTTCATCTGTGAAATGAGAAGATCCGCACCCAACTCCTAATAGGATTAAAGAGAAAGTGTCTGGTAAAGTTCACGGCATCTCAGTTCAGTTCAGTTGCTCAGTCGTGTCTGACTCTTTGCGACCCCAAGGTCTGCAGCACGCCGGGCTTCCCTGTCCATCGCCAACCTCCAGATCTTGCTCACACTCATTCCCATCGAGTCAGTGATGTCACCCAACCATCAGTCTGGGGAGGGTAGATTTATGATAAAGCTCTAACATGGCGCTGTTGTTGGCTCTAGCATGGACTCCAGACCTTTGAATTGGGGGTGGGGGAAGGCAGTGCAGAGCGAAGGATCCAGTGGAGACTGATGACCAGGAACGGGGCCCCTGGAGGAGTAAGAGCGGCAGGTAGGACGGGGCAGCCGTAGCGCACTGATGCTTCTCCAGCTGATGATGAGGCTGGGCTTCTGACACCTTCTGTGGGCTGGGGCTCTGCGCCGACCTTGGGGGTGACCTTTAGTGCCCAGGAGAGCATGTGCTGTCTCTGCTTCCCTCTGTCTTCACTGTGAACGCAGGCGAGGCGAGAAGGGAGAGGTGGGGTCTTCCACCCCCCACCCCCGACATCTCTGCTCGGCATCACGGTGTAGGAGCCAGTGTTGCACTGAGCATCTAGGTTCTGGGCCCAACTCTGCCTCTTAGGAGCGATAGGACCCCTGCGGTCTGGTTTCTACTGTGATGTGAGTTTGTCAGTTCATCTCTGAGATCCTTTCCTGCCCAGTCTTCATTTGGTAGGAGTACATCAGAACCCCTGGTGACTCAGGCGGTAAAGAATCTGCCTGCAGTGTGGGAGACCCAGGGATCCCTGGGTCAGGAAGATCCCCTGGAGAAGGGAATGGTTGCCCACTCCAGTATTCTTGCCTGGAGAATCCCATGGACAGAGGAGCCTGGAGGGCGGCAGTCCCAAAGAGTCGGACACGACTGAGCAACTAACCCTTTCACAACACTTTCATCTCAGAACCATGCACGTCCCGGCCCAGCAGGCTTCGGCAGAATGCAGAGCAGGCTTCTCAGAAGAGGCAGCCAGAAAGCCTCAGGGAGTTTGTAAAAAATGCAGATTCCAAGCCCACCAAGGGCCCCGAGCAGCCTGGGAATCTGTGTCTTTCTCTGCCTGCCCGTCCCCCCAGGACTCACATAAATTGCATTTGGGGAAGTCCCAGTGAAAAGACTGGAGACTTTTCTCTTCTTCCCTCTTTTCCGTAACCAGCTAAACAAAGCCACCCAGCCGGGCCAGGTCACCTGATACTGGTGCATGTAATTTCTAAGTGGGAACAACAACTCATCAAATGGAACGGTTTACAATTGCCTGGGATAAAACTATTTTCTTTTCAATCTTCCCCGGGAAGTGACAGATAATAACCAGCCTGGAGATTGTAATATTATTAGGGCCAGAATAAAATAAAACCCCTTAACTGCTTCCTCTTACAGAGTGAAGCCAGATATTTTTCAATTCATTTAAATAAAGTAATTGTTTTCCTTGCTCATTATCTTAAATCCCCAGCAACCTTCACGCCCCTCCCTCCCTCTGAATAAGGGGATTGTCCCTTCTTTCTCATCTCCTGTTGCCTCCCAGTGGGTCTCGAATCTTTGATGCCTCTTCCACTTTACAAGCTTCCTGTTGAAACCCACCAGCAAGAAGCCCAGCATTTATGAACCACCTTTTGCAACCTTGCCTCCAGCCCAAGCCCCCACCACTTAAATTAAATGAGATAATACACACAAGCCATACAGAATCAGACCTGGCGCATAGCAAGTGCCCAACTAACGTTTAGTGACATTAATAATAATATTAAATAGAGTGCATTTGAATCCCAATTTTTTTTTCATTTTGGCCTTGCCACGCGAGTTGCTGGAACTCAGTTCCCCAGGCTGGGATTGAACCCGGGCCCCAGCAGCGGAAGCCCAGATTTCTGACCACTAGGCCACCAGGGAACTCTCAGAATCATCCCATGATTCTTGTCACAATACAAATGCGGATGGGAATCTGCGCCCTCAGGCACGTCACTGGGCACTGAGCCTCAGTTTCTCCAGCTGTGCAATGGGGAGAGTGTGTGGCTAGAGGGAACCCGGAGCAGGGATCAGGAGGCCAGGATCCCTTTGCAGGAGGCCAGGGCAGACCCTGAGCAGACAGCCAGAGGCCTTAAGGCTCCATCACGCCCTCACAATATCTATGAACAGACACACGCAGATGAGCGGGGACAAATCCATCTGATGGACTATTTGACTTAAATTAAGCCTCTCCATTCCTAGGCATTTTATTTCAGGTGTTCCTCTGAGTGCAATTTGCCTGTTAGATGCTCCTGTTTCCGCTTGCCAATTGTGTTGACTTAGATGCCCCCTTAACCTACCTTTCCCTTCACCTCCAAATAGAAAGGGCCATGCCCACTTTTCAGGGCCATGGTGAATTGTCCAGCTGACCTATCCCACGTGCTGGGCAACCCATGCATAGAAGCTATTGTAGTGGTCACTGAGCAGTGTTATGGCTCTTACTCTGTGTTTACACAAGCTTACGACCCTTTACCTGCAACTCAGCAATCCAAAAAGATCTGAAAATTAAAAAGCTGCTTTGGTGAGCCAGTTGTGGCCAAACTGGACCTGACCTGAACTGAGTTGGTGGCGAAACCCAGCCTGAGCCGAGGGGAGCCGATTACGGTCTCTATTTATCTCATTAATGCTGCCGTCCAGACGTTTCATGGCAGAAATATTAATGTGTGTGATTATGGAGTGATTCCTTGGACCCCTGGGTGGGCTATGTAATATACTGAGCAAGCAGCGCATCAACTTTTCAGGAGGAGGATGAGGCCTGAGCTCAGGATCACATCTGGTTTCAGGGTCCAGCATGTGGGTTGTGGGACGAGCGTCCCCGGCAGGCGCAGACCCTCACTCTGCGTGTCCTCTGGGTGCCTCCTGCGAGCTCCCACTTGCAGGAGGTCATGGTTTATAGGCCGTCCTTTCACTCACAGGCACACAAACCCAGGTCAAGCCCGTTCGCTCAGCTCACTCTCCCGCCATGCCTGTCCCCACCCTCCGCCGCACGCTTTCTCTCAGCTTCCCTTTGCCCCGTCCGCCCCTCCTTCGGGGCCCTGAGTCTCCGTTTTCACCTGCTGCATCATCACCTGTTTCCAGGCGGCGGTCTGTGCCACCAGGCAGCTGGCAGGGAGGCCCGCTGTCCGCAGGTCTGCCTGCCCCCACGCTGCGCTGCCGCCTGGTATCTGCTCGTCACGCAGGTATTCGGCACCAGGTTCACACAGTCAGGGATCTCAAAGCACGAGCACGCATTTCCCAGCCTCGTCTGCTCCCTCCCTGAGCTCCCGGGCAGAGGAGCAGGCAGAGGCCCAGCCAGTCACCTCCTTCCAAGGTCCTGGATCTTCCGCGGGCATTTTCTTCCATAGGTTTTCCTTCTGGGCCTCAGAGATTAGGAGCTTGGAAGAGACCGCTGAAGAAAGTGTTCTCAGTAATTTAACGTAACCATGGTGAAGCCAGCAGTGACTGGGGGTGGGGGCTTCTTACCAGCCTGTGAGCAGGGGAGAGTGACCCAGAAATGGACCCTTGCAGGCTCTGCTGGCTTGGGAACACAGTATTGAGTTAATGTTTATTGACCACTCGCAATGCGTCCAGCTCTGTTTAAGCGCACTTTACACAAAGCATCTCATTTAATCCTCACAGCTCCCTATGAGGTGACGTCTATCATTACCCTCACGTTATAGATGACGAGGTGGAGGCTCAGAGAGACCAGGTTGCTTGCTCCAGATCGCACAGTCCGTGTGTGGTGGAGCCAGGAACTGATCCCAGGCTGTTGGAGCCCAACTTCTTGGCCGTGGGCGCGTCAGTTACCTGCGGCCGTGGTGATTCCGCGTGACTGATGAGCCCACTGACCACAGGGGCCTCGACCATCACCCCCTTGCTCACATTATCTGCGAGTGATGGACTAGACAACTCTGCTTTCCTGGCTGTGCTCGTGTGTGGTGGGGGTTGGCCGACGACTGGTTACCCCAGACACTGCTCTCACCCTCATGGGAATGAGTCGTTTAATGGGCAAGGTGGGATGCCCATGTAATCGGAAAACAAATGCCCCTGAACACTGAGGGCCAGCGGATTTGGAGACACACAGGAAGACCTGATCCAAGAGCGTCAGCCTGAGTGGGCATTCTGGGGGAGGTGAGGCTTGGCTGCCGTCGGGAAGGCAGAGGGAGCTCTCAGCTGGACCAGGATTAGAGGCTGGAAGCTCAGGGGAGGAGGAGGTGGGCAGCTGATTTTCCAGCTCCTTGGGCTTTTGTGAGTTTCCTGCCTACCCGGTCCTGGCCTCCTGCTCAGAACCCGCTCTCTGAGGGTCTTCTGGGTTCCCTCTGCTGTCCACTCTGCACGGCCATCCCTGTGGGGACAGGTAGCCCTGGAGTAAAGGGCAAGTGCAGGGCGGGGTTGGAGAAGGAGGCCCTGCGCCCCTGTAAAACGTGAAGAAAGGAGGAGGGATTCCAGCTGACGAGCCCAAACGTGTCCAGCCTGGGTGGAGGAAGGGCCCCTTGCCCACCATCACTCCGCCTCGTCTGCTCATTTTCCACTTGAGAAAACAGAACTGGAAGAGGTCAGAGTGAACAGCCTGAGTCTTCCAGCCTCAGTAGCAGAGCCGGCGCTAAGACCCAGGTCTCCCGACCTGCAGGGCAGATTTCTTCCTAAAATGCTAAAGTACACCCCAAAGCTTCTCTCCCTGCGGGTTCCCTGAGCCATCAGCAATGAGGTTTCCTCTTCTGGTGTTGCATAGGAGGCTCCCAGGTGGCCTAAGTGCTGTAGAGCTGTGGATGGGGTACCAGGCACTCCTGGGCCCCCAGGGAGTGAAGCTGAAGCAGAGACGGGCCCGAAGGCAGGGTTCACCTGTGGCCCATCCTGAAGAACACCTGCACACAGGTGGGAGGCCCGAGGCTGGGGCAGTGGCTTGCCTGTCTGTGCACCAGCCGGGCTCAGGGTGGTCACGCTCCCACACATCTTGGAGTGGAGGAAATTCCTTATTGCCAACTTGTGAAACCAAAGCCAGCTAGCTCTTCCCAGGGCTGGAAGCAGGGGGAAGGACAGGAGCCTCAGACCTACAGCTGAGTTCCATTCTGGAGGTTCCAGGCAGGGACAAGGGAAGCAGCCAGACAACTGTGCCTCGGGCTTCTCTGGGTGGAAGGCGGTCGTTGGTCACCCACGTGCCCCCCACGGCGGGAGTGCCCCTCAGCCCTGCGGATGGCAGATCCCACAGGTTGAAACGCGCACGAGTGTGCCTCCCTCTGCAGTAGCTCCGGGGCCTTCCGTACAGAAAACCCTCCGCTGCTGTCAGTTCAGGGCAATCTTTTTTCCTGAGAGGGTCGATTGTTCCTGATGTCTCCAGCTCCTCCACCCAGCCTCTTCGTCCAGGAGCAAATGAGCTGTAAACAAACATGTCAGGACGTGAAAGGTACAGCTATTTAAGGTGCAAGCGAGGCCAGAGCAGCGCTGTGAAGGGGGGCATCTGATGGAACCGAGGGGCCTTCATCCTCTGAGGGGCTCTGATGTCCTTTGGGAGTTAGAGAGACTGCACGATGCTGATGGGGTGACAGGCCTGGGGTAGGAGGGATGCCCTGCGGGACCTCTTGGGCATTTACCTGAGACTTTGGGGTGACTGTCAGCCCCTCCCTAGTGGCTGAAGGAGGATCCACATGGCTGTGATCCTGCATCACGGGGTGGCATGCTTGGGTGGACTTCCTGAAGGAGGAAGAGGAGTGTCAGCAAGTTCATGGGGGAGAGTTGCTTACGGGCTCGTCTCAGCCAAGGAGCAACCTGAGCAGAAAATCCCTTCTCAGCTGGAAGCTTCCCCAAGTCCAGAGGCTGCCCCGCTCCATGTGGAACTGTCTTCCCATCAGATGGGGAGCTCTGTTAGGCTTGGAGCCGTGTTTCCACCACGGGACTGTCAGTTCCCCAACACTAGGGAGTCCCCGGTCTTCCCCAGTGGCTCATCTGTAAAGAATCCACCTGCAATGCAGGAGCCATGGGAGACTCAGCTTCCATCCCTAGGTCGGGAAGATCCCCTGGAGGAGGGCATGGCAACCCACCCCAGGATTCTTGCGTGGAGACTCTCATGGACAGAGGAGCCTGACGGGCTGCAGTCCATGGGGTCGCAAAGAGTCGGACACGACTGAGCAACTGAGCACACATGCAGGGAGTACTTGGCTGCCATCAGACCGGCAGCTCCAGGAAGGCAGGTGCTGAAACACCCCTAGTCGGGACATGCCCCGCTACCACCCTAGCATCAAGGAGGGGCCTTCCTTTCCCTCCACCGATAGCCCCCGGCCTTCACCGCCCCGTACGGCAGCTTCGAGGAAAGACAGAGGTTTCTGAGAAGGCAAAGACAGCTGTGGACTTAGCAACTCATCTGCACGTGACCTCTGGCAAGTCCTCTCCCCTCTCTGGGGCCCACTTCCCCTCAACATACACAAAGAGGCTGTCCAGTCCTTCAGAAATGTGCTTCTGACTCTTTGAACTCCCTCCGTGCTCCTTCCAGAGGGAAGCTCCTCCCTTGAGCATCTCTTCCTCAAGGGATCTGCTCCTAAGCTGAGCCAGATGGTGTCGTCTCTGCACCAGGGCTGCCTGCTGGCAGCTTCATCTCCCACCTCTTTGAGCCTGGAGCATTCCTGGTGGCTGAATTACCAGCCCCGCGGGGAAGCAAAATTAAGAGATTCCGCACCCTCTCTGTCCCCTCACCCCCAATTCCCAGGGAAGTGGCTCTTTGAAGACCTCTGTTCAAACAAGAGAGATAATTAGGAGGCATCTGTCCTGCTGGCTTGGTCTCTCACAGTTATCTCTTCTCCAGCCCAAGATATTCTAGGAAGGATGGACAGAGGATTGAGGGGAGCTACCCTGGGTGAACCACATCCCCCAGGGTTCTGCCAACACTTGGCATCTCCTTCACTTCTCTCTGGGGCAGCTGGGTGCAGAGGGCGCCTTTTGGACTGTAACTCAGATCAAGACGCATGAGCACACAGCTGGCTCTAGGAATGTGGTCCACAGGTGCAGCCCCTGTTTCCCATGGAAAGAGCTTGAACCAGGCCTCCCCGCAGGCTGCTCAGTGCCCACCACTGACCAGAGGCCAGGTTTCTGACTGTGACCATGAGAAAACAGCGTCAGCCACCCTAGAAACAGACCAGGCTCACTGACAACGGGCTTCCTGCCCTCCAGGAGGTCCCCACCAGGAGAGGAGGGATCTCAGGCTCCTTCATACCAGTGTCTATCAGAGATTTCAACAGGAAAAAAAGCCCCCGAAGCGGTGCCATTGAAGCTGTCAGTCTGCTCTCTCGTGGGCCACATGTGTTATTCTCTGCGCTGGTAGCATTTCTGCAAATTACACGTCGTCTCCCACCAGAGTTGCACCTTCGACCGCTGTCACATTCACCTGGCCGTGCAGGTAATTTTCAGGCCTCACTTAGCGGGCCAGTGAGCTGCGGAGGAAAGCAGGGATGGAATGCGCCTTGGAGAGCAGGCCCAAGAGGAGGTAAAATGTGGGGAGAAGAGATCTCAACAGCCCGGCTGAGCTTGGAGAGACGGCTCCTCTGCCTCACCTCAGAGAAAGGGACAGAGGATGGGCTTCCAGGGACTCTTCACCAAGCATCGCCTAACAGTTGCTTGCATGCTTCTCATGACGGGGAGCTCACCACTCACTGGAGGCACGGTATTTCATCTTTGAGTTTCTCTGACAGTGTAAAGTGCTAATTTGACACAGACGGGATCTGTCACCCTATAACCTCAATCCGATCCATGGGTGACAGATAGGGTGACCAGCTCATCCCCATTTACCTAAGACTTTCCTAGTTTGAGCTCTGTAAGTCCCACATCCAAGGCCTCCACTAAGGAAGACCAACTTGTGGTTTGCTTGCCACTCTGGAGGCGCAAAAAACAGAGGTTCTACATCCTGATGAGCCTCTCCATCCCAAACAAATCTGGACAGTGGCTGCCTTACATAGAAAACGCCTCTGTCCACTTTCCTGCTCCACCGGATCACCTTCTGGAGGCTCAAAGGCAGTCACGGTGCGCCCGGGCACCATGGGAGATGGGGGTGGCCACCCAGGGGTGACGGTGGCTGGCCCGGTCTCTAGAAGAAGCAGGATGGCGGAGGGACCGGGCTCAGCCCTTGGTTTCAGACCCACCTGTACTGTGTCTCAGCTGGGTGGCCGCGGCCTCTCTGGGTTACAGGAAGATTGCTGTCTCATGGCTCACGGATGTGCAGAGGTTTCAAGGAGATCAGGTCTGGGGAACTCCAAGACCACGGTTGCCCCTGGCCTGCCCGTTACTCGGTGGGTCGCTGCAGGGGAGGAGGGCTTCTTGAGAAGCTGGAGGGTGAAGGCTGATGGATGCACTAAAACGCCCCCAGTGAGAAGTGGCTGGGGTTACAACCGGCTTCCAGGCCTGGCTCTGCCACTCCCTGACCGTGTGACCTTGGGCCAGTCGATTTACCTCTCACAGCCTCGGTGTCTTCACCTATAACGTAGGAATAGTAAGAGCCCAACTTCTCAAGGTAGGTGGGAGGATTTAGGGCAAAAACACACGTAAGGCCCTTAGCGCAATGCCTGGGACGCTCTCAGGCACATTCTTGTCATCACTGCGGCCATCACTGCCATCATGCCATTGCTGCACTGGCGCTGCTCACCCGCTGCCTGGATGACCATGACAGTCCCTTCTTGCATTTTCTGGCTTTGAAATGAGTGATCTGGAGGAAATTGGATCTCTGGCAGATTAAGCACGTCCCCTAGTTTCTTGCCAGGCTGCCCAGAAGTGGTGGGGGAGAGGGGACTTCCCCAGCCTTTCACAGCCTTGCCTACTGAACAAAAGAGGCATTTTAATTCAGAGCTGCCCAAGGTCTGAAAATCCTTTAGAATTTTCTTCATCTGGCCTTTAGACGTGCATTAAAACTCCTCTGATGACAGGGATATGTGAAAGGAAATGGATCAGGGGCCTAGCGTCTGTCTACCTCATGTCCTGATGGGAACTGCTGTCTTCCTCCCAAGACTAGGGAGCCTCTGGCCAGGTCTCCCTGCCCCCATGGGCCCTGCAATCCCTTCTCCATCAGCAGCCACAGGGATCTTTAAAACAGGTAAATCAAGTCAGAGAATTCCCCTGCTTAAGACGCTGCAACATCTTTCCTTTGCAGCCAGAATACAGTTCGGCCTCCTTGCACCAACCAGCCTTAAGCCCTTGTGTGGTCTGGCTGCAGGTGGGTCTCTCAACTGAGCCCACAACTCTCCACCTTGCTAAGTCCGCTTCTGCCACATCAGCCGCCTTGCTCTTCTCCTCTCCCAGCACAAGCTCATCCCATCTCAGGGCCTCTACAGTGGCTCTGACGTCTTCCTCCTGGAAAACGCTTTTCCAAGCTGGTGCTTTACCATTTGGGGTTTGTGTGTGTGTGGTTTGTTTTGTTCTTCATTTTTATTGGAGTAAAGTTGATTTGCAGTGTTCTGTTAGTTTCAGGTGTATAGCAAAGCAAATCACTTATACATATGTCCACCCTTTTTAGAGTCTTTCCCGTACAGGCCACGACAGAGTATTGAGTAGAGTTCCCTGTGCTCTGCAGCTGTCATTGTTTAGTGACTCAGTTTTGTGTCTGACTCTTTTGTGACTCCATGGATTGTAGCCCACCAGGCTCCTCGGTCCATGAGATTTCCCAGGCAGGAATACTGGAGTGAGTTGCCATTCCCTTCTCCAGGGGATCTTCCCGACCCAGCGATTAACGTCTCCTGCAGCGGCAGGCAGATTCTTTGCCATCTGAGCCACCAGGGAAGCCCCACGCTGTGCAGTAGATCTATTTTATTTAGAGCGGTGTGTACATCGATCCCAACCTTTCAGTTTCTGCCTCCCTGCCCCTTATCCCCTGAAAACAATGAACTTGTTTCCTACATCTGTGACTCTATTTCTGTTCTGCATTAAGTTCATCTGTATCATATTTTCAGATTCCGCACATAATCGACATCATGCTATCAGCATATCATACGGCATCAACAGTGTCTTTCTCTGGCTCACTGCTCTCACTATGAAAATCTCTGGGCTCATCTTCATCTGAGTTTTAGAGAAGGCTCCTCTGGCTTTTTACTGAATCCCCAGATCCCTCTCCAGCCGCTCAAGCTCTGGTTTGTTTGCTTCATAGCAATGATCACTTGAAATTGACTCTCTCTTTTGACTTTCTGTTTGTTTACGATCCCTCTTAGTACAATGCACGCTCCCCGAGAGCAGGGGCCGCGTCTGTCATAAAGGCGATCGGCATGGAGTAGTAACTCTTAACAGCAGCATCATTTCATTTTGCCACAACCCTGGGAAGGTGGCGGCGGCACCTTCACTTTGTAAGTGAGAAGACTGAGGCTCACAGAACTGAGGAAGGTCCTCAGTCTCAGTGGTCAGAGAGATCGTGCACACCCCCATTCGGACTCGTGACTCCAGCTGCCCATGGCATCCTTCCTGGCTCTGTGAGGACACCAGCGCTGTGTTCTCACTCCTGGGCGTGGTTGACATGGGCCCGGCCTGCGAGTTTGAACACACCTCTCTCATTAGCCTGCTGCTGTGCGTCTCAGGGCAAGTTGCCCAACCTCTCTGTTAAAAACGCCTGCCAGGTCCATTTCAAAGACGATGCAGGGGCTCAAGTGGAAAAAAAAAAGAAAGAGAGAGAACTGTGAGCATAAGCCCTTGCATCTGTAAAGTGATCACTTGCATGTGTGTACCTTGTCACTGCGTTGGGGATATACAGTGTTGGACAAAACGGTCCCAGCCCTGCCCTTCTGTAGGTTATAACATGGGGCTCCCTCCCGGGCACGCACCACGAAGCTCCATGAAGGCTGTAATCACACCATCTTCCTCACACTGTAGCCCCAACGCTCAGCGCAAACCTTGCCTTTTAGCTCAGGCTCAATAAACAAACATGTACAGGTGTGCTTTGGGCGAGGGCAAAAGAGGAGCCGCTAGGAAAAGCTTTTGAGCTGAATCATCAGGAGTAAGCCAGAGAGACTTCCCTGGCGGTCCACTGGCTAAGACTCCACGATTCTATTGCAGAGGGTGCAGGTTTGATCAGGGAACTAAGAGTCCACATGCCACGCAGTGCTGCCCAAAATAGAATGAGCCAGAGTCAGACAGGCAGACAAGGATGGGAGGGGCTTATATTCCAGACCAGCAGTTGGCTACTTACCGTCCAAAGGCCATATCTAGCCCACCATCTTGCTTTTACAAATAAAGTTTTATTGGAACATGGCCATGTCCATTAATTTGTTTACGGATTACCTCTGACCACTTTTACAGTCTAACAGCAGGGCTCCACTATAATAGCGGAGGCTGTATAGCCTGCAGACTAAAATATTTACTACCAGGGAATGTTTGCTGAGTCTTGATCAAGATGCATGAATCAGGGCTTCCCTGGTGTCTCGGTGGTAAAAAATCTGCATACCAGTGCAGGAGACACAGGTTCAATCCCTGGACCGGGAAGATCCCACCTGCCACAGAGCAACTAAGTCTGAGGGCCACAACTACTGGAGCCAATGCCCTGTAGCTTGTGCTCTGCAACAAGAGAAGCCACCGTCTCGAGAAGCCCACTCACCGCACCTGGAGTCTAGCCCCCACTTGCTGCAACTCGAGGAAAGCCGCATAACCGTGAAGACCCAACACCACCAAAAACAGATCAATAAACTTTAAAAAATGTTACAGAACACAAAGGAATCAGACCCGGAGAACTCTTGCTTGCTTGGAAAGAGGATCGGCTACCTAATTTGTTTGGCCCAGTGCAAAATGAAAATATGGGGCCCTTCCTTTGCAAATGATTACAGATTCCAAGGTGGCAACAGCAGAGCATTAAACCAAGTGCGAGATCTTCTCAGAACAGAGCTCCATGCCACCGCGTGGACGGCAGACCGAACGCCTCTCTCGGGCTCTTTCTTGGAGGACCGTCCTGGGAGCAGAGTTATGGGGAGAAATCATGGCCCAGGGCTCCATGCTGGGGCTCAGGGTCTCCAAGTCCCAAGGTTCCCAGGAGCTCCTGCTCCACAGGGCATGAGGGTTAAGGGCTGGCTTCCTCTCTCAGCTCCTCTGCACCCCTGTTTCATGGAGCTTGGCAGTGACGAAGAAGCAGAGATGGGCTTGGCTCGCTCTCCCCTGCCAGGTGCGTCCTGGTGATCAGACATGAAGCAGTGGTGGGAAGAAACATGACGGTTTAGCGGGAGCCTCTCTGATGCTGGTTCCCACACACACATATGAACGGTCTGATGTGGTCGCAGGGGGGGTGGGGGATGGGACCTCACATTCCACAGCTATGGGACAGCCAGACAAAGCACAGGATCTAGTGGAAACTCGCCGAGCTGGGTGGCCACTCACGTGCAGCCCCCTGGGGCATCTCATCCCACACCCCAGGCCCGCTTGCAGCTTCTCCGTTGTGCCTGAAGGCTAACCCACGACGCTGGCAGCGATGGGCCTTTTTGCCCGCTGTTCATGGGCGGCACCTGAACTCCATCCCGCAGCTCTCCCCTCCTGCGTCCCTGCGTCCCTCTGCCTAAACTCTTGCTGGGTAGCCTTTTCCCTCGTCTACCGCTCTCTTAGGTAAGTGAGTGAGTGAAGTCGCTTAGTCGTGTCCGACTCTGTGACCCTGTGGACTGTAGCCCACCAGGCTCCTCCATCCATGGGATTTCCCAGGCAAGAATACTGCAGTGGGTTGCCATTTCCTTCTCCAGGGGATCTTCCCAACCGAGGGATCAAACCCAGGTCTCCTGCATTGCAGGCAGATTCCACTCTCTTAGGAGCAAGTAAAACCCCCACTCCTTTGCCCCTTTCCCTCTGCTCTTAAAAAACCAGCAGCTCTCGCTGGCCCCTGACCCAGGTGCCAGGCACGCCTTACTGGGATCCCTCTGCTCAACCTTTGTAAATAACCCTGAGGCTTCCTCTTTTACACTCTTTGCATATTTCCTGCCACACCCCACCTGATACGACCTCCTGCCCTGCACACCCAAATGTGACTCCAACCCGAGGCTCTCGCAGCACGATGCGGGTGGCCCTGGCAGGTGGAGGCTGGCACGGCAGCCTCCTTGACAACAGGAGGAGCACGCTGCCATGGTTGCTGCTGCGCACAGACCACACCAAAACGCAGCATCTTAAAGCAACGGCTGTGTTATTGTATCACACAACTGTGTGGGTCTGGAACTCAAGCGTGGCTGGGCTGGGCAATTTCGAGGCTTCGAATGGCTTCAGCAGGGGCTCCTGGGCCGTGTCCGGCTTGGCAGTCGGTCGAGTCTGCAGCGGTCAAGGCAGCTTTACTTTCCCATAGGCAGGGCTGGGCCTGTAGGTCCCTCTCCCCGCTGATGCGGTCTCTCTATCAGCAAGACAGCAAGTGGGCGCCTCCAGCCTGCTAAGGCTTGGGTGTGGAAACTGCTACACTCTGGCACTTTTAGATATCCCACTGATCAAAGCAGTCACAGAACTTGCCCGGTTCAGAGGGAGAGAGCACAGATACCCCGTCCCCCAACGAGGGAATGTCAGTGTGGCCCCATCTTTAATCCTCTATATAGTAGTCATCTTCCCAACAACTGGTATCACCTTCTCTGTTTGCTTAGGGCTGGGCTCAGAAACCATTGTCCAGGGCCAAATTCACCCTGAAGATTGTTCTAGCTTGAAATACACTGGGGTTTTTTTTTTTTAATTAAATGACTTCAGATCTCCATAGCCTCCCCGTCTCATCACTGGGCCCACCACTTTTTCCTGTCTGCCGGACGCTCAAATTCAGACTTCTGCCTGGTTCCTGGGGCCTATAACTCTGTGGTCCTAGATTAGCAGGCTCAGGGGACAAGTTCAGTCTGATGGGCTCATGTCCTGGGACACAGATACACCCAGGTAAGCCAGGCTTTTCTATGACTCAGCTCTCCCAGCCTTATTTCCAGGAGGGAATGCTGATTCAACAGACACTGAGACCTTATCTGTTAAGACTCCCGAGATGAAGCCAGCGTGGTGTTGGAAAGAGCGCTGCCCAGGGGGAACAGAAGCCGGTGTTCCTGTCTTTGCACTGCCGGTGTGACCTTGAGGAGATCACCTAGCCCCCCCGGGCTGCTGCTTCAGCATCTTGCAGGACAAAGGAAAGAGCAGATTGGCGTCACCCTGAGTGTGCAGCCCAGCTCTGCCGCTTGTCCTGGACAGGTCACTCCACCACTCTGGCCTCAGTTACTGCCTCTAAAAATGGGTTGCAAAGAGCCTCCCACCGAGCTGTTGTGAGCATGAAACACGATGGCCTTCAGGGCGCTTGGTTCCTAGCAGGCACTCCTGACATGCTTGCCTGCCTGGAGCCGCCAGCGCCCAAAGTCTGAGCTGAGATCACGCACCCCCGTGTCTAGCGCAACGTCTGACATGTAGGTACTCAGAAAACACTTGTTGATATGAATTGACTCTTGGCAAACAAAGCAGTAGCAAGAGAAATAAAAACACTCACCCATTAAAAAACCCATGTATCAGCACATTCTTGCAGCCATATGCATAGCAGAGCCCAACCAGAAACTGCCCAGTAGTCTATTAACAAAAGAACAATTGGACAAACCAGTCTTGTCTCCCGATGAAATACTACTCAGTGATAAAATGGAATTGGCTGCAGGCGCACCCAACAACACGGGTGGATCCCAAAAATGTGATACTGGGACAGAAAAGCCTTCTCTCAAAAACTGCCTACTGTCTGATTGCACTTACATGACATTCTAGTTAAGTGTTAGTCACTCTTTGTGACCCCGTGGACTGTAGCCCGCCAGGCTCCTCAGTCCATGGGATTCTCCAGGCAAGAATACTGGCATGGCTTGTCATTCCCTTCTCTGGGACATCTTCCCAACCCAGGAATCTAACCTGGGTCTCCTGCATTGCAGACAGATTCTTTACCATCTGAACTGCCAGGGAAGCCCTATATGACATTCTAGAACAGTCAAAAAATGATGTGAGAAAAATCAAAATAATTGTTGCCTCTGGGGGCAAGGATTGACTAAGCAGGAGCAGAGGGATTTCCTGGAGTGATGGTGCTGTCCTACATCATGAGAGAGGTTTGGGTTACACTGGTGGGTGCGTTTGCCAAAACCACCAAGTGACGCGCTCTTGGTTTGTGCTCTCATTTTTTGTACCGAAAGGGAATTGGGAATAAGTGTAACTCTAGTGATATGCGTGCTGCAAAAGTAAAATGTGGAGGTATCTGCAACTTACTTTGGAAAGCACCAGGTAAAACTCAGATGGATGGAGGGGTAAAGGGAAATACACGATAAAGCAAGCTTGGTTAAGTTCACTGTAGATGT
The DNA here is from genome assembly GCF_049115385.1 of Moschus berezovskii. NCBI lineage: Eukaryota > Metazoa > Chordata > Mammalia > Artiodactyla > Moschidae > Moschus > Moschus berezovskii. The sequence goes on from NC_142461.1 coordinate 2,004,863, forward strand.
TGGTATAGGAATACCGATGTTTGCTTTAAAATTCTTTGCTCTTTCCTGTATGTTTGAAAATGTTCACAGTCAAATGATAGGGGAATAAAATATGATGCCGTAGGAGCAAGCCAGGGCAGTGGCGGGGGGTGACAAGGGCAAGGTTACACAATCTTGACAAACATTAAGACTGCTGTTCAGGAAAGTGGAAGTCGGCTGTGAAGACACAGCAGAAAAAGGATTGAATTCCCCGAGCCGAGTCTGAACGGTGGGCACATCGGCAAACCCGATGACCTCTCCGTGACTCCATGTCCCCATCTGCAAATGCAGACAGCTCTGCCCACAGGGGTGTTGCTGGGTGTAAATGAGAAGCCAGAAGCAGTGAACAAACAGGACGTCACAAGGAGCTGGCAGAAAGCAACTTGATTCTTTCCAAGCAAGCCTGACCCCACCTCCTCGTTGGGATTTCAGCCTAAATATGAATTTAAGCTCCAAAAACAGGTTTCCTCTGGCTGCCTAATTTGCTGTGGCCACCACCTTCTCCTGGAGGAGGAAATGGCAACCCACTCCAGTGTCCTTGCCTGGAAAATACCACAGACACAGGAGTCTGATGGGGTACAGCCCATGGGGTCGCCCAGAGTCGGACACGCCTGAGTGCAGACAGCAGCAACCACCTGCTCCATCCGGCAGCTTCCCTTGTCTGTCGGATGCTCGCCCCAGTCTGGTGCATTTTCTCCGTCTTCCTTACTTTGGTTTGTTATCTGTCTCCTCCCACTGGAATCAGGTCTCCAGGAGGAGAGGGACTTGGGCTTGTTCATGACTTCACCTTAAACAGTCTCTGGCGCATAGTAGGGACACAGTGATTCTTTGTTGAAGTAAGGAATAAATGAGCAGGGCTGGATAGGTTTTAATGTCACCCCTCAGATTGCAGAATCATGCCACCCAGAGTTTGCCGGTTGCTAATACCACCTCCATAAAATAGCAGGAAGTGAGTTTAGAGATGGCCATCTCTGTCCCCATTTAACAGATGAGGAAACTGAGGTTCGGAGAGAGAAGGCACACATCCCAGCGCCCACTGTCGCTCAGCGGCTGAGCAGAGAGGGGCTCTTGCTCTTGCTGTCTCTCTTCAGCAGGCTTCTGGGGCTGGCCGGGGCGGCCGCAGACAGACCGACAGACAGACAGGCTCCACCAAGCCAGGCTGCCGGCGATGCCGTGCGCTGTCACAGTGGCAAGATGTGATGTGTGCGCTGGTGCGCCCTGCCTCCCTGGTGGCAGGCAGGAGGCTGGCGCAGGCGGCTGATGGGTCACGTCCGCCGATCTGCCAGGGCCTAGCCACGCCGACACGGCCCGGTCACCCGCAGCGCCTGCCGGGTGTGGACGGCCAGCAGCCTGACACGGGGAGGTCCTTGCCCACTCCCGGCAGCCCCTCCTGACGGTGCCGGCACCTGTCCCCATGACGACCCTTGCTGGACATGCCCTGTCTGCACAGATGTGCTCGCTGGCTGGCAGCACGGGGGTGGCTTGGGGGCCGGCTGCTGAGCGGGGCGCTGCGGGACGCTGGCAGGGTGTCGCCCGGAGGGGACCGCACACAGATACATGGATCCCGGGGTCAAACGGGGGGCAGCCGTGCCTCCACCCCCTACCCCCTGCCCAAATCAGCTGCAGCCCTGGAAAGGGGGCTGGAAAAATGCTCTCTTCTCTGTTCCAGAGGCCTCCCCCCAGTCCAGACACGCCTGGCCCAGCTGTGTTGTCTACTCTGCAGTTAGGAAGACTGTTCTGACCCTGGTGGAGCTGTCACTCCCCTGCTTGAAGTCTCAGGGGCTCCCCACCTTCCTGCAACAAAATTATAGCCATAATAATATCTGCTAAAGAATATTTACCATGTAAGCATTTTACAACAAAGGCAAAAGGAGAAGGTGGTGGCAGAGGATGAGGCGGTTAGATCGCCTCACTGACTCAATGGACATGACTTTGAGCAAACTCCGGGGGACAGGGAAGGACTCTGGGATGGGCTTTCAGGAAAACAGACACTTTCAAACCTTGCTCCCACCCGGCCAGGGCGTGCTGCTGTGCACGGATGTGTGAGTCTCTAGCATCCACCCAGACCCTTCCTGTCCCACTGCTTTCTGCCGCCGGCCCCGCAGCGAGGGTGTTGGGGGTGACATAGATAGCGAGGGAACTCAGCGTCCTGTGTCTGGTGGAGTTTGGGGCCTTTGGTGCTTGGGTCCCGACTGTGGTTTTTGCATTTGACTGGTTGAGCCGGGCGTGGGTGATGGCAGAGAGACAGTGTTGGCATGATGGTGTCTCCTGGCTTGGAATTTCTCAGGCACATGCTCCTCTCACACCCACCCCAGTTGACATTCCCTATCCCCGGCCCAGAGCAGGGAGCAGGGAGTGTAAACTGGGCTTCCATCATGGGGAAGGCGTCGTTCATACGCACAGAGGTTGCACACACTGTGAATCCGCAGCCTGACACACGATCCTGAGCACGCACAGAGTGTTTCTGACACACCCACAAGCCCTCATGCTCTCCCCCAAGCATCTGGAACTACATGAGACGTTCTCACCATTGCTTTGCTTTACACACACGTGTGCATCCTTCCACACAACCCAGAGCATGTAGATCCGTCCACTTGCCCTTTCTGACACATGTCCACCCCACACCCCCGAATACAGGCTTTCCCACTTGCATTGGTACTCACTCACAGGAGCTGGCCTCCAGCAGCCCTGGGTACCCCCTGGCGCCCACACCCGTTGCACACACACCTCCTCACACTTGCATAGGCTCCTGTCCACGTGCGTGAGCCCCACAGAGCCAGCCACCACCCCCCGCCCGCCATTCTCAGCTGCCTGTGGCCCGGGCCCGCCCCGCACCTCCTCCCCGAGCTGCTGTCTGCCTTTGCATGGTAACCAGATGAGACAAGGCAATTCCTGAGACCAGCTGTCTCTGTCAAAGCGGACCCTCCACGCGCACGAGGGGGGCCCATCACCCCGAGCCCAGCCCTGCCCGGGGCCGGGGCTCACAGGGGGACAGAGTGGGGGGCGGCCCGGCCACCCAGAGGGGCGTGGCGAGCAGGACCTGCTTTCCCTGGGAATCTGGCATCCTCCTCCCCAGGCCCCAGGGGAGCCGAGCCTCTCCTCTCTGTGGCTGCCCCCCTGCCCCCGCTCCCAGGGCAATTCAGGAGCAGACTCAGGGTGGAGAGCAGGTGGGCAGGGAGTCTAGCGGAAGAGTGGTCCAGGGTCACCATGGCAACAGGGAAGGCAGGAACCCTGTGACCCTCCCGCTGCACAGCGAGCCACAGGGAGGCTGTGTCGCTGCCGCCTCTTCCTCTTTGGACCTCAGAATCGGACCCAGGTTCAAATCATCACCCTCCACTGACAGCCTGGGGAGCCTGGGTGAGTAGCAGCCCTTCCTGAACAGATGCCTTTAGTTTCTGCATCTGTACAGGAGATTTCGTTTCTATAGAAAGATTGACCGAGAGCCCCCTCTGTCACCAACCGTGCTCTGGGAGGGGGAGATACAACACTGAGCGAAATGAACCTCAGCCCTCCTGGGCTTCAGGTTTTGCTGGAGGAGCTGGAAGACACCCACTGCAGACAGTGAAGTGGGATGACTACGCCTCTTCACTGGCTCGTAAGCTGCGTCCGCGGCAGCTGTCCCAGAATCAAGCACGGCTCTCGAAAGGAGCTCAGTCAATAAGCAAATGCACGAATGCACAGAGGGCTTGACCCCGGTGCTGAGGCTGACCTGATCGAAGCCCCGCCCCAGCAGGGTAGAGCTGCTGGCCCCTTTGCACCGACCCTCGAAGGGGACTTTCTCCACGTAATTTCTGAGCGGCTGGATGGAGACACATCTAAGTCGACTTTAGAACACTCCTTCCTTGCTGACTCATTGACTCACTCCACAAATGCACATTAAGGGCAGACCATGTGCCCAAACCCATGCTAGGCACTCGGGGTTGAGTGGGGTGAAGAGATTTCCAGGTGCCCTTGCATGGCAGAAGTTTCTAGATGTGCTCTTCACATTTTGCAAGACGCTTTCACACATTGACATTTCTCAGGCTCTTTTCAAGGCATTTCTAACAACTCAGTGTTCGTCGTTCAGTCGTGTCCGACTCTTTGTGACCCGTGGACTGTAGCCCGCCAGGCGCCTCTGTCCACACAATTATCCGGGCAAGAACACTGGAGTGGGTTGCCATTCCCTTCTCCAGGGGGTCCTCTGACCCAGGGATCAAACCCAGGTCTCCTGCATCGCAGGCAGATGCTTTACCGCCTGAGCCACCAGGGAAGCCTGGGTCTGATGAACTTTTTACAGATAAGGAAATTGAGGCTCCAAGACAATTGGTAATGTGCTTGAGGGCCCAGAGCCAGCAAAGACAGCCCCCACGGATGAGCTGAGCGCCTCAGTCTTGCCCAGAGTTCCAGCCATCATTCATCACATTCAGTGTCCCTTTCCCTCAACGACAAGCCTCTAGGGTAGCCATGGCTCCTGCCCATTCTAACAGCCTGGGAGCCGCCTGGAAGCTGCTGGCACTGGGATTTGAACCTGAGCCGGCCTGACTCCTGAGCCCAGGCGCCATCATTCTTCCATGTCTGATCAGTTCATTAAAACCCTCCTTGCAAACACTCCCTCTGACTGCCCAGCCACAGAGACCTCAGCTGCACCATTTCCAGGAGAGCAAATTCCTTCCCGGCTGGAGAGGAGTTGGGATAATGTAGGCAGGCAATTTAAACAGCTCCGGCAAAATACACCGGCGGTTTTCACTCTCTGCCACTATTACACTTTCCAGCCGCGGCGGGATTGGCCCATAAGTGGGATATCAAGTTTATTACAGCTATTTCCAACCTGTAATTGGTTTTGTGGAACACAAAGAGGAGGAGGCTCGGGATAGGGGGAGGCGATTCCCCCCCACTCCTTTTTTTTTTTCTTTCCTGGATGATGGCACCCAGGGACATCGGGAGGAGGCTAGAGTTGGAGACTTGTTTTTCAAATGGAAAACTCCGTCAACCCCACAGGCTCTCCCGCTGCTGGCTGGATTCAGTCTGTTTGCCATGCTTTGGTGGCTGCACTTGCAAACTCAACCCAGCCCGGCTGAAGCCAGATGTGCTGATGGGGGCAGTGGGGGTCCTGGGATGGGGTCAGGCAGCCTCAGGACCCGGGGGCAGCTGCGGAGCCTCGGCTGAGCGGGCAGGGAACGTAGAGGTCTGGCCTCCAGGGCCAGCTGTTCCAGAATCAGAGCATCTGATTCTGGCATTCAGAGTAGAAATGGCCCTCAGAGCTCACCCTGCCCTACGTCTCTTCACTGAGCATTTCGGGAAACTATGGCCTGGAGAGAGGAGAAGTGCAGAGCGATTTAGAACCCGGGTCTCTGTCCGGTGTAGCTGATCATTCAGGGAACCAATACCAGCCGGGGATCTTGGTCCTTCCTAAGCAATAGAAATTGACTCCAGGACAGACAGAAATTCAGGCAAGGCTTCCCTGGGGCCCCTGATGCGCCAGGAGGGAGTGAGAACAAGAGGGGAAGGGGCTGGTGGCGAGAACTGATTCCTCACATGGGGTGAGCGCAGGGGTGTGTCCAGAGGGCTGGCTAGGGTGCCCCTCTTTGTGGTTTGAATGCGCCGCCGGGACATGTGGAGAACCCTGCCTTTGCTCCCGGCACCTGATTTTTGCTCCCAGTTCTTTGAAGTGGCAGTTGTTTTTCTTTGGGGGCGGTTGGGTTTTTGTATCATTTGGTGCAGAATTTGTTCCAGCTGCAGCATGTGTGCAGTTATATTTAGTCCCACGGAGTTTCTTCGTATTTTTGAGACGTTCGTCCAGGTGGAAGCGCTGCAGCAAAGAGCCCTGGGCCCGGCCTGTCTCACGAAGACCACCGAGAGAGAGCTCCTCGCTGGCGTGTAGGTTCTCTCCGGAGCGTCACCACACGGGTGGTCCCGCCACCCTCCCCGTGGGGCCTGGTCCCACCAGGAAGCCCCATCCGACCCAGGCGTGGCCGCAGCAGGCTGTCAGGAGGCAAGTCTGTGTTGTTGAGCAGCAGGAATGGCTTCTCGGTCCCTCGTGGGGTCCCCAGAGCCTGGCCCGTGGTACGGATTCAACTCAGATAGTCGCTCAGTCGTGTCCGACCCTCTGTGTCCCCATGGACTGCAGCACGCCAGGCCTCCCTGTCCATCATCAACTCCCGGAACTTGCTCAAACTCATGTCCATTGAGTTGGTGACGTGATCCAATCATCTCACCCTCTGTTGTCCCCTTCTCCTCCTGCCTTTAATCTTTCCCAGCATCAGCTCATTCGTGTAACAAGTATTTACTGAGTAGTACCATGTGCCCAGCTCTGGGGGCAGAGCATGAACAAGGTAGATAAAGACCCTGCCCTCTAGAGTGTATGTTCTAGAAGTAGCTCACATTCAAACCTGTTTATTGATTCAATAAAAACCTGTTGAATCAATGACTGAACACACAGCCCGCCTCCGTCTGGAGGGAGATCCCACACACCTTTGACTCTCCAGCAGCACCTTGTCTGCCACCACCAGCTTCGTCATCCTCTGCCTGTCCTGACTGCCTGGTCCCACCTGCCCTGGGCTCTGGGAGACTGTCTTGGAGTCTCCGCGACTAGCCTGCCACCCCGGTCCTTGCTCGGAGCCTCCTCAAGTTCTCTCTCTGGGCTGATGCAATTATACAACAGTTCAGCAAGTTCCTGGGCCTCTGTTCTCTCTCCCTGCAAGCACAAACCCCTGCCTTCCAGTCCTTGGTGCCCGCATTGGCTTCCGGCTCCTTCCACCTGCCCCCCTCCCCAGGGTGGGACCCTTTCTTTCATTTACTGATTTTCTGCATCCTCTGTCGTTTCAGCAAGTGATAGTCTGCTCTCTAGCCCTCAAGAGTGAGAAGGGATTCAGGAAAAGCGGTGACTCAGAAAAGTGCTAGTATTCACAACAAGAGATCTTCACTGAGCGCTGACCACACACCAGGCGATCTATCCAAACCTTGTCTCATTTAATCTTTCCAAGAAGACAAGTCGGGTTATCCCCATTTTACAGATGAGGGAACTGAGACTTAGGTGCAATAGCTTGATCGAAAGTACAAAGTAGTGACCAAAAATCAAGGATTTGACTGGTGTGGAGGAAATCAGTCCAGCTTCTTGCTCCAGCCTCCCATAGGCAGGGAGCAGCAGCCCGAGACCAGGTACTCCCAGAAGAGGGCCCACCACCTCCAGGAAGACTCCTGTGATTACCTCTTGCTCCAAAGGAAGCCTCGGCTCCTCTGTGGGCCTGAGATGACACTTGTCTAATGCTTGTTGCTACAGCCACGGTCTCCCTGGCTCTGGCCTCTCACTTGGCCGTGGGCTGCGCTATCTCCCACGATACAGAGTCTCAGAGTGAATTTCAAGTTTGTTACTTTTCTTTACCCTCCCTGAGGCTGAGGGAGACTAGGGAGTTGGCAACAGGAGCTGGGACAGTGGATGCCTTGGGTAGCAGGAGTGAGTGCTTGTCTCAGGCTGCCCGGGCCAGTTTAACCACAGCAGCCAGACACAGCCCCAGAGAAAAAGATGTAAATAAAAGGAAAAGAAAACTAGGTGCGTCCTTGAAACTCCCCGTCCCTCGGCCTGAAACAGCGATTTACGACTCAGATAATTCTTCGGTGTTTTATCTGGGGTGTGTGGGTACCTGTGAGTGTATGCAGGGTGTGGGTGTATTTTCCCAGCAATAAAAACCTTAGTCCCGGAGAATAAATTTGAGGAGACAGTTTTACTGACAGATTTTTTTTCCCCTCCTTTGTATAATAATAAAAAAATGGAGTAAAATTTGAGATTGGGACGATAATGGCTGCCGCATTTTAGGAGGAGATAAAAAGCAGTACCTGAAGGGAAGCGAGGCTGCACGTCAAATGGGCGGGATGTCTTCCCCTTTCACGACTTTAGGAGAAGATTCCTCACACCTGCGCTGGCTTCTAGAATTTTCCCTGCTAGTGAGGCAGCCGCTGAGGGTAGAGAGAAGGGCAGGGAGGTGTCTCGCTCGCTCACAGCCCCTGGCAGCCTAGCAGGTGGGACGCGGACCCTGACCTGGGAGCCAGCGCTCTGCTGAGAGCTCAGTGTGGGCCCTCGGCTGAGTCACCTTGCCTCTCCAAGCCTCAGTTTCCTCATCTGCAAAATGGGAAGGTTATTGTCTATTCTGCTTTATGAAAAGTGAGGGACTTCAAGCAGATTTCCCAGCCTTGGACCAGATAATTCTTTGCCGGGGCGGGGGGGTTGTCCTGTGCCTCATAGGAGGGTTACAGCTTCTCGGGCCCTGAGTTGTGAAAACTAAGCCTGGCTCCTGACATCCCCAGATGTCCCCGCGAGGAGAGAGTAAAACTGTCTTCCAGTTCAGGGCTCTGGTTTAAAGGCACTTTGCTCCTCTTCCTCCGCCGTCTTGATTCCCTGTTTGGGAAGCTGGTGAGAGGTGAGGGGAGAGACCAGAGGATGGGGCAGCCTGCTTCTGACTGCGCTGCGTGCGTGCGTGCTAGTCGCTTCGGTCGTGTCTAACTCTGGTGACCCCACAGACTGCAGCCCACCAGGCTCCTCTGTCCATGGGCTTCTCCAGGCAGGAATACTGGAGTGAGTGCCAGGCCCTCCTCCAGGGGATCTTTCCGACCCAGGGATTGAACCTGCATCTCTGTTTCCAGCATTGGCAGGCAGGTTCTTTACCACTAGCGCCATTTAGGAAGCCCTGCACTACAAGCGCGGTCAAAAAAGCGTGAAGCCCCCAGAGAGGAAGCAAGTGAAATGCATGAGCTGTGGGTGAGCCTGCAGGAGACACAGAGGCATGAGCTCAGCGAGGGGAAACCTTGTCGTGGCAGGTCTCCCTGCTGGTCCCTCTCAGGGTCCCGGAGCTCGTGAATGTCTTACTGTCACTCTGAGCCTCGCCAGCCAGGGCTCCCTGGAGACCCCGGTACTAACAGATACCAACAGTACTAACAGGTACTACTCTCATGAACTTGCAGTTTGGGGAGGGTGACCCATACTGGCGTTGCCTGTGGCTGGCACACAGCTGGCACTCAATAAATGCTGGCTGGATTGAATTGAATCTGTGTTCTCTAAAGTGTTAGATACTCAGTCATGTCTGATTCTTTGGGACCCCATGGGCTGTAGCCCACCAGGTTCCTCTGTCCATGGTGATTCTCCAGGCAAGAACACTGGAGTGGGTTGCCATGCCCTTCTCCAGGGGATCTTCCCAACCCAGGGATCGAACCAGGTCTCCTGCATTGCAGGCAGATTTTTTACTGTCTGAGCTTCAGGGAAGCCCCAAAACCAGCAACAAAACCACCATGGCCAGACAGATGTGGTCCAAGTCAGCTGGGATCCAGATGTGCCCAGGGTGGCCCAGCTGTGCTGAGGCCGGTCCTCCCAGGGAGGCGGCGGATCCAGTGCTGCCTTGGCTAGGCTGGGCAGGCAGCTTTCAGCATCTCCCGCATCCCTGAAGCCCCTTGGAGAAACCCCATCCCTGGCCGCCGCCCTCCCAGCCCCCTCTCCTGCCTCCAGCACACAGAGCCGCAGGGAGTTAATTCCACTTCTCCAGGACCAGGCATGAGGCCTCCCTGTCGCAGGCTGTTAGCGCGGAGCCCAGCTGAGCGGGGAGAGGCTGCAAGCTCCCGGTCTATAATAGAGTTGCTGAGACAAGCGGAAAACTGCAGCCGGGTAAACAGATAAATAATTGAAACAGTGACAACACATACCTTGCTGCTTTGTGGAGTAACACTTTCATTAGCGGGGAGCAGCCCAGCCCTGGGGGTGGGGGTGCGGGCAGGCGGGCGGCGGGATCAGGGCACACTGGGGTCCGGCTTTTAATCAGCTGTGAGCAGCTGGGCACCCGAGCAGACTCTATCTTCCAGCGGGGGCTTTATTGCCACCTCCTGGGAGCGCCTGCCTTCTGCGGCCTCCATGTTCCTGTGTGAAGTGGGGACCTCGTGCCGCCCTCCTCGCCTGTGCCAAGGGCAGCAGGAAGCAGGCAAGCCCCCCACCGAGTCCTTTTCTCTGCATCCCCCGTGTCCGTCGCCTGGGTTCCTCGGTTTCCAGACAAGTCCCTTCAATCTGAAGGAGCTTGTGAACAGAATCTGAAACTCTGTGCCTCCTTGGCCCTCGGGAGAGCTGAGCTCTTTGCCCACCAGGCCCTCCCTACCGAAGCTCTCATTTCACTGTCTTCACTGCCCCTTTGCCCCCGGTACTCTGAATATCTCCTTTCACTGAGCACAAGTAGTTCTTTCCCGCCCAGGGCCTTTGCTTCTGCTGTCCCTTCTGCCTAGAGAGCCCACCCTCCAGGGACCAGGCTGACTCCTACTCTTGCTTCGGAAGACAACTTAGACTTTGCTTCCTTCAGGAAGCCCTCTGGGATTACTCTATCTCCAGGATGGGTGCCTCTGGGCTCCCTTGCGACTCTGGCCCTCTCCCTTGTAGAATTTATCAGAAATTATTGCCGTTTAGCGTCAGAGAAGGCAATGGCAAGCCATTCCAGTATTATTGCCTAGAAAATCCCATGGATGGAGGAGCCTGGTAGGCTGCAGTCTGTGGGGTCGCTAAGGGTCGGACACGACTGAGCGACTTCACTTTCACTTTTCACTTTCCACTTTCACACATTGGAGAAGGAAATGGCAACCCACTCCAGTGTTCTTGCCTGGAGAATCCCAGGGACGGGGGAGCCTGGTGGGCTTCCGTCTATGGGGTCACACAGAGTCGGACACGACTGAAGTGACTTGGCAGCAGCAGCAGCAGCATTTTGAATTCGTACGCGATCTTGCCCCAAGAGACTGCTCCCCGGCCCCCAGGTCTCCCCTCTACCTGTTCAGCCTGCTCCCCCATTTCCTCCCTCCTTGGGCAAGGGTGGCTTCGGGCCAAACACATTCATGGTCTCTGCCCAAGCTTTGGCCATTGTTTGGGCAAGGCCGACCAGTGGGATCACGGAAGTGGCCTCACCTGCTGCCCTGGGACGAGCCCGAGAGAAGGGTGGCCCTGCTCCCGCGGAACTGTAGGGCCTCAGGGAGGGACTTGAGCTCAGAGCCTCAGCCTGCACACCGAGTGGGGACGGACGACCCAGGAGGGTGAGAGTGATGCTCACGACACCTCCCCCATAGAGTCCCCCTGGGGCTGCCCGCCTCTCCCCAGCGTCTCGGGAGCCCACCCTCCGCCTGGAGGAAAGGCGCTCACCCTGGCTCCTCTGTGCTCTGTTGCAGGTGACGGATGGCGGCACCATCAAGCAGAAGATCTTCACCTTCGACGCCATGTTCTCCACCAACTTCTCCCACATGGAAAATTACCACAAGCGGGAGGACTTGGTGTACCAGTCCACCGTCAGGTGAGGCCCCGCGGCCGGCCGGCCTCCAGCCTTCCCGCTCCACCTGCGGCGCTCGCGGGGTGGGGCAGGGGGTCTCGGGATGACCCTCCATGGGCTCGGAAGGCAGAGCTGGGGCTCCGCTGCAGAAGGGGGGCCCCTTCCCGACGGGGGGCATCCCCCACAGGAGGGTGCAGGGCAGCGGTCAGGAGGCCGCTCTGCTGCAGGGAGCAGACCCTTCACGTTGGCCTCCCGGGCGCTCCTCCAACAGTCCCGCAAGGTGGGTTTTCCAGATCCCCTTTCCAGGTGAGGACACTGAGGTCCAGAGGGGGTGAGGGAATAACCAAAGGCCACACAGCCAGGAGTGCAAGAGACGGGAGGCGATCCGGCTCCACCAGGTCCAGAAGCCTGTGGAACACATTCTGTGTTTTCCCACGGGCTTCAGACTTGGGAAGGAAAACAGACCCTGAACAACCAGACCCAAGGTCCAAGGCAGCACCAGGATGGGGAAGGAAGAGCCCTTGGGGGTGGAGACACTTAGTATTTCTGCCCCTGCCCCCTTCTCTAGAAGACTTCAAGGTAGCGGATCTCAGTCCAGGCCCTGCCGTGCTCCAGGTGGGTGGGCACCATGGCCGCAGTCCCCTCCCATCTCTCCCTAAAAAGCCCCAGTTCTATTTTAGCGCTCTGATGCTTTATATTCGCTGGGTCCCGTTCCCTTTGATCACCTGGTAAACTCCTCATCAGCCTTCAGAACCTAAGTGAGCAGGTCCTCGGGTGTGATACCTTCTTCAGACAGCCCCTCGCCCCAGCAGAGCTGATCTTCCCCAAAGTCAACGACTGCAGCTCCTCCAGTACACCCCCACCGCCAGAGGGGTCACACTGCATTAGTGAAAAGTAGCTTCAGCACTGGGCGTGCACAGTTTTGCACACACACACGTGTGTGCATGCTTTCTCACACTACATAGCCAAACGCTTTGCCTGGTTGTTGCTCGGCCACTTAAGTCATGTCCAACCCTTTGCAACCCCATGGACTGCAGTACGCCAGGCTTCCCTGTCCTTCACTATCTCCCGGAGCTTGCTCAGACTCCTGTGCATTGAGGTGGCTTTGCCTGGTGGCCGGGCAGGGAGTGGCAGTCCACTCCCAAGCTAGAGGACGAGCGTGCCCCGTCAGGCACGGCAGGAGACGCTGTAGACAAGCTGACTCACGATGCTTCGTGGGGCACCTGCCGCATCCCTGTTTAGTGTCTTATTCCGGACCCACCAGGAGGATAAGGCCCCACTCTCCTTACCCAGGTTTTTCAGAAGGAAGAAGAGGTCTCCCCCACCACCTTGTATTCTCAGCCTTCAACACGAGGCTCGACACACAGCAGGTGTACAATGAAATTTGCAAATTGAGCGGGTGACCCTAGTACCCTCCTTGGCCCTTTGGGCCTCAGTTTCCCCGTGGGTAAAATTAGAAAATGGGACAAGAAGATTGCCAAGGGCACAGCAAGTCTGCAGAGAGAATCTGGCCTGTGGTCCTTCCATGCCTGTTTAGGTAAGAATGGAAGGTGGGTCCTTGGAGGATCTTTCTGGGTGCTCCTCTTTGGGCTCCGTGTCAGGAGCTCAGACTGAGCATTTACTGGGGGAACCTGGTGTGAATGTGGACAAGACGTACAAGCACCACACAAACGCCTTCATCTATTTGTGATTTCTCCCGCACCCACCTCCAAACGAATTTGGGATATCTCTAAGCACACCCAGGACAAGCAGGTTGGGCTTCCCAGGTGGCGCTAGTGGTAAAGAACCCACCTGTTGATGCAGGAGTTGTAAGAGACATGGGTTCGATCCCTGGATCGGGAAGGTCTAAATCCTAAAGCATGGCAACCCACTCCAGCATTCTTTCCTGGAGAATTCCATGGACAGAGGAGCCTGGTGGGCTACAGTCCTTGGGATCACAGAGAGTCAGACACGACTGAAGTAACCTGGCACGCACGCAGGCAAGACAAGTAGGTTACCATCAGAATGCAAAGAAAAAGGTGAAAACTCATTTTGGAGAAGAAAATATTCTGGGAGCCACAAATGATTGCACAAGTGAACATTTAGATCACCTCCAGGCTTCCCAGAAACCATCCCCATCTGCCACACCCCTGCCTGGTCAGCACAGTCTCTGAAAACAACAGCCCCCTGCATCCCATCTCCGTCAGCTCCCCACCCACTCCTGACTTCCCACGTGGCTCAGCAGTATAGAACCCGCCTGCCAGTGAAGCAGAGGCTGGAGACACCTGTTCGATCCCTGGGTTAGGAAGCTCCTCTGGAGGAGGAAATGGCAATCCACTCCAGTATTCTTGTCTGGGAAATTCCATAGACAGAGGAACCTGGTGGGCTATACTCCCTGGGGTCACAGAGTTGGACACAACTGAGCGCACACACACACGCACACACACACACACGCACACACACACACACGCACACACACACACACGCACACACACACACACGCACACACACACACACGCACCAGCTCCTGTGAGTGTGGGTCCCAGAATGACTCCTTGCCTCTGGTTTCCGAATCAGGAAGGAAACGCAGAGACTGTCCGGACACCCCCGACACCCTCCGTCTCGTGTATCCAGATCGCAGCCCTGGTATCCAAAGGCCTGGCTCAAACCCCAGCTCAGCTACTCCCTGCTGAGTTCCCTTTGACCACAAGGACCTTGACCTTTCTCGGACTTGGTGTCCTCACCTGTTAAATGGTCTTAATGTGGTTGGTGTTGACTTAAAAAGGATGCACAGTGTGAGAGGTGCAAGTTAAGTCTTCCTTGGGGCAACGTGAGGGCTGCAGCCCAGCATCTCAGGTAGCTCTGGGAGACTTCTCCGAAGAGGAAGGGGAGGCGATTTTGGTGAAGGCGGTGTTCGAGCATCAAGCACTTGTCTTACTGAAGGGTTTCTGCTCGTCACAAGAGGCTGACGTCGCCATGAGGGGGTTCAGTGCTTTTCTAGATAGGAGGAGATGCAGGGACTGGACTCATGGAACCAGGTCCTGAAAATATCTATTTAAAGGTCTGTTCCACATCCTGGAACACGTGTGTTCTGTGTGTGTGAGAGAGAGCACGAACGTGCAAGTGCTCAGTTGCATCCGACTCTTTACGACCCTGTGGACTGTAGCCCACCAGGCTCCTCTGTCCATGGGGATTCTCCAGGCTCCAATACTAGAGTGGGTCGACATTCCCTTCTCCAGCGGATCTTTCCAACCCAGGGCTGGAACCCGCGCCCCTTGTGCCTCCTGCATGGCAGGCGGGCTCTTTACCACTTGCGCCACCTGGAGTTCGAGGTGCCTCACTCCTGCTATTCACCCTGAAAGCCCCTGAGGGCATGTCCAAGGTCAGCAGCTCCAGCTACACGGATCCAGTCCCCACAGAGGCAGATGGCAAGTGCCCTCGGCAAGCGCCAAGTTGGCACTGACATTGCCTTAAACAGTTGTCATGGGGTTTTGGTGAGACTCAAGGCTGATGGCCTGAGTTCTAATCCCGGCTCCTCCAGCCCCTTGCTCTAGTGTAATCTCTCGGGGTGGTAACTGTGCCCAAGTTTCCTGATCTCTGAAAGGGGACAACAGCAGGAAGAAGCTCCCAGCAGCCCCGCGAGGATCTCACGAGGTAGTAATTCCAGTAAGCGCAGCCCCAGCCCCTGAGCCGTGCATGTCTCCTTTTAGTGCCTAGAAAAAAGCCTCTTTGCCTCACCGTTAAAAAAAAAGCTGTCACCTTTTTCTTAGTCTCATGAAGCCTCCTCATACACATGCTTTCCCTTAATCATCCGTCACTAATGACACCTGAACGCAGGCAGGTATTGTTGCTATTATTATTTTCTATGGTCCTGATTTTACAGATGAGGTCAAAATTCAGTTCGGGGCTCACCCCCACTGGAACAATGTCAGCTTGGTCAGACCCTGACCCATGTCATCCTAGCCTGCCACCACGCAGCCTTCCCTGTTTTACAAATGAGGAAACCGAGGCCCAGCGGGGAGGAGACTTGTCCAGGGTCCCACACGCAGCGCAGTCGTGGCCAGGGCTCGCTCCTTCCCCAGCTCCTTCCCAGAACCTCAGGCACCAGGGGGATCTCCCAGGCCGAGAGCAGCAGGGCAGGGGGCCACAGGGAAGGGAAGGAAGGAGCAGACCCTCTCGGGTCTGATCTGATCATAGAGTCGAGGCCACAGAGCAGCTGTGCCGGAGAACCTGCTCCTCAGCCTGCAGGGCTCCGTTGGAGCTGGCGAGGGGTGCGGGACTCCGCATTTACATATAAATGAAGATATTTACAAATTAATGCATCTCATCTAGAGTCCCAGCTCCACAGCTGTCTGGGCCGCTTCCTCTCCAGCAGGGGAGAATGGGGGGAGAAGAGGCTGGGAAGATGAACAAGAGTTGGCAGAAAGCAGCTCCTGGGCGGCCAGGGGAGCCCTAGGGACTCCCAGAGCTTCTCTCCCCACTGCTGGGCCCCGAGGGGTGGGAGTTGGGTGGGGTGCCAGGGCTTCTGTCCCAGGTTGGGGTGCAGTTCATGATCTCTTGGGCAGGTCACCGCCCTTCCTAGGACCACCCCCCCACCCCAAGATTCCATCGATCACATGCCTTTCTAGTTTAGAGCCTCAGAGCCCAGAACTTCCAGCTTGGAATTGACAATAATTTATCCCTTCAAAGAAAAGAAAGAAAGTGAAGTCGCTCAGCTGTGTCTGACTCTTTGCAACCCCATGGACTGTAGCCTATCAGCCTCCTCCATCCATGGGATTCTCCAGGCAGGAATACTGGAGTGGGTTGCCATCTCCTTCTCCAGGAGATCTTCCCAACCCAGGGATTGAACCCGGGTCTCCCACGTTGTAGGCAGACACATTACCATCTGAGCCACCAGGGAAGTCCAAGCGATGTTTAATTGAGCACCTACTCGGAGCTGTCATGATGCAAGGTGCTGGGGATCCAGCGAGGAACAGGAAAGATTGGCCTTTACACTCTCACGGGGAAGACCGAGCGGAAACAAGAGAAGCAAAACCACTATAAAAGTATCGTGACAAGCTCTACAAAGACATGAGTCCAGTGGCGATCCTGTGATGGGGTCGCCGCTTGCAGGGTCAGGAGGAGTAAGGTGCTGGGGTGCCAGACAGAGCTTCCCAGGGCTGAGACCTGCGTGCTGGGCAGGAGTCATCGGCGGTGGGACGAGGCGGGTGTGCAGACGTCGGAGCCCAAGTGCCAGGGCGTCCGGGGACAGCCTGGCCCACAGCTGACAGGCGGTGTCGGACGCAGCACCACCCCGCTTGCGCCTCGGGTGCGGCTATTCCGACGTGTCTTCCCCGCCGTCCACGCGTTCCACAGCTGGACAGAGGCTCAGCTTCCCCCTGGAATAAACTCCGAGAGGCGCCTGTGTGGCCTCCCTTCCCCTCCGCCCCCACTCCCGGCCCAGCCTCCCAAGTAAGCCTTCAGCTCCCAGATTCCTTGTTCCACTCCTGCCTCTCAGGGCCGGGAAGTGGGGACAGAGGGTGTAGGCGACGGCCCCACCTGCTGGCCTCCTGCACGTCCACCGTCCTCCCCGCCTGTCCTCCCAGTCCCCGCCTCGGGCCCCGTTCACCTGTCCCATCAGCCGGGCACAGGCGGACAGATGGGTGGCTTCCCCTACCGACGGGGAGATTCTGTGGGCAAATCACGTTAATCCCTGCAGTGCGTGGCCATCCCCAGATGGCAGTCGTGACCTCCTTGTAGGTCCGGGTGAAGCACAGCGAGCCTTCCCTGCCACTGCTCCCCCCTCGACACGTCGCCCCCTCCATTTCCCGAAGCCCTCTGTGGTCCCTGTCCCATGCCAGCAGCCCAGGGTGTCTCCAGGAACACTCAGCAGGCCTCACCAGCCCTCTTTTGTCCACGAGGGAAATCTAGACTCAAGGGGTCAAGAGTGTGCCCTTCCCATGCCTGGCCTACCTCCTTTTGCCAAGGCAAAACTCATCCTTCAGTTTCAGCTGAAATGCTGCTTCCTCCAGGAAGCCCTTCCTGACTGCTCAGGCTGGGGCAGCCCCCTAGTGCCTTTCTACCCTCATCCCCACCCCACACACACACTCCCTGCCCTGACACTGGGTATTCAAGGTGCCTCCTGCATGTGACCGGAAGTCCCATGAGGACAGGAATTGGGATGATGTTTTCACTGCTGTCTCCCCAGCCCCCAGCCCAGCATTCCCTGCACAATTTGTAGATAATTGTGGAGTGGATGAGTTAGTGGTGGAAGGCAGGGTGAATGGCTTCCACTGATGCTCTCCCTGCTGTGGAATAAACTTAGGAAGATGGAATTGAGGCTTCCACACCTTTCCCCAACATGGGCATCATTTATTTATCACAAAGGAATCGAGCAAGTGCTGCATGTCAGGGATAAGACAGGAATGAGACCTAATCAGATCTGCTCTGGTGAGCCTTGCAATGCAGGGGTGGGGGGAAGAGACAGATGGTAAAAATGTGCTTGAAGAAATAAGGAAACATATCTGCAGTCGGTGATGACTCTGTGAAGGCAGTAAGGGAAGGCGATGGAGATGGTGAGCCAGGGAATACGTGAGCAGGGCCGTGCTACAAGGTTCCTCACAGGAGACGACATCTGAGCAGGGATCCGCAGGGTTAAAGGGAGCCAGACAGACGAGGTGGAGGCCGGGAGGGCATCTCAGGTCAAAGCACAGCTAGTGCAAAGGTCCTGAGGCGAGAAAGAGCTTGGCGAGCTGCCAGAGGGCCAGCATGGCCAGAGTTCAGGAGCCAGGAGACACATCGGCCTTTCTTCTCCGCGTCCTGGAAGCCGGTGGAGGTTAGGGTCCCACATGACGTGTCTCGTGGGAAGCTCACCCCGGTTGCCAGGCGGAGGGTGAGTTGGAGGTCCCAGGAGAGAAAGACAGCGCCTTCTGTGGAGGAGTCTGGCGGGGGCGAGAGCAGTCTCTTCTTAGTAGGTCTCAGGACTGAAATTCCAAATCTGAGCTAAGTTAGGAGAGGGAGTGCGACCCCCGCCTCGGGCTGGCTGCGGCCAGGAGGTGGGGTTGGGGCGGGAGCCAGCCCTCTTCTTGGGGTCTGATGTCCACTCCCCATGAACACCGAACACGTTACCGTGCGCCGGTCCCCGAGTCGCCCCCAGACCCAAAGACGCAGGAGGCTGAGAACAGCTGGGAAGGTGGAGCAGAGCCTGGGGGCTTGGCGCTGAACGTGAGAGCACAGTAAACCTTCCTAATTCATATTTATCAGGGGAGGGAGAGCCGGGAGGACTGCGGACGCGGAAAGAAATGCCACTTCCTTTATTACTAGGAGATGCATGTGTTCACGCACCCCCTCGATGGCTCTATTGAGCATTTGCAGCGTTCTCGGCACGGACGCGGGGGCGCGGTGCCCAGCGGTAGGCACGAGGCAGCCTCTGCCTCCGTGAGCTTAAAGCCTGCTCCCCCACCCCCACCCCCACGAGCCCGTAATCTCATCCGAGGCTCTGATCTCTCCTTTTCGTCTGAATGACCCCAGAGCCTACTTGGCATTTAGAGAGGAACTATAAATGTTTGTGGGATGAAAGGAAAGAGGAGATAAAACATGGAGATGAACAGCGAGCGATTCAGGTGATCAGGCGATGGCCGTCGCGGGGAGGATGCGGATGTAATGTGGTGATGGATCAGAGATGGGGGGACTGGGCAAACCACAGAGGAGGTGGCATTTCAAGCGGCCCTTGACGCATATGTGGGTTTTTTAGACAAAGGAGCCCAGGATGCCGCAGGTGGAGGACACTGTGTGTGCAAAGGCCCAGAGGCAGGGAGGGGCGGGCTGAAGTCGTAGCAAGGCTGCTCTGGGTGGGCAGACGGAGGTTCCAAAGCCTCAGCTCGCTGGAATCTGCTCAAAGGAAAAAACGGAGCTGGTTTTTAAATAGCCACAGTCACTGCTGGGTCCAGAGAGAGGAGAGGAGTTTGCTTCCCTTTGAAGTGTCCAGGCCCCTTGTGTAGTGGCCGCTGTGAGCAGGCCCGGCGAGCTCCTCCTCCGCTCTTGGTACCAAGAAAAGTGCGCTTTGACCCTTGGAGATTGGCAAGAGTGAATTCCACAGCTCGCCTCCCTCTGCACGTTACCGGGGACCACTCGTCCTTTGTCTCCGGGACGCTCAGAACCCACGCTGCTGGTTCAGGAGATGGTCCTTCATTTCTTCTTTCATCCAAGCACTCAGCAAGCACACGCTGGATCCCTGTTATGTGCCGGGCTGCCCTGCTGTGTGCCGGGAGAGTGACTGAACTCAGACCCTGCCCCTTCAGAGTCGTCAAGGTCACGTCCAGTCCTTGACCCGCAGACCCACGCCTCCCTCCCACCCCGAAATCTCCCATCCAGGAATTCGAATGAGTCAGAGTGATGTTTCAAGGAGAAACTTGAGCCCTTTCAACACTCTTCTCGTAACAGCTGCCTCTGAGCCTCGTCAGAATTGAACACCCCAGGTCTCCAGCCCCAAGGAGCAGCCGGGTCCCTAAATCAAACCCGGGAATTATTTTAGGAGTGAGAACTGCAGCCCTCCTCCCAGGGAATTTTCAGCCGAGTCCACTCCTCTCAGCCCACCGCGGCCTAAGAGGCTGCCGGTTACCTCCCCTGAGCGCGAGAAACCCTCCGTGGTGGTGGCGGCGTCCACACCGATCAGCTCCACCTGCATTAGGATCGCCTTGCGAGTTTCTTAAAAATATCAATTCCTGGGCCCCAGCAAGATGGAATTTGATTCAAACAGCCTGGAGCAAGGCCTGGGGAAGCAGTCTTTTAAAAAGTCTTCCAGGTAAAAGACGCTGGCAGTGAGGTTTGGGAAGCTCTGCTGCACACAGCCCCTCCCACCTGCTCCGACGTGCAGCCGAGGCCAAAGAATTCTGCGAGAAGCGGCTTCGGAATTAGCTGGTGCAGATAATTCTAGTCGTTGCCAGCAGCCAGTGGGCAACAACGTCCTAAAGCCCCCAGGGGCACGACTCATTCGGATAAAAGATGACAAAACAGCTGGAGCAGCCAATGACCTCCCAGTCCAGGGTGTGCTCCCAGAAACCAGCCATTTCCAGAGCCTCAGGGGTCCCCACCCCCAAATACCACGAGCTGTCCATCAGAAGACTGAGTGTTAAGTTTCTCAGGCAGTGAAGACTTGACTGGGGGTGGGGCCCAGGAATAAGATATTCTTGCTATAGCTTCCTGGGATTTACCCAAAGGTGGAGGGAACGCATGTTTCCTGAGCCAGAGCTTTCCCTGGACCCCATCCCAGACCTCCCACCCTCAGAGCATCCGTCAGAGAAGAGTCCTGGTCCCGCCCTCTGTGTCAGGCCCACAGGAAGTGCTCTTCAGAGATGCCCGCTCTCATCTGCCCCTCCCGGGTCCCGTCTCTCAGAGCTGGCCTTCTTCGTCTCTAGATGCTCAGCGCCTGACACAGGGGCTGGGACGAGAGCCTAGGGCCTCAGTAGACGTTTCCAGAATTAACAGGCTGACAGGTTATCCAGATATGGAATTATCATTTTAGACAGTCAGCAAACACTTTTCTCCCGTCCATCATCATGTTTAACCACTGCAACCATCCCGTGGACTGCAGGTCTCAGTCTCACCGGGTCCTGTTTGTACAGATGATGACGCGAAAGAACAGATAGCAGCGGTCACTTGCCCAAGGTCACACAGCTTGCACACGGGGAAGCTTGAGTTCCCACCTGAGCTGTGGCATTCAAAGGGGCCCTGGAGCCACTGTCGGCCTCTAGGCCATCAAGCGCAGACTCATCCAACAAACAGTTATGAGTGACCAGCCCATGCCAGGCCCCCTGCCAGGCGCTGGGGATTCAAGTGACTTAGTGAGGGGGGTGACCTTGTGTCTTCACCCCGACACCTACACGCATGAGGGCGTACATGCGCGCTGGCACGCACGCGCGCTGGCACGCAGCGGATCTGCGGTCCCAGCCGCTTGATGCCTCCAGGTAGGAAGCTGCCAGGGTTAGTCATCACCTTAAAAATAGACGCTGCCTGGCAGTTCCGGGCCCCTCGACACCCTGGCCACGGAGACCGGCTGACGCACGGTCCTGGCCCCAGAAGTGCAACCCCCAGGTCCCCTCACCGCCTCTGCCAGCGGCATCAGCTCCGTGGAGCTGCTGGGAAACCCATTTCGGCGAACGCGCTTCCGCCGCTCTGCCCTCCCGCCGCTCTGCCCTCGCCCCCACCCTCGCCGCTGCTCCTCGTGCTGACACAAGTCTCCCCTCCTCTCCTCCAGCGGCCGCTGGGCCTTCTTCACCTTTTTGAAGTCCAGCAATGCGTGCAAACCCAGCCCTCCCCCGTCCTGTTGCCCCCGCGCAGGATCAGTCCTACTGACGGCTTTCCAGGAACAGCCTGTGCGTGGCCCTCAGCTCTTCTCAGGCCAGGTCCCAACCATCCACTCACACAAACCTGCCCCTCCCTACCCAGCCAGGGAGGGCCAGCATCGCTAGCACACGGTGGAACTCAGGATGCTGCAAAGGACCGGCCCTGCCTCCCTACACTTCCCACCAGTAAAGGCTGATCTTCTTGTTCCTTGAATTTCCGTCTTTTTTCCTGCTTCTGTGGTTTTCCTTTCTTAGCATGACCTCCTCTTCTTTACTTCAGCTCCCCATCCCTCTCTCCCCACGCAGGGGCTTTGCCCTCCCATTCTCTGCACGCAGGGGTACAGGGCCACACACACAGGTACAATACATTTTCTTCTCTCCCTGCACTTTCTTGCATCTCTTGGCTTGGAGCCCCGCTGGGACCCCAGAGTCTCCCCAGCAGCACAGACCCTGGATCCCAAGGCTCCGGGTGGGCCCACACCCACCCTGGGGGTGCAGATCAGGGGTGCTTACCTGGGATTGGATCTTGGATTAGTGGAGACGTTGGACACAGTGACTGAGATGGATGCACTCTGTTGAGTCCACATCTGGCACAGATCAGCGTGCTGCACCGACCTGCCCTCATTCTCTGTTTGTTTGTCCCCAGGCCCACTAGACACCCCTGGGACCCCCAGAGCGCACCCTTCTCCCCAGGCTCTCTCCTGGGGAGGGAGGTGCTTGTAAAGCTGTCTGCTGCCCTCTGGTGATGTGCTAGGGTATTGCAAGGAGGGGCCCCTACCTATGCTGCCCCCCACCCCCAATCAGCGAGGATGGGTCTCTTCCTTCAAGACAAGGAACTTCCTTTCTTCACCTCTAAGACCTCAGTGTCCAACACAAGGTCTCAGTAGAGATCTGTTAAACTGATCAAGTGAAGTGAAGTCGCTCAGTCGTGTACGACTCTTTGCAACCCCACATGGACTGTAGCCCACCAGGCTCCTCTGTCCATGGGATTCTCCAGGCAAGAGTACTGGAGTGGGTCGCCACGCCCTTCTCCAGGGGATCTTCCAGACCCAGGAATCAAACCCGGGTCTCCTGCATTGCAGGCGGACGCTTTACCGTCTGAGCCACCAGGGGAGCTGACAGGTTATCTAAATGTGGAATTGTTTCAAACGGTCAGCACAGCTTTCCCACCCATCATCATCTTGAACCGTATGGAGTATAGATCTCAGACCCTCTCTATGGGGACCAAGCTCAGTCCGGAGAAGGGAAGTGACTGTCCCAAGAGCTGGGAGAGCTTCGCTATCTTGCAGAACTTTCCCCTCTGGGGGACTCCCCAGGCAATGGGGCTAAGCCCCTGTGCCAATGGGACCTGGGCCAGCGGAGGGGTGGGGGAGAGAGGGGTAAGAGAGTAAGAGAAGTGGGAGTGTTGGTCGCTCAGCCGTGTCTGACTCTGTGACCCGCCAGGCGCCTCCTCCAGGCGAGAACAGCAGAGTCTAGCCATTCCCTTCCACAGGGGTCTTCCCAACCCAGGGATTGAATCCAGGTCTCCTGCCCTGTGGGCAGATTCTTTATCATCTGAGCCACCGGAATCTGGACAGGGCAGGCTTTGGCAACTTGCCCTTAACCAGGGGCCTTTCAGAGACAGTGTCTGCATCCGGAATCAACCCCGAGGAATCGCAGGCCCAGCATCAGGCGGCACCTGGGCAGGGGTGGGGGGGGCGCGGGGGCGGCAGCTGGAAAAATGAGGTTCTGACGA
This sequence comes from Moschus berezovskii, assembly GCF_049115385.1. Classification (NCBI taxonomy): domain Eukaryota; kingdom Metazoa; phylum Chordata; class Mammalia; order Artiodactyla; family Moschidae; genus Moschus; species Moschus berezovskii. The sequence goes on from NC_142461.1 coordinate 2,028,172, forward strand.
CGGATTGCAGGTATCGCGGTCAGTGCTTGCCCTAAGTATTCACTCGCCATTTAACAATGTTTCTTAACTGAAAACCTCGGGGGACAAGGGTAACCTTGTCCCCATGGAGCTGGCATTCCTGGGGTTTTGCCGGAAGCACAGGGTGCTCTTGGAGGCCTGGATGGCAAGATGAAGCAGCCAGGCCAAGGCCAGGGAGTGAGGACTCCAGCAGAGGGGAGAACAAGGGCCTGGGCTGGGAGCAAGCTCTGAGTGACAAGGAGAGTGGAAGCGACCCCAGAGAGGCTGGGACTGACGATCTCCGTGAGGAGCTGGGAGACCAGTGAGGAGGCAGCAGCGGCCAGATCTCAGAAGCAGCCTCTTGATCCTGACTTTGCCCAGCAACCGCTTGTTCCAAAGCAGATTCTCATTCTGTGGGCTTGGGGGTGGGGGTTAGAGCCCGTGGCTCCGATCACCCCCCAGGTGAGGCCAGTGCTGGCATCCGTGGTCCACGTCAGGAACATCCGGGGACTTGACACACTCCTGACGCCCAGGCCACGCCCCACTGGTCAAGTCAGAACTCTATGGGCTGGTGGGGCGTTGAGGGGTGGGACACGACCCAGGCCTCAGTTGTTCAAAGCCCCTAAGGTGATTCCAACAGGCAGGCAGGTCTGAGAACCGCTGCTGTAGAACACTCTGGGTCATGAGAGTTTGAATTGTATTCTGGAGGCCATGAGGAGCCCTCGAGGTTGATCTTGCCTCTATGTCTGTGTTGCTGAAAGATCTGCCTTAGCTATTGGCAAGGTCGTGAAAGCGGAGGCTGGGAGACCCAGGAGGAGAGGTGATGATGAGCTGGGATGGGAGCGGGAGGAGGGGACAGACCGGAAGTGGGGGGACATCTCAAGAGAGGAGCTGGCGCTGACGTTTGGGCCCAAGACCCTGCATTTCAGTGAAGGGGCTCCTTCCTGCCAATGAGGACAGGCCAGACCAGCTAGGGCTGTGTGTTGGGTGCAACATTCATTTCTGATTGGACCAGGTTAGACATGTCTGTTAGGACTTCCCTGTAGCTCAAATGGTAAAGAATCTGCTGCAGTGCAGGAGACCCGGGTTCGACCCCTGGGTCGGGAAGATCCCCTGGAGGAGGGCATGGCAACCCACTCCAGTGTTCTTGCCTGGAGGATCCCATGGACAGAGGAGCCTGGTGGGCGACAGTCCACGGGGTCGCAGAGAGTCGAACGTCACTGAGCGACTGACACACACAGCAGGCGTGTCTGTTAGACACCGGAGCGGAGGCGGCACTAAAAACGCAGGACAGCAGATGCAACCGGGGGGCGCCGACACAGGCGCCAGCCGGGCCTCTGTCGCCGCCCGGGCGGGGCGGGCCTGCAGGAGCTGGGCGGCGCTCCCCGACCCCCTCATTCTCCGGAGGAGGAGACGAGACCAGAGCCTGTGTGGAGTCCCTCGGGTCACAGAGCAAGTCAGCCGCGAAGCCGAGATCCAGCCTCTGAGTCATTTCCACTCCCCGGGGCTCAGGGCAACTTCCCCCGACCCACAGCCCATGGACAGGGCGGCTGAGATGGCAAATCCTACATCTGCAGTCAGAGAACCAGAGCTGGTAGAAATACCCACACACACACATACCCACACACACAGACACTCGCACACACCTTATCCTCTTTCTTCTAAGTAAAAAAATCAGTAACCTGAATGTCAGCTTTATTACTAATTACGCAACTGCTTTATTGCTGGTATTAAAAAAATTGAAGACTAAAAATGTCCAGGAAAGACTTAATTTAGTAAACAGTTCAGAACAAAGTATTTGTCACCGCGGCATTTCTTCACATTAGAATTTGCTCCGGGTGATTCAAAGCTCCTCTTTAATGTATTACTGCGGCCTGATAAAGTTCCCAGGTTCTGGGAGAATCTTCTTGGCCTCAGAAGGTAATTGTCTCAGGACGTGAGGATTGGTTAGAATGAAGGGTGGAGGGGGAGCTTTGCTGAGCCTAAGGGTCCCGGAAGAGCTTGGCTGGGAGCAGGCAGGAGACCATCAATGGAAGAGTGGATGAGTGTGGGGAGGACTGACTCCCAGCTGGATCACTCGCTTGTTGCAAAGCTAGTCTTAGTCCAGGAGGAGGAGTCACCTAGAACTCCCCACTCGCAGACACTCAGAAGAAAACGTCAGTGGGCCGTTAGCCTTTTGTGCAAAATTGGCGCCTGTCACCTCCACAGTGAAGTGAAAGTCGCTCAGTTGTGTCTGACTCTTTGCAACCCCATGAACTATGCAGTCCATGGAACCCTCCAGGCCAGAATGCTAGAGTGGGTAGCCATTCCCTTCTCCAGGGGATCTTCCCAACCTAGGGATCAAACCCAGGTCTCCCACATTGCAGGCAGATTCTTTACCAGCTGAGCCACAAAGTGGCCTCCAAACCAAATGAGAAAGACTGAGATGATGGAGCTGTCCCACATAAGGCTGCAGAGCGTTTTTCTCATTTTACATGAAGCAAAGAGGCACGCAGAGAAGTTGGGTGGAGACCACACAGCCCATGAGCAATCTGCAATGGACAGGCTGGCTTCTGACAACCGGTGTCCTTTTCAGCTTCCAATACCTTCCATCCTCGGCGGAAGGAGCCCCCATCCTGACCCCAGTCCCTCTCATCCCTTTGCTCCTGGTTGCTTTTCACAGCGTTGACTGCTATCTGTCTGCCCAGCATTGAGGCCAGAGCCCAGGTGTGTAGTCTTGAGTCTGCAACAAAGTTGCGATGTGTCTTGGCCGGTCACTCAACTTCCCAGAGCCTCCACCCGCTTTTTCCCCTGATGCCCTTCCTGCATAAGGCTGTCCACTCCTTGTCCCCTGCACTCACAGGGGAACAGGCGATGGACCTGGGCTGGGGCCCGGGAGACAGATGCCCAGAGGTGAGGACGTGGGAACCAGCACAGTGCCCTGGGTTCTGTGTATTCACGTTTAGATTCTCCAGGGAGTGCAGCCAGTCCTCGCTGTGGCAATTTCCTCATGAGCTGGGCTGACACTCCTAATTATTATTTGGAGAGGTTTGGGGAGGCTCAGTTAATTGATTACATATTTCCTTCCTTGACAGGGCATTTGTTCGGGCGTGTCTTTTTTTCCTCTCTCTTCCCCTGCTAGGTTAATGTTCCTGGGCATCGTGAGTATTTTGTGGGGGCCATGGGACTAAAGCCGGTCATAACTCTCCCCCCTGCTCAGCAACCCTGCCAGGGGCTTTCAAGCACTTTAATTTAACTTCCCTGGATTTTTGCTTCCCCCACGAGAGTGATGCTATAGACAGAGCTCTGGGATCTGAGAACTAACAAAAATGCCAGCGCCGGGGTTTATCAGGCTCGTAGCCTGCGCCATACCCTGCTGGAAGTGCTTCTCACACACTGACTCCTAAACCCTCGCAATGTCGGGGCTCTTACTGCCCTCACCGGTGGGTGGAGAGATGAAACTCTGAGAGGGTAAGTGATTTGCCCAAGGTCACACAGCCGGTGAGTTGCCGAGCCAGGATTTAAACCTTCCAGCTATGCAAGAGGTCAGAGGCAGAACACAGCCTCTCAGCCGTGTAACTGTTCCCGCGGTCTCGGGACCCCACTCTTGACTGGGACGCAGGTGGATGTGCAGCTGCGTTTCGCCTCTGCCCGATGCTCTCCATGGTGACACTGAGCAGGGTTTGGAGCCTCAGTTTATTCACTGGTAACAGAAGACTGATTGCAGCCCTCACCCTGAGCTGTGGTGAGGGGTGGTAGGAACTCTTACATCATTTCTGAGCCCCTCGGATGAGCCAGGTGCCACGTTGAGAAGAGCAGGATGACATGATCCCAGAAAAAAGACCCCTCATCTCTTCCAAAGGGAGGGCTATTTGCTGAGCACCAACATGGTTTAAGGGCTTCCCTGGTGGCTCAGATGGTAAAGAATCCACCTGCAATGCAGGAGACCTGTGTTCGATCCCTGGGTTGGGAAGATCCCCTGGAGAAGGGAAAGACTACCCACTCCAGTATTCTGGCCTGGAGAATTCCATGGACTGTACAGTCCATGGGGTCGCACACTGAGAGACTTTCACTTACACTTGTAAACATTTTGTGTGCACTGTGTCCTTCCAGCCCCAGCATCTATGAAGTAAACTGAGCCCTGTGTCCCATTTACAGGTGTGGGAACTGAGCCCCGGACAGCTGCATAAAGAGATGGTGGCAGGGGCTTCCTGGTGTCTCAGTGGTTTGGACTTCCTGCTTCCAATGCAAGGGGCACAGGTTTGAGCCCCAGTCAGGAAACTAAGATCCCACGTGCTGCGCAGCCAAGAAATAGTTCACAAATAAATAAAACAGCACCGATTGCAACAGCATCAATAAGATGATATTATCTGTAAAAAGAGAGAGGCCTGCAGTCAGTGTGCGGAGCTCTGGGATGGACCGTGGGGTCCGGGGCGCGCGGGTGGGGCCTTTCCATGCCCGGGAGTCCACATTCCCAGGCTGCGTCCTGGGGCTGGGGTCTGGGGCCGTGGCGCCTGCTCTGAGAGCTCCTCCCTGTGGGGTCAGAGGCCGGGACCCAGCGCCCCCATGGGTGTGCCTGCCCTGCTGACATCCTCACTGACCAGACCAGCCTGACCACCCGGTGCCCCCTCAACCCTCGACCCCCTATTTCCCACTCCCCCCAGGGGCTTGAGCCCCCATTTTCAGGCTTGGCGTGTGTGGTTGGAAGGCAGAGGGATGGCCCAGATAACCCTGAGAGGTCTATGGGACTAGCAGGGTCCAAATCCATTCCCAGGACCCGTGCCGCCTGCAGGGACGGATCCAGGACTTTAAGCAGCGGCTGGGAGTGGCCAGAGCTCGGGCACAGATGCTCGGGACGGCTGCCTGGAGCTGTCTTAGCAGGATCCCGCTCGGTGCACGCAGAGCTCACACGGGCTCACACTCACACACGCACTGCCGCAGGGGAGGAGCTGCGGCTGAGCAGGGTCTGGGCTCTGCCACCCCCTTCTTCCCCGCAGAGTCACCGAGAAAGAGCAGGAGGGGCCCTCACGGGGTCTCTCTGGGTGTCTGATGCCCTCAAAGGAGCCCAAGCAGAAATGTGACCTTTTGCTTTCCGCTTTGGAGCTGCCGATGATAATCACACCAGCTCATTGTAATAGCAAACGTTTGTCCGGGGCTTACTATGTGCCAAGTGAAAACTCACGACTACAGAGGAGATAACCGCTATCAGTCCCATTTTACAGATGGGAAAACTGAGGGGCCAAGTGATTCGATTCTTTGCCCCAGGTTACGTGTGTGGCAAGGGGCAGAGCCAAGACTTGAACCGAGCTGTCTGCAGCCAGAGCGCCTGTCCTTCACTGGACCTCACCCCCTCCAGTCACGAAGGACCTGGAAGTTCATTCACTTGTTTGTTGCCGGAGTCTGGGGAGTCTGGAGGAAGGGTCCAGCCTCTGAAGTCAAGAGGGCTGGAGCCGGGAGCCCAGACCTGCTCCTGAGAGCTATGGGGCCTTGGGCAGAACACTGCCTCTCTGAGCCCCCGCACCATACTTTTCCATGGTGCTTGGTTCTACCCCAGGTGGCTGTTCTCTTCACTGCCTCTAACTGCTGAAAGCCTGCCTTCTTTGCCTCCGCAATGTACCAGCAGAGGCAGACCAGCCCTGAGGGCTTGGAGGTGCTGAGGTCTGACAGGGAAAATCCCAGGGTGGCCCGGGAGGGATGGAGTTGATGGGACTAGATCAGAGCAGGGCCCAGCAGAGCGAGCTGGCAGAGGAGGAGAGACGGCCTGGGCTCTGTGTCTGCACCATTAGCTCTCCCCGGCTTGCCGAGGCTGTGATGTCAGTCTGGGAGATCTGGGGTGGGGAGGGGCAGGTGAATCCCCACCAGCTGCTCCAGCTGCTGTTGGACGGTGGTGGGGATGCCAGTAGCTGCACCCCCAGCCTGCTCACGGCTACATGGCCGCCTCTGCTGCTCGAAATGTACCGACTCCTGCTGCTTCTCACTCCCAGCCTCTTGGAGACCAAGATAACCAACTCTAGGTGCCTCTGTGAGGCTTCTGAGGCTCTCCACTGGGAGGGGTCCCCATCTGCTTACTTCCCTTTTACATCAGGGTATAACAGACACGCAGGAGACTGGAGTTCGATCCCTAGGTTGGAAGATCCCCTGGAGAAGGGAATAGCACCCACTCTAGTACTCTTGCCTGGAGATTTCCATGGACACAGCAGTCCATGGGGTCACAAAGAGTCGGACTCAACTGAGTGACTAACACTTTCACTTTAATAACACACACGCAGGAAAAGGCTTCATCTCATCTCTAGCTTGCTGCTGCTGCTGCCGCTAAGTCACTTCAGTCGTGTCCGACTCTGTGTGACCCCATAGACGGGAGCCCACCAGGCTCCCCCGTCCCTGGGATTCTCCAGGCAAGAACACTGGAGTGGGTTGCCATTTCCTTCTCCAATGTGTGAAAGTGAAAAGGGAAAGTGAAGTCGCTCAGTCGTGTCCGACCCTTAGCGACCCCACGGACTGCAGCCCACCAGGCTCCTCCATCCATGGGATTTTCTAGGCAAGAGTACTGGAGTGGCTTGCCATTGCCTTCCCCGCATCTCTAGCTTAGGAAACTGTTATACAGGTACATACCCTGCTGCCCACCCACCACCCGGATGAGGATATAAAGCATTTCCAGCATCCCTTGAGGTTTCTTTCCGCAAGAGGAAAACGTGATTCTGAGTCAGCTTAGACTAGTGTTTCTTGTCTTTGCTCTGCACACGGACAGAATCATGCTTTCTGCTTCTGGCTTCTGGGCGATCTGTCTGTCTGGGGGCACATGGCAACAATCCATCCCCTTTCACTGCCGTATGTTACTCCGCTGCCTGGATCGATCTGTTCATTTATCCATTCTCCCACAGAGGGACATTGAGGGGAGTTGTTTCCAATCTTTCACAATGACAAGTGAGATCACTTGTAACTTGAGTGTTCATTTTTGGGGGGTGTATCCTTGTGAGGAGCTTCAGGAGGGCAAATGCTCAGCTGGACTGAGGCTGCCTGTATGGGTTTGCTCAAGTTACTGTAACAAAATACTACCGACTTTATGTCTTAAAACAGCAGAAGTTAATTCTCACACGATTCCAGAGGCTAGACCTCTGAAGTCAAGGTGTCACCTGGACCTTTGTCAGGAATACTAAAGCTCCACCGTGCGGAACACGTGAGACAGAGGTGACATGACATAGTCACCCTGGAGCCGGGCTCCTGGCGTCGGAACCCCAGTTCCTCCGCTTACTGGTGGTGGGACTCTCCGCAAATCACTGCCTCTCTGTCCCTCAGCTTCCCCATCTCCAGAATGGGGATGCTGAAACAGCACCCACCGTTTAGAGTGTTTGTGAGGTTTAAATGAGTTAGAACTGGCACGGTGTACATGAGATAGGAGGGTAGTGGTGATTTTGTGCTCAGCACCTTACATGGATGTTCGTCTCTGTCACACTCATCCAAAAATATTTGTCAAACACCTGTGGCAAGCCAGGCACGGTGCTGGGCTCTGGGGAGACAGTGGTGGCAATCTAGGTAGGCATTATTATTGCTCCCATTTTACAGATGAGAAAACTGAGCCCTGGATAGGCTACATAGCAGGAAAGCAGAGAAGCTGGTATTTGACACCAGACAGTCTGTACTCTGGAACACTGTCCTCTATTGCCTTTTTAATCTGCAGCCCCAAGACCCAGAGTCCTGGAACTCTGCCCTGAGCCTTTCTTGAAAACTTGGAAACAATTTCAAAGCAGGTGTCTCTTCCTTTATTAAGGGCACCTCGGGAAGACATGAAAATTTGGCTCTGATCAAATTAGGCCCATGTTGTGATATAACTTTCTATATTCACCATAAAGCTAATAAACTAATAAATTAGACAGAATGAAAATATCATTGGGCAGGACGGTGCACTAAAGCACAGCTGTAATTACTCTCACGGCCGGGGCCAATTTCTCAGATTTCGCCTTGGCCAAGTTTCCTCAGCTCACCGTGTCCCTAATAAGGCATAACTCACTCTACAAACATTAAATTGACTTATTTATTTTAAATTGCAGTGGAACAGAAAACCACGTTGATAAACCTATTCTCACGCATCTGCTTTCTCATGAACACGGCCCAACGATTTTTTTTAACAAAGAAACTCTCTGATCTGTTTCAGGCATTCCCATCTTCCAACCCAGCCTGGCTGATCCTCCCTCACCACGATTCCAACTTTAGAGATTTGGCTCACCCCCCAGAGGCTAGTGGAGGTCATCTTTTACATAGAAAGATGATTCAAGTTGAATTAATAATAATTATGGTGCTGACATTTACAGAGTGTGCATGACGTGGCTACCTTGGGCGGGGTTCTCTGCTGTGATCTCCGTGCACTTGAATTTGTTTAATCCTCAAATGTAAGCTGTGGGGACATCATTATGAGCTGCTGTTTGCAGATGAGGAAACAGGGGATCTGAGACGGGAGGTGACCTGCCCGAGGCCACGGAGAGAACAGTTTGGAGCAGGGCTGAGGGCCAGGCAGGGTGGTCTGAGGCCGAGCCTGGGCTCTCACCACCATCCTCTCCTGCCTCTTAGCGAGCCCGCACCAATGTGGAGGCACATCAGGCCCGCTTGGGCAGCTGGAATTCTGGCTGCAATTCTTCTGTAGAAGTTTGTAGTCAAAACAATTCTTTATTTTATTTTTATTTTGATGTCATTTATTTCTTTAATTTTTTATATATTTTTTAACTTTTAAATTTTTATACAATTTTTAAAGGTTGCTGCTGCTGCTAAGTCACTTCAGTCGTGTCCGACTCTGTGCGACCCCGTAGTCGGAAGCCCACCAGGCTCCCCCTTCCCTGGGATTCTCCAGGCAAGAACACTGGAGTGGGTTGCCATTTCCTTCTCCAATGTGTGAAGGTGAAAAGTGAAAGTGAAGTCGCTCAGTTGTGTCCGACCCTTAGTGACCCCACGGACTGTAGTCTACCAGGCTCCTCCGTCCATGGGATTTTCTAGGCAAGAGTACTGGAGTGGCTTGCCATTGCCTTCTCCCTTTTAAAAGTTCAGTTCAGTTCAGTTCAGTCACTCAGTCATGTCTGACTCTCCACGACCCCATGAATCACAGCACACCAGGCCTCCCTGTCCATCACCAACTCCCGGAGTTCACCCAAACTCATGTCCACAGAGTCAGTGATGCCATCCAGCCATCTCATCCTCTGTCATCCCCTTCTCCTCCCGCCCCCAACCTTTCCCAGCATCAGAGTCTTTTCCAGTGAGTCAACTCGTCGCATGAGGTGGCCAAAGTATTGCAGTTTCAGCTTAGCATCAGTCCTTCCAATGAACACCCTTCTGTTTATTACAAATGTGGGCTATGTACTGTTACAAATTACAAAATAATGGCCGTACTCCCCATGTTGAACAATGCATCCTTGAGCCTGTCTTACACGCGCTAGTTTGTACCTCCCTCCCCCACCCCTGAATCTCCCCTCCCATCCCTCCCCACTGACGACCACGTTTGTTTTCTGCATCTGTGAGTCTGCTGCTGCTTCTTGTCATATTCGCAAGTTTGCTGTATTTTTTAGGCTCCACATGTAAACAGTGTCCTACAGGGATCATCTTCCTCTGTCTGCATTATTTCCCTCCTCCAAGGCCATCTGCGTTGCTGTAAATGCCAGAATTTTGTTCTTTTTATGGCTGAGTAGTATTCCAGTGTGTGTGTGTGTTCACATTTTCTTTATCCATTCGTTTGCTGATGGGTCTTAGGTTACTTCTGGATCTTGGCAATTGTAAGTAATGCTGCTATGAACTTTGGGGGCATTTATCTTTTTGAATTAGTGCTTTTTTTTTTTTCCAGATATATACCCAGTAGTGGAGTTGCTAGGTTATATGGTAGTTCTATTTTTAGACTTCGAGAAACCTCCGCACTGTTCTCCAAAGTGACTGCACCTGTTTACAGTCCCCCCACCAGAAAACACATTTCTTGAGTGACGGGAGGCACTCACACCTGAGGGGTGGGAGCTGGTGAAGGCGGCGGTCTGGACAAGCAGACAGGGGTTACTGGGGGCCGGGTATGCACAGGGGTTTATCTGGTTTTCTTGATGGAGACATAGGAGGGTTTCTTGATGGAGATGCAGGCTTGGGCAGTTTACCAGAAACCATGATGGGCTGGGGAGAGGTGGATGGCAAATAAAGGCAAGGGGGAGGCATCCCTGGGGGAGGGCACAGCAGGACCCAGAGGCCAGGCGCTTCACCCAGAGACCTGTGGTTGAAGTGCGGGTCCGGGAGTGCGGGCAAGCCAGGAGGGAGGGATCCCAGCATCAGGGCCAGGCACCCTGGCCCACCCACCATCTCCCCGGCTGTTCCCTCTGCCCCGAGGCGACGATACTGCTTCAGCCAAGGGCTGTCTGTGAGCTAACGCGAGCCGGCCCATCTGGACCCACCGGACCCGAGACAGGAGGGGACGCTTGCTCGGGCAGGAAGTGTGGGATCCGGGGTTTGATGGGGCCACTCTCCCTGGAGACGAACTGGGACTGGCCCAGTTCTTGGGCACATATGTGACCTCCCTGAGGCCAGCTCCTCATGTTTAAACTGGGAGTGGCGATGCCTCCACCCAGGGGCTTTTCTGCAGAACTGATGCTCAGCCCTTTATCCCACTTCTCTGTTTGGGTGTCTCTCAGGCAATGGAGGTTTCATGAGATTCTGTATAGAAGCCCCCAGCAGAGGAACAGAAAATTCATTCGGATCCGTCAGGTTGGAAACAAACCCCTGCCGCGCTCCAGTGAGGGATTGCCGCTGCCCTCTCGGGCTCACTTTCTGGAAGGCAGAGTCCCTGACGGGGAGCCATGACCCACAGCCCATCTAAAACAGGGGTGTGGGTGTGACAGAGGGCAGTTGGGGTCCTCATCCTGTGCCAATCTCTGGGCCCGGGCGCTGCCAGGCAGCGATGCAGAGCAGGGGGCAGGAGACCCAGGGCTCTGGCAGAGCAGAGCTGTCATCGGTCCCCGCCCTCCCCGCGGGCAAGGCCACCGCCGGGGCCACCGAGCGCGAGTTCCAGAGCTGAACACTGAGGAGTGGGGTCTGCCCTGCCGGGCTCGGCCCCTCAGTGCCTTCCTCCCCTTGCTCAGACACCGAGAGGGTCCTTCTCCTGCTTGGGGCTCCACACAGACGCTCTTTCGTTGGTTGCCCTCTCTGACCTTGAACACCGCAGGAGCAATTCTCTTACGACCCTGTGTGTGAGCTGCCCCTCCGTTCCACGCGGGGCTGCAGTCTGGGTCCCGGCCTCCGGCCTCCCTAGGATGCCAGTCCCTGCAGGGAAGACCTTGACCCGATCTTGCGTCTTTCATCGCTGATGGAGTAGCCAGCCTTTCAGTGTGACCTCGGACATGTCACTTAACTTTTCTGTGCTTCAGTTTCCTCAGCTATTAAAAGGGAATGTTAATAACGGTCCATAATACACGAACAGCACGTAACAGCAAGCACAGAGGTGTTTTAGGGGATTAAACGAGCTAACACGGGCGAGGTGCTAGAACAGCATCTGGCACATACGAGAGCTCTGTGTTACCTACTGTCACTCAGCAAAGAGAGACTGAGCGCCAACACGCGCCTCGGACGCTCTAGGCTCACAGGTGTCCTTACAGGACAGAGCCCACTCCTCGCTCCGCTGTGCAGCAGTGCTGGCATCTCTCTGCTGCTGCCCGTGGTGTGACCTCGGGGGCGGGGCTTCACATGGCCTCTGAGCCTTGGACGTCCCGTGAGAACAGTGCCTGCCCCTCCGCGTCTGCTGGGCATTAGAGATGGTAGGTACAGGGCTTAGAACCAGCACATTCTCAGTGGCTAGTGGTTAGCATTGTTCACTCCAGCTTTCTTCCAGATCAGCAGCCTCTACTCCGAGGTCTACGAGCAGAGAAAGAACTTCCCATCCTTTGCCAAAACCATCATCTCACTCCTCAGCTCCGTCTTGGGAGGCAGGTGTTATGCATTTGTTCTACAGATTACAAGACAGAAACACAGAGCAGTTAAGCAACCTGCCCAAGGTCACGGTGCTTCCAAGTGGCAGCTGAGATCTGTGGGATGCTACCACCCCACTCTTGGTATGCAGCCGCTCCTTACCTCCGAGAATCAGGACCACCAGAACCCAGAGACCTCAAAGCCAGGACAAAGCCTTGAACACCCAAAATTTCATTGGAAAAGTGAATTCTCTTGTTTGCTCTTGAGTGTTGTCAAAAGCAGCATTTTCCCTCTGTGTGTGCCCCGATGACATCATGTTCCTGGGACTCCTGGTCCTTTTCCTTCCCTTACCCAGCCTCTGGATGGGATGAATCCACACCCTTACCCGGGTGTCTCAAGGAACAGCAGAGGATGGCTGTGTGGTTGGAAGAAGCATAAACACAGATATCATGGATGGTGATCAAATCGAAAATGCAACTACAGCAGGCCCTGCCTTAAGTGAGCACGTTCCATGAGCCATCTCGCCTAATCCTGGAAAAAACCCGTAGGAAAGGTACTGTCACCATCCCCGATTTTAATGGGGGGTGGAGAGGCACAGAGCGGTAGCGACTCATGTCACACAGCTAGTAGGTGGACGAGTCAGGACTCAAAGCCAGGCTGGAGTCTATGCCATCAACAGCACCACCCTTGGCATCCAGAGTGTGGAGGCAGCCGCCTGTGGTAGGTCTGGAGCGTGCACGGGGAAAGCGACCCGTCATACAGAAGGACTTCCTCAGAGCCCGGTGACAGGCGCCTCCCAAGCCAGGACCGTGGGTCACCCCACATCCAGGCGTCCGCTGGCATCTCCTTGGGCGAGTGCAGGTGCTGCCCCACGACAGCAGAGCGAGCGCTGCCCTCGGCCCCTCCTCCCGGGCCCGGGTGGGCGGGCAGCTGCCTGCTCTTCACCCGCACTGTCTCAGCCCCGCCACCTCCCCCTCCGCCTCACACTGGCGACCGGCAGAAGGCACAGATGGTGTAAGCTTTGGTTTAGAGCGATGCGTTCGTGAACATTCACCAGGCCACTGCTCACTTCTGCGGGCTTGACTCCGCTGTTAAGGGGGGGTGTGTGTGTGTGGTTAAACAGGACTGTTTCTGTTTCGGCCTTGTTGAGAATCCAGGATGCTCATTCCAGAATCTTAAACCCAGCGGGCTTGGAGCGGGAACTCCTCCGTGCAGGTGGCTGTCACTCCAGCTCTTCATGGCAGGATCGGCTCCAAGCACCTGATGGTCCCGCTCTGCCTCTGCCCCCCTCCTTCGGTTTCCCCGAAAAGCCCTTCCTCTCACGGGCCTCACTCAGAAACCAGAATCCCAGGTCAAAGCCAGCAACAAACAAGTTCTGTTTGACTCACCCTGAGATTTTTTTTTTATTTAAAAAAAAAAGCTTAAAATGAAACCAGTGACAAATATTTGAAAATCAGATTTCACATACATATCTTTATTTTTGAGTTCTCTTTTAAAAATGATGATGTGGCCTTTTTATTTTTACCAGTCATTTCCAAACTATAGCAATTGACTCCCTTAAGTAGCAGCTAGATCTAACCCAGGAATGGCCACTGTGTTCCCCACGCTGCGCACCACTCTACGGCCTGAAGCTGCATCTATTGGTCTTAGTTTTGTGGCTACAAGCCTAAAAACTCAAAGTAAATGTGTCTTAAGTTAATTAAAAGGGCTTTCCTGGTAGCTCAGCTGGTAAAGAATTTGCCTGCAGTGCAGAAGACCCCAGTTCGATCCCTGGGTCAGGAAGATCCCCTGGAGAAGGGATAGGCTACCCACTCCAGTATTCTTCGGCTTCCCTGGTGGCTCAGACAGTAAAGAGCATGCCTGCAATGCAGGAGATCAGACCCCCTGGGGGAAGGGAACAACTACCCACTCCAGTATTCTTGCCTGCAGAATTCCATGGACAGAGGAGCCTGGTGAGTTACAGTCCACGGGGTTGCAAAGAGTTCTGGACATGACTGAGTGTCTATGACAAATTAGTCAGAACTTTAGTCTTCTTTCTCCTAAGAGTCCCATGTAATGTCTCCAGAGCATATAGGGTGTTCCATGGCATCAGGGACCCAAGATCCTTCCCTTCTGATGCTCTATTGTGTATGACCTCCTTCTCAGTTCAGTTCAGTCGCTTAGTCGTGTCCGACTCTTTGCGACCCCATGAATCACAGCATGCCAGGCCTCCCTGTCCATCACCAACTCCTGGAGTTCACTCAAACTCATGTCCATCGAGTTGGTGATGCCATCCAGCCATCTCATTCTCTGTCATCCCCTTCTCCTCCCACCCCCAATCCTTCCCAGCATCAGAGCCTTTTCCAGTGGGTCAACTCGTCGCATGAGGTGGCCAAAGTATTGGAGTTTCAGCTTTAGCATCAGTCCTTCCAATGAACACCCAGGACTGATCTCCTTTAGAATGGACTGGTTGGATCTCCTTGCAGTCCAAGGGAGTAACAGGCAAATTTGGCCTTGGAGCACGGAATGAAGCAGGGCAAAGGCTAATAGAGTTTTGCCAAGAGAATGCACTGGTCATAGCAAACACTCTCTACCGACAACACAAGAGAAGACTCTACACATGGACATCACCAGATGGTCAACACCGAAATCAGATTGATTATATTCTTTGCAGCCAAAGATGGAGAAGCTCTATACAGTTAGCAAGAACAAGACCAAGAACTGACTGTGGCTCAGATCATGAACTCCTTATTGTCAAATTCAGACTTAAATTGAAGAAAGTAGGGAAAACCACTAGACCATTCAGATATGACCTAAATCAAATCCCTTATGATTATACAGTGGAAGTGAGAAATAGATTTAAGGGACTAGATCTGATAGATAGAATACCTGATGAACTCTGGACGGAGGTTCGTGACATTGTACAGGAGACAGGGATCAAAACCATCCCCATGGAAAAGATATGCAAAAAAACAAAATGGCTGTTTTAAACACTTGTAGGTAGGTCACACGCTGTTATTACTCCCAGTCCATCCTAAAGGAAATCAACCCTGAGTATCTATTGGAAGGACTGATGCTGTACAAAAAAGATCTTCACGACCAAGATAGTCACGATAACGTGATCACTGACCTAGAGCCAGACATCTTGGAATGTGAAGTCAAGTGGGCCTTAGAAAGCATCACTACAAACAAAGCTAGTGGAGGTGATGGAATTCCAGTTGAGCTATTTCAAATCTTGAAAGATGATGCTGTGAATGTACTGAACTCAATATGCCAGCAAATTTGGAAAACTCAGCAGTGGCCACAGGACTGGAAAAGGTCAGTCTTATTCTAATCCCAAAGAAAGGCAATGCCAAAGAATGCTCAAACTAACGCACAGTTGCACTCATCTCACACGCTAGTAAAGTCATGCTCAAATTTCTCCAAGCCAGGCTTCAGCAATATGTGAACCGTGAACTCCCAGATGTTCAAGCAGGTTTTAGAAAAGGCAGAGGCACCAGAGATCAAATTGCCAACATCCGCTGGATCATGGAGAAAGCAAGAGAGTTCCAGTAAAACATCTATTTCTGCTTCATGACCTCCTTCTTAAGTTTGCCTCAAAGTCTGAGAAGGCTGTCCCAGCTCCAGCCCTTGGGACTACATTCCAACCAGGTGGAAGGGGGAAGTGAAAGAAGCAGGATGCACCTCCTCCCTTAAGGCCCCTCAGGAAGTTACACAGAACACCTTCACTTACATCCCACTGGTCAGAATGTAGTCACATGGTCACATCTGCTGCAAGCGTGACTGGGAAATGTAGTCTTTATTTCATGAAGCCATGTGTCCAGCCATCAGGGTTCCATTACTGTGAAAAGGGAGTAGCTGTTGAGTTGCTGAGCTTTCTTAGACAGTCCGCAAGTCCGCTTGTGGAGAGGAGGCCTTGCCTTTGACTTTGTCTCTGAGGTACTGTCACTTCATTGGTGACTAGCATACCGTTGTTCATCTTATGGAGTCGCTCTGAGGAATTCACAAGATGACTGCTTTGTTAAGGCCTATTTCCCCCAACTAGATAGAACCCCAGCTCCATGAGGACAGTGATTTTTGTTTGCATTGGTCACAGCTGTACCTAGGGCAGGTGTGTCTAGCAGCATGTAGGGGAGGCCCTGACACATAGTAGGGACCCAGTAAAAATATACTGAATGAGTATCTTGAATGTCGTCTGAGTCCGAGGCACTCGCTGGGTGTGATACGGAGCAGGGAGCGAGATGCCTTCCAGCGTTCACATCCCGTGGCATCGAGCCCACAGCTGAACACACTAAGATAAATACCTATTACCTTGGATGAGATCTCGGTGCCAGCCAGAGTCCAGGCATTTTAATTTTGTTTTGACAAAGAGGCTGATGGGAGAGGCTGGCGTCTCCCGGCTGCAAGCGGCCCTGGGGCGCCCTGGCCTGACCTTCCCCGCTCTCAGCCCCCACGTCGTGCAGGACAGTAAAACATAATTGGCTTGCCCTACTTTTTAAGAGAATCCAGATTGAAGAATTGGGTTTTTTGGTGGGCTGACCTGTTTAAGAGCCTTAAGAGGAAGCTGGGAGTTTCAATTTTCCACTGCCAAAGCAAGGCTGTTTTTAGCTCAGCTTTGATGAAACAGCGGGAATCGGGTTCGGCCCTGGGTCACCCATCAGCCGACCTGGTTGGAAAAGGCCTCCTGAGGGGCCCCGGGCTCAGCTGCAGCTTTGCAGGGAAACGGGAGGTTTGTTTTATTCAAGCGGAGTAATTGATCCTGCTTTGAAGCAGCGCCAGGGCCGTCCTGAAGGAGACAGGGAGCGTCAGGCCACGCTCAGAGGCTGGGCCCTCTTCACGGGCTCCTGGAGCCAGGCAGACCCAAGTCTCCACCCCAGCTCGTTCAAGCATTAGCTGTGTGACCTTAGACAAATTGCTTGTCCCCTCTGGGCCTCAGTTTGCTAGTCTGTTCAACAAAGTTTGCCATGTCTGTCTCCCCGGGCAATCGTAGGGATGAACGACAGAAGGCCCGTGGACTGCCGCATCCATCGCGGACTTTGAGGCTGCCTCACCCGACTCTGTCCCTGCAGGAAGCCAGGCTGACTGACAGCCACTGTTGTGGGGGCTAGGGGGCAGGCTGGCTCCAGCCCCAGCAGGTGAGGCTTCTCTGAATTGCAGTTCTTTGGTGTGCCATCTGCTTCTCTAAGGGTCAAGAGCTGTCTTTGAGCCTCTTTTCTGATCCTTTTGTCAGACTGTGGTTGAAGAGATTGGCCTCTGGGCCACTGCGGTCCCATATTAAAGGGACCCATGTGATGGATTCTTGCTGGAGTTTGCTTCCAGGAAAAAGTGGTCCCTACAGACGAGGCAATCAGACCTTGGTCACCAGAAGGTACAGCCGGGCCATGCACCCAGGGACCTATGCTGCTGCCTGCAGCTGGCAGGAGGCCTGGAGCAGAAATCATTGCTCTAAAGCCTCACCCCTCTCCAGCCTGGGGGAGTGGGTTTCCATTCTGCCGCTGATTTGCTGCCCAGGGGAGCGACCTTGCAGAAGCCCAGAACCCAGAAAGTTGACAAGCATGTGCACTCCAGACATCTACTCCGGAGCCTGACTGCCAGGGAACAAGCCCCAGCTCTGCCATCCTTTGGCTGTGTGACCATCACCAAGGTCTAAACAACACCCCCACGCGTCAAGTTCCTATTCTGTGAGCTGGGCTGATGATACTGGTGCCCAGCTCCTGAGGCTGTTGTGGGGGCTGATCTTTGCTGACGGGGAAACCCAGGCACGGATGTGAAGTTACTTGGCCCAGACCCCTCGACGACAGCACGTTAAGGCTGGGAACGTCTGACACACGGGAAGCTCCGTTACTGTCACTACTATTATTTTTCTAATTTCAGAGGTGTCTGTGAGGGTTGACAGAGGTCAGCTCCATGTGCTTCCCACGGGGTCTTGTACACAGTAGGTGCTCAATGAACCATCGCCGTGCAAAGATGAGTGAGGCACACGTTCCCGAGCCTCTCTTGGCCCAGTGACCTGACTACCTTACACAGAGTAGGGGCGCGGCCGTGTTCATTGAACACGATCAGAGTAATCGCTGACGCCAGGAAGTGCCTGGGTCCCTGGGACAGCCGCAGTCCACACCTTCCCTTCCTGCTGAACGCAGGCTTGTTTCCAATGGGCTTGGTGTCTTCCTGATGCCAGCTCTCACTCACGCCAGGTACAGAGGCAAAGACAGAGATTCTAGTTAAAAAGCAAGTGCCCTCGGGGATGGAAGGGAGGCAGCTAGCACAGCCTCATGGCCTCAGCCTTTCTGCCTGGCTTCTAGTTGCCTCACCACCCAGCTTCCTTGGTCTGAGTTCCCTTTGGGCCATCGCTGGGTCCTAATTCCCTACCGCCCAGCATCCTTCTCCACGGGGCATATGCCCCATGCCATGTGCTTGCGGGGCCTGGGGTGGTGGCATAGGGTAGAGACGAGGTAGAAGGACCGTCCTAAACCCTCGGGCCCTCCCGCCCTTGCCCGCCTCCCGGCCCAGACCCTGTGTTGAGCGGGCTGACGGTGAGGGGCTAAATGGATCAATCAGGATGTGGAGGAGAGAGTGGTTTCCATGGCAGCGGCAAGAGGCTAGAGAAGAGAGGCCAGGAGCGGAAGGGGAGGGGAGAGAGCAGGAGGGGTCAGCACGGGAGGAGCGGGGAGGGGGACGCCGCAGGCCAGAGGGGCAGGAATGGGGTCAGCAGAGAGACAGGGAGGTGGGGCTGGGGTTCGGGCCCAAAGCTCAGGGAAGCAGCCAAGCAGGGTGGGAAGGGCCAGGATGGATGGCATGGTGACCCCCACCTTCCATCAACCGGGTGTCCATAAGGCCAGAGCAGCAGGGACCAGTGATTCTAAGTGTCATCAGCCTGCATCCCGGTTACTAACTTCCTGGGCATCCCAGGCTAGGATCCCTCCATCTAGAAGGTTCCTTGGGAATTCACCTTTGGAAGATAAAATTCGGTTTCCCACGGGCTTTTTCCCACCTTGGAAACAGGTCAGTTCCCATTGGCCTACTGAGAAAACCCTGCTGCCGTCTCTGGAGCATCCCTCTGGGCAGGAATGAGGGGGCTTCCATGGTGATCTTGTTCCAGCCTCAGAACAAAAGGCTCGCTATGGCGGTGATGCAGAAGCCAAGGCCCAGCGAGGCAGGCAGGGGACTAGCCTGAGGACACGCAGCCCTAGGACGAGCTGTGTTTGGATAAGCATCCCGCCTCCCCTGCACCTTCCTGTCCAGCACACAGGGTCCCTTCTGGGTGAAGTGCTAGAACCGAGCAGGGTGCGGCTCAGGAGTGAGCCAGCGGGAGGCAAGCGGCTTCCCTGGGAAAGTCAGCAGAGGGTCCTCACCCTCAGCGTAGGGAGGGGCTGTCCCTCTGCAGCACTTGGACACTAATTAATGCCTTAATGCTCATGGGAAGGAATTGCTCATCCACAAATCTGGGCCAGGAGCAGGGCCCAAGGTGCGTCTGAGGTCCCTGGATGGGTCGGGGGGAGACCAAGGCAGGGAGGGGTTGGCAAGGGCGCCAGGCTGTTCTGGAACTTCTCCCCTAGTCCCCCTCCTCTGTCTTTCTCCGCTCCAACCGTCAGCCCTGCATTTGATTGGAAGCCACAGACGTTTCATCCCCACTGAGATGGTTTTATGATGGAAACAATTTTCAGGTTGAAAAGGGGGATGAAAACCACACTAATGGCTTTTTAAAGGTTCTGGAGGGAAAAAAAAGTTTAGGCAGTTTCTGGAAAGAAGGAGAAAACATACAAAGAAAAGGGAATAAAGATCTCAGCACTGAGGGAGGGGCTTCTGGGACTCTCCTAGGCCTCCTGCCGAGAGGTCCCTCTCCCTCCCCACCCCTGGTCCCCGGGACTCCATCTCGAGAAAGCCCGTTCACTCTACCTGGGGCTGCTCAAGGGTCCCCAGGCGAGCCCACCACTTTCAGGCTGGCCAGACCCTCGACTGGCTCCTCGGCCCGAGCGGCTGTCTGGAAGCCGGGTCCCCAGCTGTGGGCTTCCAGCCCCTTTGGGCAGTTCTGATGCGTCCGTCTCTGACTCGGCTCAGGGGCGAAGTTGGACCCACAGTCTCCAGCTCTGTGCTGTAAAGCAGCACCAGATTTCCTGGCTCCCTGAGACCCTGACTCACAGAGCCTCCAGCCTGTGGCTATCATAGCGGTAGTTCAGTGAAAAAAAACCTATTCTGTTCCCCCCACCCCCACGCTGTCGGGGCTCCGTGACCCCATCGCCGACCTCAGACCACCCTGCAGGGGGCCGTCTGGGTCTGTTTCCCGGGGCGCTGTCTGGGTCAGCTGGCACAGGGCGCCTGGCCTGTCTGCCGTGACCTGCCGCTCACTGCTGTCTGGACGAGTCTCTCCAGTGTACTCATTCGTTACACAGAAGGTGACGGACATCCTGATTCGCCTGAAGCTGAAGGGTTCCTGGGACACGGGATCTTCAGTGCTAAAACCAGGAAAGTCTTAGACAAACCAGAACTTGCTAGCTGGTTAGGACGAAGGCTGGGAACTTCCATATGGTCCAGGGGCTAAGACTCTGTGCTCCCAATGCAGAGGGCCCAGGTTCAATCCCCGGTCAGGGAACTAGGTTCCACATGCCACAACTAAAGATTCCATGTGCTGCTGTGAAGATAGAGGATCCCGTGTGCTGTATCTAAGACCCAGGGCAGCCAAAGAAATTAATATTTTAAAAAAAGACCAGGCTGGACTGGGAGATCTGATACTAAGGAGGAAAACCCCCAGGTTCTTCCATGTACAGCCTGCGCCCATAGGATGGATCCGCTCACTGAGGGGAGAGCTTTCCCCTCCAGCAGCCTCTCTGCCTGGCACACGCTCCCTGTCCCGGGGAATGTCTCCCCAGTCTGCTCCTGGAAAGGGCTTACCGGAGGAGAAGATCCAGGATTCAGTCCAAAGGAGGTGAAGGAATGTGTCTGACTCATCGGGTCACAGGCAGCTTCCCCAAGAGTGCATTAACCAAGGCAGACTCAGGTCTTACCATTTCAGGTGACTTTAGCCAAATTCACACCAAATGGGATGTGACCCTTTGCCCTGGACTCAAGTCTAGGCTCTGGGTCCCAATTTCTTGGCTGAGCTTGAGGGTAGACTCACCTCCAGGAGGCCAGGAAAGACTGAGGACACTTCATCTGTTTCAGAAACTGGGGCACAGGGAACAGCTGCAGGTGTGGTCCCGGAGGGCAGACTGAGAGTCAGCGTCAGGTCGGTGTAAAATGAGTGACGGAGGCCACCAGGCCAGCTTCGTGGCAGCCCCTGGTGGTTTCAAGGACCCATGCAGAGCCTCAAAATCCACCCATCTCGGTCAAATTCCATTCAACTGTACCGTCAGTGCCTTCCGGGCCCCAGGTTCTGTCGGTCTGGTGAAGCCAGTAAAGGGGGACTCCCCAGTGTGTCTAGTGGGAGAGGGCGCGTTTAAACAGATGGGTGGAGCCAAGGCAGAGGGAGGGGGGCTGAGGACCTGAGACCTGCCTGGAGCTTTTTAGAAACTCCTAAGCCCCGGCCCAGAAACCTACTCGAAACTTCATTTGAACCAGATCCCCAGGGGATTCTCCAGCACATTCAAATTGGAGCCGGTACCCCAGGACCTTCTCAGGGTCTCGTGTAGAGGATCCCATCCCAAGACAAGACCGAGGTGTAGACAGGCCCTTTCTTTCCTGTCCTCAGCTGCTTTCTCAGACTTTCCAGTTGCAACAAATGCTACCCCCAGCAGCCAGTCCATTTCTGACTGCGCAGGGAAGTGTGTGTGTGTATGTGGTGGTGATTGCAGCCATCCAAGCCCCATGGAGGGAAAGTTAGACATGATGAGGGCGGCTGGGTGGCAGGGCTGGGGACCAGCTAGGGCCAGCCCAGCAGTTGCGCCCTGGGGCCACTGGACCGAACCAATAGATGTGGGCTGTCCATGGGCTCCCACCCAGGCTCCGTAAACTGCACAGGTGTGCGGGAGGGTCACATGCCTCGACCCGCACCCCACCTCTTATGGGAGAGCAGCGTCTCGTTAGCAAACAGCCCAGCGGCACCCAAGGCTGCCAGGAGTCACAGCCGTTTCTATTAGCTCTGCCTCAGAGCCCTGCAGAGAGGAGCCGGCATCCTGCAATTGCGCCTCTAGTGTCACGGGGCCGTGACATTTAAACTTCGGAGGAAGCAGGTGTTGGAGGGAGGGAGAAGCAAGGTCTGGGCCTCGGGGAGTGTGCAGCCAATCAGGGAAGCATGGCAGGCACAGGAACAGTAAAACTTCATTCCTTTCTACTTGAGATCTTTCCAGCAAGCATCATGGACAGCTGGGCAAGAACCCAGCTAATAGGATTGCGGGGGGTGGGTTTAACCTACTTGCAAGAACGAACTATTGCCAGGCTCCTTAGAAGCTCCGTTTCTATGCAAACAATGGTTACACAAATGAAAGGCTCTCTCATCTCTTCATTAAAGCAGAGCCTCAAAGGACCAATCGCTCCCTGAATCTTTTCCATTAGCCCGGAATGAGGTTCTGTCTACATAAATGAAGACCCCTGCGTGACAAAATGCTTTTGAAACCGGGTCGATTATCAAAGTTCGGCTCTGACAAGCCTTCTTCTTCCGCGGCTGAATTTTGGCAAGAGATGTGAGGCCACGCACCCCTTTCTTCCCTCCATCCCAACCTCCCTTCCTCCTCTGGGTTCAGGGC
Organism: Moschus berezovskii; assembly: GCF_049115385.1. NCBI lineage: Eukaryota > Metazoa > Chordata > Mammalia > Artiodactyla > Moschidae > Moschus > Moschus berezovskii. The sequence continues at coordinate 2,050,722 of NC_142461.1, forward strand.
CGATCAACGAGGGTCCCACGGTCAGACTGGGTTTGGGCTCGATCCTCCAGTGGCTGGAAACCACAGGGAGATTTTAAATCGAGAGAGACAGAGCCTCACTGTGGTAAGGCCACTCTGGCAGCAGGGAGGGGACTCGGGCAGAGCGAGATGGCAAGAATGAAGGCGGAAGAGGAGCGGGTCCAGGCCGAGCGGAATCCTCAGGGTGGAGGGAAGGCGCTGACCGCGGGCCACCTGTCCTGCGAGCGACTGTCCCCTGGAAGAAGACGAGAAGAAAAGGGGGTCGGAGGCGAATGTCACCCACACTTTCCTCACGGGAGTCCTGCAGCCCCACCCTCCTTCCCTGGCCACACGATGCCAACAGGACTTGCTATTTCAGCTTAGAGAAGCATTTTTAAAGTAGAAATAAGGTAAAGTAGGAGGAGCTGCTTCTAAAGGGAGCGCCCCCAGGTAGAGTGTGCAGAGGCAGAAAGCCACAAAAAGCCCAGAGGTCTTCATACCATCTCTGTATGAAAGCAGTTAGGCTGCGTCTTAACATTAAAATACGCCCAGCCGCACCACTCCCTGGTGTGAACCCAGGAGAGATGAAAGCGTTCGTCATACAGAGACTTGTCCATGCAGTTCACAGCAGCCTTATTTGTCGTGGCCAGAGAGCAGCCCAAGCACGCATCAGCAGGGCAGTGGATAGATCAGAGAGGGTGTATCGCCACGGAGGCTGCTCGGCCTTACTAACGGACAGACCAGTGATAAAAGCAACATGCACGAATCTCAGTAATGACGAGAAAGAAACCCAGCAAGAACCATGCATGTTCTGCGGTTCAGTTTATATGAATCCCTGGAAAGCGTGGGCCCAGCGCACAGTGGCAGGCAGTGGGTCAGAGGTTGCTTGGGGTGAGGGGCAGGTTAAGGGCACAAGGAAGGGCACAAAAGGGCACAAGGAAACTCCGGGGGGTGATACGTTTACTATCTTGACTGTGGCAGTGGCTTCCGTGGTGGGTATACATGGCGTGGTGTGTGTGCTAAGTCACTTCAGTCGTGTCTGGCTCTTTGTGACCCATGGACTACAGCCCACCAAACACCTCTGTCCATGGGGCTCTCCAGGCAAGAATACTGGAGTGGGTTGCCATTTCCTTCTCCAGGGGATCTTTCCGACCCAGGGGACTGAACCCTGGTCTCCTACACTGCAGGCAGATTCTTGACCATCTGAACCACCAGGGATAGTCAATACTTTATTGTAAGGAGAACTTTGTGTTAGATGGCTTTGACCAACGATAGGCTAATGGTAGTGTCCTAAGCACATTTAAGACAAGGCTAAGCTATGTTATTCAATAGGTTCAGTTCAGTTCAGTTCAGTCTCTCAGTCGTGTCCGACTCTCCGCGACCCCATGAATCACAGCACTCCAGGCCTCCCTGTCCATCACCAACTCCCGGAGTACACTCAAACTCATGTGTTTTTAGCTTGATATTTCCAACTTTTAACAGGTTTATCGGGATGTGGCCTCATTGTAAGTTGAGGAAGATCTCTATTGCTCTGTATCCTTCCATGCTATGCACTCAACACTGCAAACACAGTAGACGCTTAAGAGTTTATTTCAAAATTTTAATCCATTAATGGCGTAGGGGAAAGTCTGACAAGCGCCAGGCTCTTCTCTAAGAGCATATGCATTTCATTAATTTAGGTTTCAGGTCTCAGCAAAAGTCACTTACTGGGTCATCTGATTCACCAACAATATGGGAAGATTAACTCTAAATTCTGCAGCCTGTTTCCTCCCAGCGCCGCCCTCTGCTCCCAAGTCCCTGATCTCCAGCCTGGGAGAATCTAGAACTCTTCCCAGTGGAGAGACAACGTCAGGAAAGGAAGGGTGATCAGAGGTTGTAAAGTCACACGAGTGTGGAGACTGTGACTACAAAGGGCTCTGCAATCAAGGCGCCCGCCGGAAGGTGAAGAAGGGAATTTAGGAAAATAAAAGACCGTCCCATTTCTCCCAGCAGGGAGGAAGCCGATGGCTCTTATTACCTTCAGAGGTAGCGAGGCTCAAAATAGAAAATACGCTGAAGAGCAGTGGAGGCAAATCCTGGTCCCAAGGAGCTGAAATTAATTTGCTGGCGAAGGACGCCCTGAGAAGCAGTGTGGGGATGGGACCGGAGCTTCCAAAGACCTCTCTTGGGTCTTGGCGTCCATCAGACTTGGTTTTGAATCATAGTGCCCACCTACTCCCTCTGTGACCGCCTCACATCCCTCTTCTCTGGCTGCCTCAGTTTCCTCGTCTGTACAATGGGGATAATATTATTGTTATATAATACATACCAGAGCTGGTTTTAGACACACTGCATTATAATAGGATAGTGTCAAAGATCCAAGGAGATAGGATAAGACAATGCCTCTCACTGTAAATCTCTGTAAATATCAGCTCCTCCCAAAGGCTACAGTGTCATAAGACAGGTATTGTAACACTCATTTATGAGTTGGAGAAACCAAAGCTCGAAGAAGCCAAAGAACTTTATCCAGCCTCATGCAGCTAGTCAGGAGCAGAACCCAGACCAGAACAAAGGATGCCCAGCTCCTGGCCCTGGTAGCTTCACCCTCATTCATACAGTGGGTATTCCCGGAGAACCTACCACGTGGCCAGGCTCACCTTTAAGGAGCCTATCTGCTTCCCTGGGAAGGAAGACAAATGGATACCAATGTAGCTTGATATGGATAGGGTAGGTGCTCCAGACAGACGCAGCCCTGGGGAGGTGGAGAGGGACTCTGTCTGCGCCGGGAGTGGGCAGGCAGGGTAGCCTGCCTGGCAGAGGCAGCACCTGAGTGTGAGGCCTAAGGGCCACTAGGTACCTAGTGATTCTGGTCCGTTGGGCTCTCAAGCTACATCAGCTCTGAGTTAAGCCCTTGAATCATCCCACATAATCTTCTCAACTGTCTGACAGAGAGGGGTCATGAATGGGGAAAGCGAGACTCAACTGCCAGGCTTTGAAAGAGGCTAGAGGCTTGTCGTGGGAACAAGAAAGGAAGAGTGGGCCAAGCCGAGGGAACAGGCTGGACAAAGATCCACAGATGCAGGAGACAGTCCTCGCACCTCTGTGCACACCTGCCCAGGCCACGGGCCCTGAGGCTCGGCACTGGCCGCAGCGCAGAGCAGGCGTGAATACCTGCCCTCAATGTGGACTGCCTGCGGCCCTGGCCCTGGGCCTACGGGAGCCCCAGCAACCAGGCTTTGCCCGGCCTCGCCCGAGCCACGGGGGCCGTGGGGACGGCCAGTGGGGCCCTGGCTGTCTCTGTGCCCAGCTCTTCACACACAGTTACGCGCCCTTCAGAACCACTGCCAGTGTTAGTAAACTCCAGCTGCTAAAGTGTATTACACTGAACTCGCCAGAAACCTCTGTCGTTATTAATGGTTTATTGATTGCAGCCCATGGCTGATGAGAGTAGGGCTCCTCACCCCCAGGCCCCTTGGGGCCCTGCTATCTGCGGAAGGCCTTCTAGCCGGCATGCAGATCAATGCCACTCAAATCTGGAGAGAAAGGGGGTCTCCCGGCCACTTAATCCACTTTAGGAGGATAACACTGAAGGCACAGGCTCAGATGAGGCGCTGAGAAGAGGCGGATTGGTCCAAATCAAAGCTTTGAGTGGAAGCTGCTGAATCTGCAGACGGGAACGAGCGTCGGCCTTCGCGTGGGGGAGGGACGGGGGTACAGCGTGGTTTGCAGCAGAGAGAGACTCACACCACGGCTTTCTGGAATGTCTCGCCGTCCACTCATTTTGTAACTCTTGTCTGAGTACCTACCATGATGACAAGCCCCATGCAAGGCCCTGGGACACATTGGCAAGCCAGCTAGACTCAGACCCGGCCCCCGTGGATTCTTCCCGTGTGTGGTGGGCGAGGAAGATGTTCGTGAGTCTCTAATGTACGTCATTGAGGTAGGCAGGGATTACTAAGGAGGGAGGTGCAGAGACCTGATGCAAGAGTCAGCTATTGCTCCATAACAAGCAGCCCCAAATCCGGATGGCCAAAGCACCAGCCAAGTATTCTCGCTCAGGAGGCTAAGGGCTGGCTGGGTTTACTCCTGAGGGAGGCCTTGCCTGGACCAGCTGAGCAATGGGACCTCCCTCCACTTATTCGCAGCCTCCATCAGAGGCCGTTCCCAGGACAGAGGCAGAGGATGGAGAGAGAGAGATAGGTGGGGAAGGAGAGACCGAAGTCATTCTTCTGAAACTTAAACTTGGAATTTGCACGCCGTCACTTTCACCACTGTTAGTTGAAGCAAGTCACAAGGCCAAGAATGGGGAAATAGATTCCTCTTCTAGGTGGGAGGGCTTCCCTGGTGGCTCAGGTGCAAGTAAAGAATCTGTTTGCAATGCGGGAGACCTGGGTTCAATCCCTGGGTTGGGAAGATCCCCCGGAGGAGACCATGGCAACCCACTCCAGTATTCTTGCCTGGAGAATCCCATGGACAAAGGAGCCTGGTGGGCTTCAGTGAAGAAGACTCCACTTCTAGGTGGGAAGAGCTATAAGGGCATTTTGCAAGGTACAAGGAGGCTGTTAATCCAGGTTATCAACGTAATCACTCCTCCACGGCCGCCTAGGAGGTCACTTTCTAAGTGGCTGTGTAACTTGAAGGTTGTAGCCAGAGGAAGAAGATGCCACATTCGCAGGAAGACGGACTTGCGATAAAAGGGCTAACTCAGAAGAGAAACTTGGCTCAACGCACCCGTGAGTGTCACCGATAATGGGTCCCGGATCGGATTTTTGAAACGGAAAAGAGACATTAGTGGAAAAACTGGTGGAATTTGGGTAGAGTCTGGAGTTGAATAAATAATGACGCATTAATGTTGGCTCTCAGTCTGACAACTGTACTATGATCGTGTAAGAGTTAACAAAGAGGGACACGTGAGGGGTGTTTTCTGTAAATCTAAAATAATTCCAAAATCAGAAGTCTGTTTTTAAAAAGGAACTCGGCACGTGGGAGGAGTGGAAGCAACGCCGCTGTCACTGCAGGAAGGTTGAGCCGAGCCTTGCTGGCCCAGATGAGAGCCCTGGTCTTCACCCGAGGAGCAGAGAGGAGCCTTTGAAGGGCTTTAGGTAGAGGAATGCCATTAACCCTACTTGCATTTGAAAAGGTCTGGGGTCTACCTGGAGAAGGATCAAGAGGGAGATTAGCATGGCAGAGAAGCTGGTTAACTGTTCCTCCTGTACTCCAGGTGAGAGAGAGGTTGACTGTGGAGATGCAGGGAGGAGAAGGCTTCCGGATACGTCCAAGAGGTGGAGCACCCAGGACTTGGTCACTGGCTGTGTTTGGGGGAGCAGAGAAACAGGAGGTACCAAGAATGGTGCCTGGAGTATCACTGGGATCCCTGGTGGAAGGCAGGACCGCTCACGGAGATAGGGAACTCGGCAGAAGGAACATCCAAGGACGTGGAGACAGTCCCCAGGCAGGAAGCTGCCTCCTTCATAAAGCACCCGCCCGGACGTCCCCAGCGCTGCCTGCTGGGCGACCTGCGTGTGTCACTACGCACACTGCTTGTGTTGCTCTCACCTAGACGCGAGCGCCGTGGCTGCCCAAACACGCCCCCCGCGTCCCTGTCACGGCAGCACGTCTGCTGCGTGGCTCAGCTCCGTGGCCGTTACCTGTGCGCGTCCACCCGTGTGTCAACAGTGTCGCTATTATATCGCTTGGGTAGCTGCCAGCTCCCTGTGTCCCCGGAACCTGTGTCTTCACAGAGATGTCAGCTGGGCACCTGTCACCTACGCCTCAAGTTGCCTCTATAGTAGCACCTGAGCGCCACCTAAACGTGTCACCCCAGGTGACTGTCACTCCGCAACCCTGCCTGGTAGAGAGGCTTTTTATTTTTTTCCAGGCTAGCTGAGTTACAAACAAAGAAAATAGTTCCCAGAGGGAAAACAGTTCCCTGCTGTTTCTGCTGTCACCATGTTCTTTTCTCTCAAGACGGGAGATAGCCTCTTCCCCACCAAGCTTCCCTGATGAAAACCTCCCCATTCTTGAAGTCCTTTCATGACAAGTTGGTAGACCAGGTTTCAGCCTCTGTGTTTTCTGTGGAAATGAAGATGTTTGTTTATGCTAATGTGAGCTGGGCGGTGGGCGGCAAGGAGCCTTGCTTAGGTGGGTTGGCTTCCTCCGTGAGACCCCTGGATGGGGAGAGAGGCTGGGAGCCCAGGAGTGTGTGTGTGCGCGCATGCATGCGTGCGCGTGTGGGCGTGTGTGTGTGTGAGGTACGGGTGGGGGACCGTGAGTCACAGGCAAGGGGCTGGAAGACAAAGATGGGGTGGGGACAGCTGAAGAGAGAGGAGAGGAGTGGCCCCGAGGCACGAGTGCTCGGAAGCAGCAGGTGTACAAGAGGCTGGCTGAGTGGACAGCGAACTGAGTTGGCACGGAGCTGGGTGTGAAGGCAGAACTGAAGGACACCCCTTGGCGCCAGCAGGGCTGGGACAGGCGTGCGGGCCTCAGAGCCTCTGCCCATCCTTAGCCACCACCCTCCCACCCCCCCGCCAGGCCTCTGGTAGGACCGCAGGGCCAGCGTTACGGGTAGGGCCCTGTGCTTGGCACTTCCTGGGGTTCCCTGAGCATCAGCTTCTTCTTGGAGTTTTCTGCGGCTGCATGAGAACCCCCAAGACGCGAACGCAGAGACCTTCCTTCTGTTGTGGCCAGAATAGGCCCCTCGTCGGGCGCTCCATGAGGCCCAGAGAAGGCCGGAACTCGCTGGAGGACACACGGGTTTCCCTGTCACGGCTGCATAGCCTCTGAGCTTCAGGTCAAAGCTCCTCCCCTTCCGAGTGTCCAGATCTCACTTGCCAGAAGCCCCCTCTCCCCGACAGGCACCCCAGGATCGGGGGACCACAGGCAGTGGTCCCTCTACCACCTTAATGCGGTGTTCCTGCTTCCAGAGGTCTGACGGTCACGTCGTCACGTGTAATCCTCACTGCAGGCCACCCCTTCACCCTCCGGAGCCTAGGGCACAGGGCCTGGGTGCCGTCGGTGTTCTGTGAAGTCGCTCCTGCTCCCAGCACGGCACGCGGGCGTGTGCTGGTGGGTCCAGGAGCGCTGCTGAGAGAACACTGGACGGTGGGGCTTTGGGGGTTGGTTTCCCAGGTGCTGTGACTTCCAGCCCCGGATGATGGGTCCCCATTCTGCTCCTCTGTCCCCCCCGCAGGCTGCCCGAGGTCCGCGTCTCCGATAATGGCCCCTATGAGTGCCATGTGGGCATCTATGACCGCACCACGAGGGAGAAGGTGGTCCTGGCTTCGGGGGACATCTTCCTGAACGTCATGGGTGAGTGCGGGGCTGTGGGCCCTGGTGTCGCCACGTGTGTGCACACGTGCCTGTGTGTGTATGCGTACCCAGGCACACGGAGGGGCTGGCCCGGGAACCACCTGCCCAGATGCCCGCCGTACTGGCAGGAGACCCTCTTCTCGCCTCGGCTTGCCCTTGAGGGCAGGAGGCCGGCCGTGCCCAGGTGTGACCTGTGGCCTCTCAGGAACCCCTTCCCCTTCCAGCACTGTCACCCGGGCCTTAGGGAGGCGGGGCCCAGCCCCATCCCTGGAGCCCCGTGGACCCGCACTTTAGCAGGCAAGAATTTTACCAGGGGATCACCCACGCACCGGACTGAGTGCTTTGAAGAGGCTCTGATACCTTGATTAGATGAAAGAGGACCCGGAGGGGCTCTGGGACTTCCTGGGAGGCAGCAGCCTGCAGCGGCCTCTGGGCCCCAGTTTCCCCTTCTGTAAGATGGGAATGAGATGCAGGCCAAGTGGGACATTCACAGACCTCCTAGCTCCAGGCTCTGTGACCTGCTGAAGTCCCAGGGAGGAGATGCTGAGCTGTGTGGACAGCTTTTCCAGGCAGAAGCCAGGAGCCATGTTCCTGGAAACACCTGTGGGCAAAGTGCTCAAAGTGAGGGTGGACCCTCCCCAGGGGGATGAGCCTCCAGGAGCCTCTGGGGCGCAGGAGGGGGTTGAGGAACATCTCAGCGATGCTGCGCACCCACTGCAGAGAGAATGTCCCCCCCCCCCCCCCCGTGCGCTTCCCGAGGCCTTTCCCAGAGCACAGAGTCATCGGGGGACAAGTTAGAAAGCGTGCTAGACTGGATGCCAGCGTTCCCGGTTTCCACTCTGCATCTGGGCCTCCATCTCTCCGTCTGTAAAATGCGGACAAGAACACTAGTGCCTATCTCTGACTGGTGTGTCCCCAGCCCAGCCTCAGTTTCCCAGCTTGTAAAACACAGCCTTTCCCAAGTGGTCTCAGAAGCCCCTGCCGGCACTGGCGGTCTTGCCAGGCACAATCTTGAGTTCTGGGTCAGCTCTGCGGCCAGGATTCTAGGCATGTGGTCTTGACTCCAGACTGTGTGTTCCCTGCTTTCCTTATCCAGTGATATTTTATCAGGGGAACAAAGCTTACTGTACTCGGGCCATCAATGAAAGCACAGAGGCCCCGTGGAAAGTCACTGCTTCTGGGTAAAACGGAAAACCGCCACAGGCCAGAGGGACTCCAAGTCCCACAGGAGTAGCAGACTGTGTGTTCTGGCTTCTGGGGGTCAGGCCGTGCTGGGAGGGGCTATGCCACGGAAATCTCCCCTCTTGCAGCCACCCACCCACGGAGCACACGGAGTACACGAAGTCCTGTGTACTTCAGTAAGACATGTTCTCAGTGTCCGGCCCTGAGCTGGTCACATCAAGGAAGCCAGTGAGGGATGAAACTTTGTCCACCGAGGGGCTCCCAGTCTGCCGAGGGCCATATTCTCAACCATTTATTCATCAGACACTTGTTGGGAACCGACTGTGTGCTGGGTAATGGCCTCACGCTTTCAGCAGGAAGCGTCTGTCGTTGGGGAATGTGAGTCCCGCACATGCTGCTGTTCAGTCGCCAAGTCGCTGCACGAGACAAGCCTAAGACGTAAGCACAGATGGGCAAGCGAGATGTCTGGGCTCATTCTCCGTCGCTCAGGGTCTGACCCTGTGAGACCCTCCGGACTATAGCCGCCAGGCCCCTCTGTCCATGGGATTTCCCAGGCAAGAATACCGCAGTGGGTTGCCATTTCCTTCTCCTGGGGAGCTTCCCAACCCAGGGATCAAATGTGCGTCTCCTGCACTGCAGGAGGATTCTTTACCACTGAGCCACCAGGGGATGCTTACGAGACGACTGGATAGTGATGAATATTGAGGAGAAAATCATGCAGGGTTATGGGGTCAAGGGTCACTGCAAGTGGAGTGGTGGCTAGTTTAGAAAGGGGGCTCAGGGAAGGCTCCTGGAGGCCACGCGCTTAAGGGCTTTCCAGGCCTTGCGTCATTTAGACCTCACAGTGAACCTGAGGGGAGGGACTCATTACCCTTATTTTGCAGACACAAAATATGGATAGGCATGAGAGAGCTAGCGACTTGCTTGAAGGCACGCAGCAAGGATCGCAAAGCCTTCCTGTGAGATCAGGCCACTTTGTGCTGGGGTCGGGACCCAGGCCTCTCGACTCCTGGGCCCGCTGGGTTGCACAGATGGAGGTGGTGTAGACGATCCGGAGGCACATGGTCTCACCAGCGGGCCCTGAGCCGGCTCCTGCCCCCGTGGGCTCGCTGCCCTTCTCCGCACAGTGAGGCAGTGTAGACGATCCGGAGGCGCATGTCTCACCAGCTCACCAGTGGGTCCTGAGCCGGCTCCTGCCCCCGTGGGCTCGCTGCCCTTCTCCGCACAGTGAGGCAGTGTAGCCGATCCGGAGGCGCACAGTCTCACCAGCGGGTCCTGAGCCGGCTCCTGCCCCCGTGGGCTCGCTGCCCTTCTCCGCACAGTGAGGCAGTGGAGATGATCCGGAGGCGCACGGTCTCACCAGCGGGTCCTGAGCCGGCTCCTGCCCCCGTGGGCTCGCTGCCCTTCTCCGCACAGTGAGGCAGTGTAGACGATCCGGAGGCGCATGTCTCACCAGCTCACCAGCGGGTCCTGAGCCGGCTCCTGCCCCCGTGGGCTCGCTGCCCTTCTCCGCACAGTGAGGCAGTGGAGGGAGGTAGCCCCACACCTCCCCCGCCAGCTCCTGTGGAGGCAGAGAGGCCTCAGGGGCCAGCCCGGGGTGCCCAGCTGGCCCAGCAGTTGCTCCCAGCAGGCTCTAAGGGCGGGTACTCTGAGCCTCTGGGCCCCTCCCGGGGTGGGTAGCGGTCAAAGCAGGAATGGGCAGATAGCTCGTGGGACCCCAGTTACCAAGCAGGAGGCTGAGCTACCAGGAGGGACCAGAGAGGGTCAGGAAAGAGATGCCACCCTCCCCACCCCAGTGCCCCAGGAAGGCTCTGACCCCTGGACGTTCAGGGCATCCCAGTTGGGGCTCGCCCTGGAACGGCCGCCTCCCCCATCTCCGTCAGTCCTCTGACTGTCCTCGTGCTCAGAGACCACCGAGTTTGTCACCAGTCTGTCCAGCCTCGTTACCCCCTGATGGGTCAGGTTCACCGGTGCTTGCCGTGCCCACAGGACTGGATACCTTGTCCCACCCTGGCATGTGTCTGACAGTGGGTGACCCTCCTGCTTCATGCACGTTTTCTCACGGAATCCTAAGGACAGCTCTGGGAGCCGGGAGATGTTGTGACCCCTGCTATGAGAGGAGACCAAGGATGAGGGAGGGGAAATGATTTATCTGGGGCCGTAACAGCCACCTGAGGCCGAAGCCCACGGTCTAAACTAGTGGTTCTCAAACTTGAATGAGAGTCAGAAGCGCCTGGAGGGTTTATGAAGATACAGCCCCTGATTCAGCAGATCTGGGCAGGGCCTGGGAATCTGCATTTCTTACAGATTCTCTGATGATGCAGGTGCCAGGACCACATTCTAAAACCACTGGCCTAAACCTCTAAGTCTTCCAAAAATACGCATTCTGAAACATCTCTGTTGGTATCTTCATCGCTACATGTATCAGCAACCACTCTTATTTACAAGGAAATATATTTCTCCTTCCTCCTACTGACTCTCGCCTCCCCCTAGACGGGGGAGAATGCCCCATCCCTTCCGCATACAAGATAAGGACACGCAGGTTTGGATCTGAATTCCAGATCCACCAGGTGACCTCGGATTCATTAGCCTCCCTGGGCCTCAGTCTCTCCATCTGTAAAATGGGGGTAACGATGCCTCCTTCCTAGGGTGACTGTGAGGTTTAAATCAGAAAAGGTTCGCAAACACCGAGCCCAGCGAGAGGCGGCCAGAGGCTCAGTCGGTCCGACCGCACTGCCTTCACGCACACTGTCTTGGGGCTGCCTGCTCTCAGCACAGATGTGGCTATCTCCTCCTTGCCCTGGTTTTAGCCTTGGCACAGAGAAGTCTTGTCCACTATTTCTTATTCCAAGGAGCTTTAAGCCAGTCTGAGAAATGAATGCTCACAGCTTTGTACACTGTGGTCCTTGGAAAGGGGGCCCAGGTCCTGGTGTCAGTGCGGCCCGATTCTATCCATCCTCCTATAGGTCTGCCCACCCTGGGAGGAGCCAGGACGCCTCCCAACTTTGAAAAGGAAAGCCACAGCTCACCCTTGGCCAGTTTGCTCCAGTTCCTCGGTACTGCCAGTGGAGGCTTCCACCTGAGAACAGCAGTCCCTAAGGGGCAGGATTGCTAGTATCTCCAGTTTCCAGATGAGAAGACTGAGCACAGGGAGTGGAAAGACCCCCCTGGTGGCTGCCCCAGCCCCAGCCCCAGAGCAGCTTGGCTTCTGAGGCTCACCGGGGTGCAGGCTGGTGCGGGAAAGGCTGCGAGAGACCAAGGCGCTGAGTATAGGGCCGTTTCCTGCGTATCATCTCCTGTGACCCAGCGGCCGCATCAGACCGTGAGGCAGAGCCTGCGCTGTGCGCGCTGCGTGGACCCAGGTGCAGAGAAGCAAGTGGCTTTCTCGGCCAAGATGGAGGATTAAAGGACATAATCCACAGTATAGAAGGTTCTGAGCCCCAGCGCAGTCTGAGTGTTCCATAAACAGTGCCTCTCTGCCAACCGCTATACAGAAAAGAGACAGACAACCGCCCTCCTACTGCAGCGCACAGGGAGCTGGGCTCAGTGTCCTGCAATAAACCATAACGAGTATGAATATGAAACAGAATGTGCATACACGCATCCGTGTATGTGCGTATGGACGTCTGTACCCCCAGAGTGGGTATATGTATTTGCATAGCTGACTCACTTCGCCTACACCAGAAATTAACACAACGTTGTAAATCAAACCATTTCTTGCTTCGGTCCAAAGGTTAGGCCTCTGTGCTTTCACTGCCAAGGGCCTGGGTTCAGTCCCTAGCTGTGGAACTAAGGTCCCATAAGCCGTGCAGTGTGGCCAATAATAATGATAATTTCTTAGAATACAGTGCGTGTGCGTGTGTGTTAGTTGCTCAGGCTGTCAGACTGTCTGCGACCCCGTGGACTGTAGCCCACCAGGCTCCTCTGTCTGTGAAATTCTCGAGGCGAGAATCCTGGAGTGGGTTGCCATTTCCTTCTCTGAGGCTCCTGTAGAGGGAATGAGAATTGGATACCTCAAGTCCAAGGGAACCGCCCCCCCCGGACACTCTCAGTGTAAATCGACTATACTTCAATATACAGAAATACAGAAATAAATAAAAATAGTATCTGTCACAAAAAATAGTGTTCGTGTCAATTAAAAGTCAGGCACACTTAGAAGGGTTTAAATTTTGCATCCCCCCCCTCCCCCACAACTCTCTTCTCTGAACCGGCAGGTTTCAGAAATTAAAGTCAGCTCACTGTTTTGACCCGTCCGTGGCGTGATGTAGAAAGATCCTATTCTGTCACACGCAGGCACACCTCCAGGCGAGTGGAGGTCACTGGAAGCTGGGGTCTCCTTTGGGCCATCAGGGACCCTAAGGGCCGTGGTAGCCAACAGCAGGGCAAGAACAGCTCCTGCCCTATTTGGGGGACCATGGGGGGACACCGAGGAGCTGGGCAGCGCCCACCCCCACCCGCATGAGTCTCACAAGCCCAGAGCGGGTCCACGGCAGAGGCGGCCATCCCAGTCTGACACCACCAAGACTGCATCCGTCTGGAGCATTCTAACGTGCTGTTTCCAGAGGCCTCGGGGTGGAGATCAAAATGCAAGCGCGGCTGTAATTTCACGCCTATAACATCCCCGCTCTGTGGTGGGGAAAGACATTTGGGAGCCCCGTGGGTGACACCGAGGGTTTGCGCTGCACACAGTCATTAAAATGTTTTTATCCGAGCTGCAGATAAATTGTAAGCCAATTTGAAAGTTGCGTGCTGGGCCCCGGGAACACATTATACACAGTCACGGAAGGCTCGCCGAGGCTCTTCTTGGGGGTGTAGGTCACGCGGAGGAGCGTGTTCAGTCTGGAATGTTACAATCAATTAAATGTTGAAGGGCCCAGACACCCCACCCGCCGAAGCAGAAGAGGCTGTTCTTCTGGTTCTGCTGCAAGACCGAGCACAGGGCTTCCGGGCCGCCCTCCCCAGGCAGAGCGGCCTCCGAGGGCCCTCGAACCCAGAGCCAGGAATGAAGGCCCCTAGCAGGCAAGCCTTTGCGCCCTTCCCCATGTGCTGAGGACTCGAGCTACGGTTCTCTGTGTGACTCTCATGAGGGCCTCTCAGAGAAGATGTCTTCAACCCCATTCTACAGATGAGGAAAGGGAGGCTCTGGGAGGTTAAGGGGCTCATCCGCGTGAGTGCCAGAGCTGAGGCCCCCCGCAGGTCTGCCCGAGACCAGAGCTGAGGTTCCTAACAGCTTCTCTGAGCTGCTGACCTTGGCACAAAGACCGTTAGTGATGCAAGTGCCAAGCGAGCACAGGGGGTTGGGGAGGGAGTGCAGAACGAAGAGTGGGGACCCTGGGGTGCCGGCCCCCCAGCTGGGAGCACCTCACCTTCAGAACCCGCGCGGCCAGTGGGGCTCTCATTCGTTCAGGGGCCTGCAGGAGTCCGGGGCGGGGAAGAGCACGGCCATCAGTGCCCCCTACCCGGCCCACTTCTCCATTCCTGCACCCAAGCTCCCGAAGGCGTTCTCCCATCCACTACTACCCAGGGCCCCCTCACTACTCAGGCCCTCTGAACAGAGCCCTGGACTTGGAGTCCAGCTGACCTCGGTCCAAATCCAGGTCAGTGTCCACGTGTGACATGGACAGTCCAGTATTGAACTTCCTGTCTGGTAAACACAACGCCAGAATGTCTTCTTTTGTTCAAATATATTGGTTCAGTTTAGTTCAGTTCAGTCGCTCAGTCGTGTCCGACTCTTTGCGACCCCATGAACCGCAGCATGCCAGGCCTCCCTATCCATCACCAACTCCCGGAGTTCACCCAAACTCGTGCCATCCAACCATCTCATCCTCTGTCATCTCCTTCTCCTCCTGCCTTCAATCTTTCCCAGCATCAGGGTCTTTTCAAATGAGTCAGCTCTTCGCATCAGGTGGCCAAAGTATTGGAGCTTCAGCTTCAGCATTAGTCCTTTCAATGAATATTCAGGACTGATCTCCTTTAGGATGGACTTGTTGGATCTCCTTGCAGTCCAAGGGATTCTCAAGAGTCTTCTCCAACACCACAGTTCAAAAGCATCCATTCTTCAGTACTCAGCTTTCTTTATAGTCTAACTCTCACATCCATACATGACCACTGGAAAAACCATAGCCTTGACTAGATGGACCTTTGTTGACAAACTGATGTCTCTGCTTTTTAATATGCTGTCTAGATTGGTCAAAACTTTCCTTCCATGGAGTAAGCATCTTTTAATTTCATGGCTGCAATCACCAGCTGCAGTGATTTTGCAGCCGCCCACAGTAAAGTCTGATACTGTTTCCCGATCTATTTGCCGTGAAAGTGATGGGACTGGATGCCATGATCTTAGTTTTCCGAATGTTGAGTTTTAAGCCAACCTTTTCACTCTTCTCTCTTACTTTCATCAAGAGGCTTTTTAGTTCTTCTTCACTTTCTGCCATAAGGATTATGTTATCTGCAAATCTGAAGTTATTGATATTTCTCCCAGCAATCTTGATTCCAGCTTGTGCTTCTTCCAGCCCAGCGTTCCTCATGATGTACTCTGCATATAAGTTGAATAAGCATGGTGCCAATATACAGCCTTGACGTATTCCTTTTCCTATTTGGAACCAGTCTGTTGTTCCATGTCCAGTTCTAACTCTTGTTTCCTGACCTGCTTATAGGTTTCTCAGGAGGCAAGTCAGGTGGTCTGGTATTCCCATCTCTTGAAGAATTTTCCAGTTTGTTGTGATCCACACAGTCAAAGGCTTTGGCATAGTCAATAAAGCAGAAGTAGATGTTTTTCTGGAACTCTCTTGCTTTTTCGATGATCCAGTGGATGTTGGCAGTTTGATCTCTGGTTCCTCTGCCTTTTCTAAATCCAGCTTGAACATCTGGAAGTTCACGGTTCACGTACTGTTGAAGCCTGACTTGGAGAATTTTGAGCATTACTTTGCTAGTGTGTGAGATGAGTGAAACTGTGTGGTAGTTTGAGCATTCTTTGGCATTGCCTTTCTTTGGGACTGGAATGAAGACTGACCTTTTCCGTTCCTGGTATATTAGAAGGTGATTTGGCTGTCCACACAGACAGACATTTTAAATCTCAATTCTTCACTCATTCATTTATTTACTAAATATTTATTGACACTGGGTATATTCCAGGCGCTGTCGGAGGTATGGGAACTCAGCTTCAGCAGTTGGACAGACAAAATTCCAAGTCCTCCGGGAACAGACAGTGCAGGGAGGCAGGCAGACACGAGCAAATGGACAGCCAGGACTGTGATGCATGAGGGGGCAGTCAAGCAGAGCGGAGGGAAGCGGCGCCGTTGTCAGCAGAGCGAACAGCGAGGCCTCTCTGAGAGGCTGAGGAGGTGACTCTCCAAGAAGGCGAGGCCTGAGCCGTGTGGATTTCATGCCTTCACGCAGCCAGTTCTGCAGCCACTCACTCAGCATCTCCCTGGTGCCAAATGTAGTTCTAGGCAATGAAGACACATCTCATGGAGGGAGGCAGCTCATGGCGCAGATGCAGAAGCAAGGCTTGGGGACCCTGCTGAGTCCCCAGGGCTGCCGGTAACGCATGATCCTAACCTGGGTGGCTTCAAACAGCAAGAATGTATCCTCCTGCAGTTCTGGAGGCTAAAAGTCCAAGATCAAGGTGTAGGCAGGGCTGTGCTCCCTCTGACAGCACCAGGGAAGAGTCCTGGCTTGCCTCTTCCAGCTTCTGGTGGTTGCCAGCAACTCTCAGCATCCTCGGCTTGTCAGCACGTCGCTCCCATGTCTGCCTCCATCCTCACCTGGCGTCGTCCCTCTGCACCTCTGTGTCTCTGGGTCCCAACTTCCCTCTTCTTATAAGGACACAAGATGTTGGATGAGGACCCACCCTCATCTATTGTGACCTCATTTTAACTTGGTTACATCTGCAAAGATCCTGCTTTGAAATGAGGCCCGTTCACAAGTCCCAGGAGTAAGCACTACAGCACATATTTTGAGAACAGGTGAGAGTGTTAGCTGCTCAGTTGTGTCCGACTCTGCGGCCCCGTGGACTGTAGCTGGCCAGGTTCCTCTGTCCATGGAATTCACTAGGTAAAAATACTGGAGTGGGTTGTCCTCTTCTCCAGGCGATCGTCCTGACCCAGGGATCTAACCAGGGTCTCTCCTGCGTTGCAGGGGGATTCTTTACTGACTGGGTCTCCAGGGAAGCCTTATCTTTTGGGGGGGGACACAACTAAACCCACAAGAGTAAGTGAGCCAGGAGGGAGAGTCCCCTGTCTGGTTTCAAAGCCCACACCCTGGGCTCCCAGCCACGCGAGCCACTGTGCGCGGTGCGTTCACTCACCCACCAGGCGCCGTGCTGAGCTTTCCACGAGTGAATTTACTGAACAGTCACGAGAGCTCTGGAAGGCGGGTACTGCCGCTTCCCTTTTGACAGGTGAAGGAGCTGAGAGGTTGTACCACTCACCCAGGCCACCCAGCCTGCTAGCGCCAGAGCTGCGGTAAGTGCATCCCAGACTCTTTACCACTCCACTCTACTAGAAGGCACAGAGGATTGACAAGTATTAATAAAATGTTCTATCTTAGGATCCCTGTATCTGTTCTAGAGGTTTCCAAGTGCAATTGGCAGATAAAGGTAGAATTCTGCAACCTGAGGCCACAATGGCACCAAACCACACTAAAAGCTTTTCCAAACCTGAGGCCAGGGGACAGGGCTTCCACCCCAGAGAAAGGCTGTTAATGAACTTTGCATAGCTTGTCTTTTTCATCAGTTATATTTTACTGAATTTTTATTAAGCACATCTGGTGCTTTTTTCCCCTTGCTTTTTTATTTCAATTGATTTTTATTGTGAAAGAATTCACATAAGGTATAATTCACTAATTTAAAGTACATGAGTCAATGGTTTCCTGGCCAGGCCTACTGAAAGTAGGCTCAGCCTCTGTCACCCTCCCCACCCCAACATGCTGATAGCCCTCTCCAGCCCCAGGGTGAATTTCTTCTAATGGAGTGAAACAATCAGAGTCCAGAAAGAAATCCTTACATCTGTAGTCAACTGATTCTCGACAGGGATGCCAAGACAATTTTGTGGGGAAGGAATAGTCTGTTCCAAAAAATGGTGCTGAGACAACAGGAGAGCTTCATGCAAATAATAAAGGTGGACATTCCCTCACATCACGTGCAAAAACCAACTCGAAATCCATCATCAATCTAAACGTAAGAGTTGAAACTATGAAACTCTTAGAAGAAACGCATAGAAGACTGTGCCTGTCATCCCATTGATGTGATGCTTATCTCCAGTGTGACTCTGTTGCCCCTCTGATGTGTGACTTGGGGCCACAAGTCCACGAGAAGCCTCCCCCCTTACCCCTGCACCCCGGCCCGTGGCCATTTCCTGGAGTTTTCCCATTAGGAGGAACTCACCCTGGGGCTGGTGAGGGTTACAGGCCTGCCTGGAGGGTAACAGAAGCTGAGCCCACTTCCACGAGGCCAGGCCAGAACCTAGGATTTCTGGAAAGATCTGGAACTCTGCTTTCTAAAACCAGATTCTTTTATTTCTTAAAGGTCATCCTCCATTTATAGTTATCATAAAAATTTGGCTATGTCCCCTCTGTACAATGTGTCCTTGCAGCTTATTTCTTCTTTTTTTAAAAAATCTTTATTTTCTGTTGGAGTGCAGCTGATTTACAATGTTGTGTTAGTTGGGTGTACAGCAGAATGAATCAGTTATACACACCCATATATCTATTCTTTTTTAAAATTATTTCCCCAATTAGGTTATTTCAGAATATTGAGTAGAGTTCCCTGTGCTATACAGGTGGGCCTTGTTATCTATTTCATATACAGTAGTGTGTATATTGGGCTTCCCTGGTGGCTCAGATGGTAAAGAATCTGCCTGCAATGCGGGAGACGTGGGTTCGATCCCTGGGTTGAGAAGATGCCCTGCAGAAGGGACTGGCAACCCATTCCAGTATTCTGCCCTGGAGAATTCCATGGACTGTACAGTCCACGGGATCGTAAAGAGTCAGACACAACTGAGTGACTTCCACTTTCTTTTCTGTAGTGTGCGTGTATTAATCTCAGACTCCCAACTTATCTCTCCCCAACCCCTTGTAGCTTGTTTTATACCCAATCCTTTGTTCCTCTCACTCCCCTACTCTTATACGTTGCCCCTCCCCTTCCCTCTCCCCAGTGGGGACCATTCATTTGTTCTGTATGGCTGTGAGTCTGCTTCCTTCTGTTATATTCACGCTTGCTGTGTGTAAGTTACATCACACAGTGTTTGTTTGTCTGACTTATTTTAGTATTTAGCATGTTTAGGTGTTTAGCATACCCTCCAAGTCCATCCGTGTGGCTGCAAATGGCAAAGTTTCGTTCTTCTGGATGGCTGAATAGCATTCCACCACATACCAAATCTGCTTTATCCATTCATCTGCTGGCGGACACTGAGGTTGCTGCCATATCTAGCATTGTTGTGAATAATGCTGCTATAAACACAGGGTACGTGTATCTTTTCTAATTTGTGTTTTCAGATATGTACCCAGGAGTGAAATCGCCGGGTCCTACAGTTGCTCTGTTTTAGCTTTGTGTAAATGGGTACAGCTATTCTTGGAAATAGTAAGGTCAGATTCTGGAACTTGAGACTGGATTCCCAGCCCAGTGTTCCTCTCTAAAAACAGGAGCGCCTCCCCAGGACCAGTCACTGGAGTGTCGGGAACCTCTCTTGACTTGAACAGGAGGAATGCCTCTGGCTCCAAGTAGGATGGAGGGAAGTGAGGGCCTGGGTAGGCCCGGCGCCCCTCAGAGACCCACTGCTGCTCCCCAAGCCCCAGCAGAGCAGGAGAAGCACAGCTCTGCCTCTCTGCAGGCTGTCCGTGGAAAGCAGCTGCAGTTGGTAGGATCCAAAGCCTGCCCATGGGGCAGGCCGGCTGTGGGGCCCTGGCGGCTCTCTGCAGATCAGCGTGCAGCTGGGGCATACGGTGGTCCAGGGGCAGGTCAGTCAGTGGAGGGAGGTGGCTGGTCTGAGAATCCATGGGGGTCCCCAGGCAGGCGAGCTGGGAGCCATCCCTGCAGCCCCCAGCGTAGTCCAGGCCGCCCGCTGGGTGAGAAATGATCAGCTCATTCCCCTGTCTTGGAGCAGGAGGGGACCAGCCGCCTGCTGGGCTTGAACTAATTACAAGAACCAGCCCCGGGCGACTGCAGTGGCCCCAGGCTCCAGAGAGCACGGGCTGCTGTCAGGAAGAGATGGTGGGGGGCGAGCTGGGAATCTGGCCAGGGCTGCAGAGCGGATGTGGGTGCGAACCCAAACCTCCACCTCCCTCCCCAGATGCCCCAGGGTCCTGACCCGGGCGCTTCCACCAGGCAAACACCTCGGCTCCTCCAAGCCCCCTCCTCCCCCGCCTCCCCTCCTCCCTGGGTAAATGACAGTAAATGTGTGTGCGTGCCCCTGCGTGCTCAGTCGTGCCCGGCTCTCTGTGACCCCATGGACTGTAGCCTGCCAGGCCCCTCTGTCCATGGAATTCAGGCCTGAATACTGGCGTGGGTTGACATTTCTTACTCTGGGAAATTTTCCTGACCCAGGTTTGAAATTGTGTCTCTTGCGTCTCCTGCATTGGCAGGCTGATTCTTTACCAACTGCGCCCAAACTGGGAATAGGAGAAGGCTGGGTAACCCCAATTGAAGAACTGCTCCTCTGTTCCATAATTTGACTAGAAACAGCATTTACCTCTCAGGAAAGTTGATGGGTGGTTAAGGGTATGGGCCTTGAATTCAGCCTTGAATTTGAAACCCAGCTCTGCAACTGTGAGTAATAGGAGTGGGAAATGTTTATTGAGAGTTTACTACACTCCAATATTTTTACCTGGGAAATCCCACAAACAGGGGAGCCTGGCAGGCTATAGCCTCTGGGGTCGCAAAAGAGTCAGACAAGCCTGAGTGACTGAACAACAGCAGCAAGACACCAGGTGTGGCCCTGCTTCATGCCTGCTCATGCGTCTGTCAGAGCAGCCCTCTCAGGCAGGGTCTGCTATTTTATCCCCATTTTACACATGTGAAATGGAGAAGCTAAAAATCGTCCAGGGACACGGGTACAGCAAGGCTACAACTGGGACTCAAACCCAGGCAGGCTGGCTCCAGAAGCAGTGGGTTAGAGGACTAACCACTATCTACACCGACAGGCTATTTAATTTCCTTGAGCCTCAGTTTTCCTATCTGCTAAATGGGGATGACTGTAGCACCTTCCTTATTGGGCTACGGCACGTAAAGGCTTGTGTTCCAAGCTCATAGTGGGCATTCGTGGAAAGGGTAGTCATTCTTCTCACCCATTTTGCCTTAACCTTCACCCTGGAGATGTCAGTGGGGCCAGGGTATAGGGTCAGAGATGCAGGAAGTGACATCAACCCAGTGGGAGCCCTGCACGCCCGGCAGTGACAGCTGTGGCCTCTCACCCTGGGCCGGGGTGAGGGAGGACGAGAAGGGACGGGCCCAGCACCCTGAGTCCAGTCCCTCCCGTTATGCAATCTTGCATGACTTTTCCTCTCCCAGCCTCAGTTTCCCCATCTGGGACCTGGGGGTGACCAAGGTTCCCACTGGGGAATAATGAAGGCTCCCCCTTCCTAGGGCTGTTGTGGGCCATAAGGACGATGGCGCTTAGCCTGATCTGCTGGTAGGTCCTGGGGGTGGGGAGGGCGGTTCGGAGGGGAGATTTGGCAAAAGCCAGCCCAGGGCTCAGGCAGAAGAAGTTGGACATGCCAGGCATCTTTAGACAGAAGCCACAGGACAGGGGAACCAACTGGAAAGCTGGGAGCAGATGCGGAGGACGTGGCGAGACCTGGCCTGGGGATGGAGATGCTCCCCAGAGGAGGTGCCAGTGAAACCACGCGCCCGCACTCAGCAGACAGCGGCTGTGGAAAATGGGCCACTGGAGCGGAGAGGACAGGGCTGCTGTCCTCAGACCTCTGCGGGCCTTCTCCCCACCAGTCGGAGCTTCTAGACGGGCAGCAGGGAGGCTGAGGCAGCTGGCTGGGCTTGGCTGCCAGGGGGAGGGCGCAGCCCTGAGGACTGAGGCTGGAGTGGCCAGGATCTTCCAGAATGGACACAGAGGCTGTTCAGAGACTGAGCGCTGCCGTCCTGAGTGCCTGGACCCGGCCAGGGGCTGGGAGAGAGGCTGCTCACTCTGCCCACCTGCCCACCCACAGGCCCCCAGCCAGCTGAGGTCACCGGCTGAGAGCTCGTTCAGAGAGGAGACAAACAGATGGGTCTGGGGCTCAGAGGAGCACTTTGGAGTTAGCTGGGCTGGGTCACGCATCAAGGACGGTCACTTCCCAGCCACAGCCTCGAAGGCCAGGGCCTGCTGACTGATTCCTGGACAGGCTTCCAGCATCCTCTGTCCCTGCCTCTCTGAGCGCAGCCCTGCAGTGGAGGCGTGCCCCTGACTGCAGCCCAATGTGGACTCGGCGGCAGGTCCGGCACAGCCCATTAGCCCCACGGTCCTCCCCTAGTCCACCCATCCTCAGATGACCCTATGCTGTCTCAGTTACAGGGGCAAACTACAGCTGGATCAGAGAGGGCACGGCATTTGCCTGACGTCACACAGCTGTGAGTGGGCTGGGATCTGAGCTCAGGGCTACTGAAAGCCAAGACCCCCAATTTTTCCATGACACAAGGCTGCCAGGAAGATGCAGGGACACTGCTCTTCTCTGATGTGGGGCAACGTGGCAGCCATCCGGGCCTCGGCCAGATATCAAGGCTCCTTTCGATAAGACAGCATGGGACACTTGGACTGCACTCTCAGCAGCTCCTCCTAGGCATCTGGAAAGATCAGCAAGATCGGTGTCCCCATTTTACAGCAGAGAAAACCGAGCCTGCGCATAAAGGGAAGCCTAGACTAGGAACCTGAAGCTTCTCTGATTACCACTCTCCCTCCGTGGGGACAGGAGGCCCTGAGCTGGGGATGGAGACAAGGCCCTTCGAAGCACAAACGGTATCGTCTGGACAGCTGCAGAACCCCTCTGACCATGGTCGCAGCTGGACGGAGCAGACAGCTTCGTCAAGCAGCAGACACGGTTTTGTGCATCTCGTCCCTGGGACCACAGGGCTGAATCACCAGCCCTTCTCTGAGGGAAACACACAGACCATTTGCTCATTCTTTCTTCACACTCACAGGTCTTCTGATCCAGCCGATGCTTATAAGCCCCTGTTATGTGCCTGCTGTGGAGGGAGGGCCAGGAGCCACCTTAATATGGGATGGCCAGGACATGCGATGCTCATGCTATTCGCTCAGTCGTGTCCGACTCTTTGTGACCCCACGGTCTGTAGCCCGCCAGGCTCCTCTGTCCGTGGAACTCTCCAGGCCAGAATACTGGAGGGGGTTGCCTTGCCCTCTTCCAGGGGATCTTCCCGACCCAGGGATCAAACCCTGCATTGCAGGCGGATTCTTTACTGTCTGAGCCACCAGGGGAGCCCCGGGACATATGAGATTAGTGATGAATTTTGCAGTTACAAGGAGGCAACTGTAGCTTCAAGCACTTTAAAAATTGGTTTACTCTTCACAACTCTAGGAGGTAGGTACTTCTGGCATTCTCATTTTAATAAATGAGGCAACTGAGGCCCAGAGAGGTTAAGTAACTCACCCAAGGTCACACAGCAAGTGAGTGGCAGAGCTGGGGGTTTTCAAACCCAGGCTGCCTGGCTGGGGAGCTTCTTTATAGCCTCTCACAGAATGGCCTGTCATGCCCTCCTAAGCTGAGCTAGAGATGCATCTGCTCCCTGAAATTGCCCGAGCGGGTGGCTGCCGGCCCCCAAGGCTCTCAGCAGCTCCCCGGACCTCCTGTATCTCACAGACCTGGCCTTTCTCCACCCACTGTCCGCCCAGCTCACTCTGGCCTCGCAACCCCACCAGAGCAGGCCTGCAGGTGTGTCGCTAAACCGTGACAAGTGTGAGGCCATGCAACGCTGTGTCCTTTCCACCCCTGGGAGCTGGATTTAGTGTTTCTGGCAGAAGGTAAGCCTCCCCTGCCTGGGACAGGCCCTTTAATTACAGGTGATATGTGGCTGGTGAAACTGTAGTGCCTCAGGCCCGGTGATTTAAGGAACAAGTGCAAGGCTGAAGTTACAGGTATTAACAGAGCTGTAGCAGGAGCTGGGGGAGCGGGCTGGGGTGGCCTGGGAAGCGGGGAGCCAGCCCTGGACGCGTCTGCTGCCTGTAGACCTTCCTGGGGCGAGGGAGGCAATCCCCCCGCCTCACTTGCAGAAGGAAAAACAGACCAGGCCACGCTGCACATGTGGTTGACCTGCAGTCCGCACTCCTGCAGTGAGCCCCTGGACTCAGTCTCCCCATCGGTACACAAGGAGGCAGGGTTACCTCACTTGCTCTCTCGGAGTGAAAATCTTCACACCAGATCATCTTAGTGACAAAAGCTAACACGGACAGACAGCTTGTTTTGTGCCAGGATTGTGCTAAGTTCCTTCTGAGCGTTTTCTTGTTTAATCATCAGTGGGTGAGAGAGTGGTGGTGGTTATTCCCATTTTACGGAAGAGGAAACTGAGGCTCAGAGAGATGAAGCAATGGCCCAAGACTGCACGACTAGCAAATGACCACATGGAGATTTTCAGCCCTTCCCTCTGACTCCAGAGCCCAACCTGATCTCTAGGCTCTGGGGATAATGAGAAGGACGTAAGGCCCAGTGTTTGCTCTGAAGGAGCCCCCGAATGAAGGTCACAGGTTTCCAGCAGATGGGGAATAAGGATGACAGGGGAGGACTAGGTTGCAAGGTGAGGGGTGAGGGAGCCCCCAGGAAGGGGGCTATCCTCCAGGGGGTGGCATCTGGAAGGATTCGTGGACGAGGCAGTGTGTGGGCCTAGGAGCCTAGGGCAGACAGGCCAGGGGGCATTTCAGGCCGCAGGAGCCCTGACAGCAGTGATGTGGTAGCAGGGATGCCTGGCAAGCACGGAGCACTTCTGTGTGGCTGGACCCCAAGGAAGGAGCCGGGAGTAAGTTACAGTAAAGACGGCAACAGTAACAGCACAGCTGACATCTGCTCAGCGCTCGCCGGGCGCCAGGCCAGGGCCTGAACTCTTCTCGGCAGCCCCCGGCTTGGCCTGCTAGGATGCGGGCTGCACGCAGGTCAGCAGGGCTGAGCAGGTGCAGCTCCGTCTGTATCTTCAGCTGCTCCCCGCCGCGCACATGGCCTCCCGAGTCCCGGCCCCATCACACCGGTGGTGGCGGCGGACTCTCACAGGAGCGTGCACCCCACTGTGAACCGTGACTGTCAGGGACCTAGGGTGTGCTCTGCTCCTGAGAATCACCCTGAAACGATCCTCACCTCCCTGGTCTGTGGGAAAACCGCCTTCCACAAAACTGGCCCCCGGTGCCGAAAGAGTTGGGGACCACCACTTCCCACGGTGCCCACCGGGACCCTGTCGAGGAGACGTGGAGGAAAAGAGGCACAGGGAGGGCAAGGGACTAGCCGAGGTCACCCCGCCAAGAGGCGGCGGGGCCAGGAACGGAGCGCGGGCGGCCGACTCCTGAGCCTGTGCCCCAGTCCTTTTCCCGGGGAGCGGAGACCTGAGGGCCCCGGGAAAATTCTGCTCGCTTGCAAGCTGTCGTGGGCCCTGTCTGCCTTCTGTGCCCGGGCTGCATCTGTGAGGCGAGGACAGGGCCCTGACTCCAGTGACGTCTGTCCGGGGATGCCGGGACCGCCGGTGTGGGCCTGGGGCACTCCCTGTGGCATCCGTGAGATGCAGGAGCAGGGCTGAGAGTGGAGACAGTCTTCACTGAGGGGCTCCGGCCAGCCGTGCCTCTCAGCTGGGTCTCCCTGGATCCCAGGCCCATGAGCGGAGACACCCCAACTCCTGAAGCGCCCCGTCAGGGAGAGCCTGGGCCCTGCCCAGCTGACCCACCCCCACCATCTGATGGCTGGTCAGGGAGGCCTTCCTCTCTCCAGCTGTGAACCCTCTGGCTGCTCCCTCGGGGCTCCCCACATAGAGCCACAGGCTTTGTGAACTGGAGGAGGCTTTAGGACCCGCCTAGGCCAGCCCCCTCACCTGAGCACAGAGGAAACCGAGGCCCAGAGGCAGACCCCACAGCAGGGGAGAAGCAAGGCCGGACTGGGGCTCAAGCCAGACGCAGGTTCTAGCCCTAATCTTGGTCCTTACTGGCTGAGTAGCCATGAACCAGTGCGTCTGTAAACTGGAGATCATAATTCCTACTTCTGGGTTCTGCGAGGCTCTGATGCGTTAAAGCATTCAGCACGGACCCTGCCTCAGATGAGTCATGATGATGGCTGGGGCCTCCCACCTGCTGCGTGACTCAGGACCCCTTGGGCCCTGGAATCAGGGCTCAGAAGAGGGTGCTCACTGAGCAAACCTGTGCCCCCACCACCCCCGCAAACACCAGCGCAGCCCCTGCCCGCTGAGGTTTACTCTGTGATGCGCGCGGGGTCAGCAAAGCCCAGACACTGGTCAGACCAGAGATGGAGGTTACTGTTCACAAGTCTGGTGGCCAGGGGAGGCAGGGGCTTAGCAGACACCAGGCATCCTGCAAAGCCTGCCGCAAACGTAAGCCCTGTGAGACAGGTCCTGTGTGATGCCCATCTCACAAGTGAGAGAAACGAGGCCAGAGCTGACCAGGCAGGAGACGAGCACGGAGAGCTCAGAGGTGGGACAGTGGCCCAGGCCACAAGGGCCGTGAAAGGCCAGGGGAGAGGCTGCGGGGGCTGGAACTCCGGGACGCCCCCACTCCCAGATCAGGCCACCCCACCCCAGCCAGGAGTTGGATCCCTGCTAGGAACAAGCTTGGCTCTGCCTCACCCTGCCCTTGGGAAAGACTCACTCCAATAGTGGGATAGAGCTGGTGGAAATAAGTGCTTATCGGCAAAGCTGGGTGATGGCCTCGTGAGTGTTCATTGTGCAGTTATTTGTGCTTTTTGATAGGCTGGAATATTTTCACAGTAAAATGTCAAGGAGGAAAAATAAAACACACAATCCTCTTCGCACAAAATGCCCCTTCTGCACAGCCCTTCCCTCCCCTTCACCCTCGCCTCCCCTGGAAATCGCTTTATGAGACTCAAGCAGCAAGAACGATTTACCTGCCCTCTGACTCAGGAAATCAATCCTAAGACGCTGACGGGACTGGAAAGACTGTCTGCAGAGCCCTCTGGGAAATCTCCCGCTGGAAGGGAGGGCTTTGACCTGGGGATTTGGGGGGCTGGGGGCTCTGCTGGGAGGCTGGTGGCCAAGTGCTTCAGGCCCCACAGGCGCCCTCAGGAAGGCGCTAAGGTCACCCTCACCTTATGCGGGAGGCCCGGGAAGCCAGCACCTGCCTGAGGGACCCACCGCCTGTAAGCAGAGGAACTGCGCCCCGGGGACCAAGTGACCCCAGTGCGGGCTGGGGAGGGCCAGGGGCGAGCTCTGTTCCAAGTCTCCGAACACCGGGACCTGATGCTCGTGGGGACACAGCTCTGTTGGAAGGGACAGAGGCTTTACCGGGCTGGGGAAAAGGACTTGAGACCCACCCAGAATCTCCAAGCTCTGGCCCATTGTTCTCAGAGGCTTGAGGGGTGGTGGTTAATGGAATAGCTTGAACTTAAAGTTGAACAGGAAGAACTTGAGCTGAGTGCCACTGCCACAGGTCAGATCTCAAATGTGCTTGCCCACTTGCCAAGGCCTCCCCAAGCTTCCGCAGGCTTCCAGAGTCTTCTTTAATAAAACTACAACGATGCAACCTGGTGAAATCGCCCATGTGTGTAATACATACCTCTGGGATACACTAGAAACATCCCCCACTTAGCCAGCCTTGCTGCTATTTAAAATGGGCTCCTGTCACACCCCATAGATTTCATCTCTGTCCAAATGGCACCTATTACAGGCCTAAACACGTTCACTCTATTGCCACATAAACTACAATGGCATGGCAGGTGGGGGCAGTTCTCAAAACACACTTGGAGAACTTCTGGGTGAAAGGCATCGGTACACAGTAGCACACGCGTGAAATTCAGATCCAACAGCAAGACCTGTGTCCTGGTCTCCCCACTATACTCTTGGGCATGTGTGTTTGTGTGTGTGTGTGTGTGTTGGGTCTGTGTTATGCATATGTGTGTGTGGGGGGGCTTCCCTGCTTGAGCTACTGGTAAAGAATCTGCCTGCCATGCCGGAGACATAAGAGACGCAGGCTTGATCCCTGGGGCAGGAAGGTCCCCTGGAGGAGGAAATGGCAACTGCTCCACCATTCTTGCCTGGAGAATCCCATGGACAGAGGAGCCTGGTGGGCTACAGTCCATGGGGTCGCAAGGAGTCGGACACGACAGAAGCGACTTAGCACGCAGCACACATGTGTGCATATGTGTGTGTGTGTTTGTGTGTGTGTGCGTTTCTGTGTGTATCTGTGCATATGTATCTGTGTATATGGGTGTGTGTTTGTGTGTGTGTTTATATGTGTGTGTGTTTGTGTATGCACATGTGTGCATTTCTGTATCTGTGTATATGTGTGTGTGTATATGTGTGTGTCTGTGTGTGTATGCGTGCATTTCTGTGTGTATCTGTGCATATGTATATGTGTATATGTGTGTGTGTTTGTGTGTGTATGCATGCATTTCCGTATTTGTGTGTATGCATATGTGATATGTGTGTGTTTGTGTGTGTGTTTGCATTTCTGTATTTGTGTATGTGTGTGTTTGTGTGTGTGTATGTGTCTGTGTGTATGCATATGTGTATATGTGTGTGTGTATGTGTGCATTTCTGTATCTGTGTATGTGTGTGTGTTTGTGTGTGTGTGTATGTGTGTGTTTGTGTGTATGCATATGTGTGTGTGTTTGTGTGTGTGTGTGCATTTCTGTATCTCTGTATGTGTGTGTGTATGCATGCATTTCTGTATCTGTGCATATGTATATGTGTGTGTGTTTCTGTGTGTATGCATATGTGTATATGTGTGTGTATGCGGGCATTTCTGTGTATATCTGTGCATATGTATATGTGTATGCGTGTGTGTCTCTGTGTGTGTTCATGTGTGTGTTTTGTGTATGTGTGTTTATGTGCATATATTTGCATCTGTGTGTGTGTTTGTGTGTGTGTGCGTTTCTGTGTGTATCTGTGTGTATGCATATGTGTATATGTGTGTGTCTCTGCGTGTGTGTATGCGTGCATTTCTGTATCTGTGCATATGTATATGTGTGTGTGTGTATGTATCTATGTGTATGCATATGTGTATGTGTGTGTGTACATTCCTGTGTGTATCTGTGTGTATGCATATGTGTATATGTGTGTGTGTGCGCGTTCGTTTCTGTATCTGTGCATATGTATATGTGTGTGTGTATGTGTCTGTGTGTAGGCATATGTGTATATATGTGTGTGTTTGTGTGTGTGCACATGTGTGCATTTCTGTAACTGTGTCTATGTGTGTGTGTGTGTCTGTGTGTGTGTATGCGTGCGTTTCTGTATCTGTGTCTATGCATGTGTGTGTCTCTGTGTGTGTTTTTGTGCGTGTTTTGTGTGTGTGCATTTATGTGCGTGTATCTGCGTCTGTGTGTATGCACAGGCACATGTGGGATTTTATTTCTCCATCAGCAGTAGCCCGAGTTGGGCCCCTCTCTGCCCAGCCTCACCGATTAACCGCCTCCCACGCTATACCACCCTCTCCCCCAGAGCAGTCAGCCACAGCCTCCAGTTGGAGTTGTTAACTTTATCTCCCACCACTTGGAAAGCACAACAGCTGGCAGGGGAGGGGCAAGGCAGGTGAGCGGTGCCGGCAGCCAGCTCTCTGCAGAGAGGGAGGTGGGGTGGATGGGCTGTGCCCGCAGCCACTGGGGACCCTTGTGACCCCGCTCACTCAGAAAGGCCCCCATCTCCAGGCAGGGAGGCTCTGCGCCGTGGCCGCTGACCCCGCCAGCAACCCTGGCCCCAGATTCCCAGCGCATCCGCACGCGGACTCCCACTGCTCCCAGGGTTGGGGGCTGTGACTCAGCTCAGCAGCTGCCACATGAAAGGGCCCCACTGCAGCTTGTATAAGTACAGACGCTGCGTTCCTCTCTCCTGCCACTGACGGCGGCTCCGTTTGGGAGCTTTTTGTCAGTATTTTTCCCCCTTGGCTGCCATTACTACTCAGTTCAATATTTAATTTTCCCATAAACCGAAGAGTTGTGCTTTTTCTTCTCCCTTTTTCTTGCTGGAGTTCCCCTCCTGCGGGTGGCATCTTGCTTCCTCGGGCTTCCGCTGGGAGAGAGGGGCATGGGCATGGCTGGGATTTCAGTCCTTCTGAAGTGGGGGCGGGTGGGAGGGCAGGGCGCCTAAGTCCCTCCTCCCAGCTCGCTCATTCGACAGATGTGTGCTGAGTAAACCCCTGTTTCGGGCCCTTGCATTGCGGCAGTAGACAAGAGTTTCTGTCCCCATGGCGCTGACGTTCTAGTGGGGGGTGCTGGGAAAAAGACAAGTGTGTGAACTAATATATGGAACAACTACACCTGACGATGCGCTCTGTGAAGAAATGACTAGTGCTGAGACAGGTACAGAAGCAGTGCCTCACTTGGACTGGGAGGTGGCATTTGAGCTCAGACTTGAAAGATAAGCAGGACCCAACCTTGCACAAAGCTGGGTGGAAGACTTCAGGCAAAGGCAGCAGCAGATGCAAAGGCCCTGGGGTTGAAATGTGCTTAGGGTGTTTATGGACCACAAAAGTCTCAGGATGTTTGGAGCATGGTGTTGGGGGGAGGGTCAAGACAAATCTAGAGGTGGGGCAGGGCCCACGGCATCGCAAGTTCTTGTGGGATTCCTTCCAGAGGCCATGTGCTTGTTTGCACTAGGAGAAGGGAAAGAAGGAAGAGAGCAAACAGGAGTTGAAACTGAATCCCTGTGTGGCAGGCTTGTATTAGCTCTGAGGTTAAAGACAAAGTTCTAGGCTTCAGAAAGTACACAGCCTAGTGGAGAAACAGACATGGGCCTGGGACAGAAGGATAAGCACCCGGGAGGATGTCAAGAAGAGGATGCTCCAGGAATTCAGTCTGGCAAAGTCCTGGAAGGCTGCCTGGAGGAGGCAACCTAAGGCCAGACCTTCATTACATGTACCCGCATCACAGCCAGGCAGTCTTGCTCTTTCCTGCTCGTTCTGCAGCCCAACTCTGAATCTGGGATTGCTGTTGTCCGGGATACTTATGCCTGGGACTGCCGCTGCTCCTGGGTCCACGGGGTCAATTCCAGCACAGAGCGGGAAGAGGACCACCTGCCTTGACAGTGGTCAGAGATCGTAGCAGGGAGGGGGGTCATGAGCAGGGAGAGGAGGCTGGGACTGGAGGAGGGAGGGGTGGAGGCAGATATGGGGGTCCGCACAGATGGAGCAGAGATGGGGTGGGGAGGGGAGAAATGGAGCTCGGGTGGAAAAGGGAACGGGAGCAGGTGGGGAAGGAAGAGAGACGGGGCTGGGCTGGAGGTGGGGGTGGGGCTGGAAAAGGAGGTGGAGACAGACGGAGACGGAGAGGGGGACATGGAGGTAGTCGGGGAAGGGGAAGCGCGAAGGGAGGCTCCAGACTGAGAGCCCAAGGAGCATGGTCCAGGGGAGGGAAGAGAAGATGCAGGGGCGGACGATGGCGGCACGGGGAGTGAACCGTGCCCGGAGGAGACCCCCGCCGACCGCTTGCCCTCGGGGCCGCCGGCGGTGACAGCAGGCCAGAGGCAGGGTGGCGCGCCCCCAGGACATGGCGACGGAGGAATGCTTCCATGGGGACGGTGGGAAGCCTGGGCCTCCACGCTGATGCGAGCAGCTCTGCTGTGCCGTCGTCCACACCACGGAGATCCATTGTCTTAAGAGCTTGATTGACAGTACATACTGCTAACACCTGCCCAGAAACATAACAAGACACATGAACGAGGCTCCCAATCAGGGTGTGTGTGGGTGGTGTGCGTGACTTGGGTGCAGACCCCCAGAATGTGTGTGTGTGTGTGGGGGCATTCGTGCTGTGCAGAGAATCCTGGACAGGGTCTGGAGGGCCTAGCTGCCAGTCCAGGCGCTGCCACTGACTGGCGGTGTGACCATAGGCAAGTCTCTCCCTCTGTCTGACCTCAGTTGTGCTAACCTGTAAAATGGAAGACCAGCGCTCTCCATAGAAATCTGCCTTTCATTGCACGTTTTCTCAGGACCACATGAAGAAAAGGCTTTGAGACGTGAAAATGAATTGGAATAGCATATTTATTAAATCCAGCATATTCTATGTATTATTTCAGGAAGTAACCATATAAAAATATTCATGATATACTTAAGGTGCTTTTTTAAAAAAATTGTCTTCCAGATTCAGTGTGTATTTTACACTTACAGCACACAGGAACATGGGGAAGCCACATTCCAAGTGCATAGTAGCCACACAGGGCGGGTGGCCACTGTATTGGGACAGCACAGGTCCAAGGCACGGTCTGGCCTCACTAAACTGTGAATGCCCCGAAAAGCAGACATTTTATTCTCCGAGATGGTAGCAAAGGGCCTCAAAGAAACAACATTAATACATTCTTCTGATAAATGCATCTGACATGCACTTTCAATATGCTTCCAGGCACCACTTTCTTATTTGTTTATTTGGCAGTGTTGGGTCTCAGTTGGAATTTCCATTGCTTCATGCAGGATCTTGGTTGCGCACAGACCCTCAAGCTGTGGCCCTCTGGGTAGGTTGTTCCATGGCAGGTGGGATCTCAGTTCCCTGATCAGGGATCAGACCCACGTTCCCTACACTGCGAGGTGGATTCTTAACCACCCACCAGGGAAGTCCCAAGGTACCACTTTGCTGAATTCTCAGCACTGCATAATTCCATTTGCCCAAGGCCACACAGCTGGGAAGAGCTACAGCTGGTCTTTGAACCCTGGGTAGTGTGATCTAGGGGCTTCCCGGGTGGCGCTAGTTGTAAAGACCCCGTCTGCCTGTGCAGGAGACATAAGATGTGGGTTTGATCCCTGGGTCGGGAAGACCCCCTGGAGGAGGGCATGGCCACCCACTCCAGTATTCTCGCCTGGAGAATCCCGTGGACAGAGAAGCCTGGCGGGGCTGTGGTCCACAGGGTTGCCTAAGAGCCAGACATGACTGAAGCGACTTAGCACGCACACACACAGTGTGATTTAGGGCACATACTCCGAACCATTGTCCTACACTATCTCTTTCATAACAGTCATACAGACGATATTAGTTAAAATTACTTTACTGTACTGCGGGCTTACTATGTGCTGGGCACCTGGTAAGCATCATCCCATTACTCCCCAAAGCCCTCCTATGAGGAAGCTTCTAGGTGTCTTATTACCGTTTGCTCAGTGAAAGTCAGAAAGAAGGAATGTGTGACTTCTAAAGGTGCCCCCTGCCCAGTTCTGAGTCTCTAGGATTCTTGGAGGGTACACTTATCCCTACATATTGACCACCATAAGCGGGGCCAGAGACTTACGCTGGTTGGTTGTCGGTTGGTTAGTCACTCAGTCGTGTCCGACTCTTTCATGGCCCCGTGGGCTGTAGCCCGCCAGCCTCCTCTGTTCACGGGATTTCCCAGACAAGGACCCTGGAGTACCATTTCCCTCTCCGGGGAGTCCTCCTGACCCAGGGATCAAATGCGTGACTCCTGCCTTGCAGGTGGATTCTTTGTCATCTGAGCCATTGGAGAAGCCCCACCAGAGAATTTTGCTAAGCTATAATTGACATGGTCCCTTGATCTTTGGGGCACCTGAGTTAAACAGAGCCACCCGCAGGAGCAGTTCCCCCAGGGATCTCAGTTAAAGGTCTGCTTGAGAACTGAGGTTTGTCAGGAAATGAGCCTCTACAATGGCTACACTGTGCGCTTCGGGCTAAAGGTGCCAACAGACAGGAACTCCTTTCTTCTCTCCAAAGACGGAGCTGGTGCGGTTTCATGCAGTGTTGGAGCCTGGGGTCCGGGAGTTCCGGTTTCAAATCTAAACTCTGTGAGATCCAGAAAGTCACTTCACCCCATAAGTTTCCCCATCAGCGAGAGAGGAATAAATAAACCCTTTCTGTAGACTCATGGTGAGGCTTAAATGAGTCAACACACGCTAAGGGCTCAGAACAGCTCCTCACTCCTAACATTGGCCACGGTTGGTTCTTGCCCTGAAATCCAGGCTTTTGGTGAGTTCTAGGAAACTTTGCTTGCAGACTCTGTGGCGTGTGGGTAGTTGAAACATCCTGGTGTCTCTCTCCCGTCTCGGAGCCCCAGCTCCACTTCCCATCTGCTTCCTACCATTTCACCCGTAATTACGATCCTCTGTCTAGTGTTCTCCCGTTGTTTCCTGTTTGTTCTGCTTCCCTTGCAACGGCATGTGGTGGCCATCTGAGTGAATGAATGGTTCATACCTGGCTTCGTCTCACTAGACCTTAAAATAGAGTTGCCAGGCGCCTGTCGCCCCCGCCAGACTGTGAGCTGCTCAAAGTGCTGTATCCATTTCATCACCAAGCGCCTACGGCAAGCACCTGGCACCGTGCCCAGCACCTAGTAGGTGTCAGGAAGCGTTCGTTGGGTTTAATTAAACTTAACTGGAGTGAAAACCCCTTGCAGGAAGGAAACACTCACCGCTCTTCATTTTCTCTGCACCCCCCACTGCACTTGACCCAAGGCTACAAGAAGCCAGAACTGACAGCCTTTCCTAGGCAAAGGCCTAAGAGTCTAGATCCTGTCCTGCGGATGACAAGGCGGTTGGAGAAATGAACTGCAGGAAGCCTATAAATTCCAGTGAATTCCGAGCATGCACTAAGCCCTTTCATAGCGATTTGCTGGTTCATCCTTGGAATATGTCTGCCAAGGATTAGTCCCGTTTAGCAAATCGGGAAGCTGAGGCTCTCGGTTTTGGTAATTTGCCCAAGGATGAAATGGAGGAGGTGATGACCGCGTTGAAACGCTGGCTCCACGTTTGACTGTCAATGCTGCGTGGTGCCTAGGGGCACTGGCTTTGGCAAACCAGCCAGTGGTGAGCAGTGAAAACAGGGCAGAGAGCTGGCGGAGGCGGGACCGACCAAAATAAGCCCGCTTTAGGGAAAAGGATAAAAGAGGGCAGGTTGCTGGCTTCAAATACCTCTCAAGGTCATCCTCTCGCTCCGCGGTCACCCTCTCGCCCCATGGTCACCCTCCCGCTCCGCGGTCACCAAGGTCTAAGCGACCCATCTCTCTGGCTTAAATAGCACTCTGTGTTTCCAGCTCTTCAAAATGCAACTCAGATCATGTTGCTGCTCTTGTTTGAAGCTTTCAATGGCTCCCTACTGCTCTCAGGACAAAGAAAAACTCACAACCAGTGCTGGGCTGGTAAACCTGCTCTGTGGGGGCCCCGGGCTGGGGGCAGGAGAAGGAAATAAACAAGGAAGCCCTGATTTGCAGTGGTGGCTGATTTCCATGGTGTAAGGATACCCATTGGGCCATCTGTTTCAATCTAGCAGCGGTTTAAGAACTGGTTCACAATTCCCAGGAATGTCACAGTCAGCTCCCAGGAGCTGTCGGGAACCGGCCCCCGCACACCGCTGTGAGCGGTGACCTGCTGCCAGTGTCCTGCACGTCTCCCGAGCCCCACCGGGTACCTCAACCCCACCTTGCCCTCCCACCACAACATCCTGCCTCCCACACCCCTCCCCTCCCCCGCCCCGCCCCGCCCCGAGCCAGCTGCCACGAGGCTTTTGCACATACTGTTCCTTCCACCTGCCACACTTGTCCTCTGACTTCTGCTGCTCCCTCAGATCACAGCACAAGGTCACTTCCTCAGGCCTGGCTGGGTCCCTTCACACTTGGTTACGCTGGGTATCTGATGCCCTGAGCACAGTGGACCATGGTGATCTCTCCATTCCTGGTTATCTTCCCCACCAGCCTGTAAGCCCCAGGTGGCAGGGCCCTCATTTGTATGCCCAGCAGGGACATCATTCTCACGGCGGTTGATATCGGGGGCACCCCCTGGAATTGTGCAATGTTTGTCCTCTGCCATAGCGCCTGTTGGGTTTCCCTGGGGGCTCAGCTGGTAAAGACTCTGCCTGCAATGTGGGAGACCTGGGTTTGATCCCAGGGTTGGGAAGATCCCCTGGAGAAGGGAAGGGCTACGCACCCTAGTATTCCTGTCTAGTGAATCCCATGGGCAGAGGAGCCTGGCGGGCTATAGTCCAGGGGGTCACAAAGAGTCAGACATGACTGAACAACCTTCCCTTTCACGCTTTCCACCGCACCCAGCAGAGGACCTGGCCCGTCCCAGGTCATCAGTGGCCTTTCCTGAACCTTCCAGTGAAGCCTCGCTCTCCCTGTGCTTCTCTTCTGGTAGCTCCGCCCACCTCCATCGAGGTGGTGGCCGCTGACACCCCGGCCCCCTTCAGCCGTTACCAAGCCCAGAACTTCACGCTGGTCTGCATCGTGTTGGGAGGGAAACCGGCGCCCACGGTGAGTACCGCTGCAGCTGCCCCTGCTGCGTCCCCTCCTGCATGGCTTGTCCCGCGGCCCGTGTCAGCACGGAGCTCACCTGCAAAGCAAGGGACAGAGGCCGCTGTCCGCGTAGGTGCGCTCTGCTCTGTCTGCCTGGTCTGACCCTGCCCGCTCATCTGACCCGCCCGGATGTCCGTGAGTCTCTCTTGCCTCCTGGTGAGGTGAGGAGGACCCCCACGTCTCCTGGACCCTGAAGTCCCTGAGCTGCAGTGAGGGTGGTCTTCAGGGGATCCCAGCTTCAAGCACACCCCTACCCCAGTAACTGAACAGGATGGAGACCGATGAGGCCCCGGGAAGGGAAGCGGAGTGGAGAGAGGCCCCCACTGTGTCCGTGACAGAGCTGGGACTCAAGGTCATGCCCTCCAGCTCCAAGTCCGCTGCAGAGGGCAGGAAGGAAGGAGCGAGGGCGGGAAGGGGAGAGGAACGGGGGAGGAAGGACACGGGGACTCTCTGCTTTGGCCGACTCCTTATGAGACCCACCCCACCCACTGTGAGGGGACGCTTCCCTGCTGGCTCAGCAGTAAAGCGTCCATCTGCAACACAGGAGATGCAGGTTCCATCCCTGCATTGGGGAGACCCCCTGGAGGAGGGCATGGCAGCCCACTCCAGTATTCTTGCCTGGAGAATCCGTTGAACATAGGAGCCTGGAGGGCTACAGTCCATGGGGTCACAAGAGTCGGACACAACTGAGCGACTAAACCACCGCCGCCGACCACTGTGAGGTCTGCTGGTGCAGCTCCTGAGTTGTCACGGCAGCTTGAGGGGGTCGGGGGAGGGTAGGACCTGAGAGCATCCAGGGCGCTGGGTTCCAGCCCCTGACGTTACTTGTGCGAAGTGACCCTGAGTAGGAAAGCCCCCTCTGCCTCTCAGGGTTTTGAGGAGGTTTAGAGTGTGGACAGTATTACAGATTTTCAGCATTTTTAGAAGCAGCAGGACCTGGTTGATCTAAATGAAATATACATGGAAGCCCCGTGTAGAAGATCTTTAAAAGTATAGGAAGGCCAAGTTGCCCTAATGGGTCCCTGAGGCTCGTCTGTGGAACCCTTAGGGCTCCCTGCAAACTCCCCTGGTGGCTCAGCTGCTAAAGAATCCACCAGCAATGCAGGAGTCACAGTGGATGTGGGTTGGATCCAGGCTGGGAAGATCCCCTGGAGAAGGGCAGTTACTCACTCCAGTATCCTTGCCTGGAGAATCCCACGGACAGAGGAGTGTGGCGGGCTGCAGTCCATGGGGTCACAGAGAGTCGGACACAACTGAGCGACTACGCAGAGCACATGGGGCTCCCTGAACCGTTTGAGGACCCATGGGGTGCACGCTCCCAAGGCCCCTTCCAGTTTTGAGTTTCAAACATCACAGGTATTGGGAGGGGTAGAGTGGAGTTAGCGGCGTCCCTGGTGGCTCACGTGGTAAAGAATCCACCTACAATGCGGAAGACCTCGGTTCAATCCCTGGGTCGGGAAGATCCCCTGGGGGAGGGCATGCCAACCCACTCCGGTATTCTTGCCTGGGAAAGCCCATGGACAGAGGAGCCTGGCGGGCTGCAGCCCATGGGGTCACAAAGTGTTGGACACGACTGAGCAGAGAGTGGACCATGGGCAGGGGGAGTAGAGTTCCAGGTGGGGAGGCGGTTCTCCTTCCAGACCCTCGACTGTCTCACAGGTAGGATCCGTGGGGGTGATCTTGGGACCTGGGCCAGTTCACCCCAGGCTGTAGCCCAGGGAGACCCAGCTGCCCAGGACGGGACAGGAGTAAATAGGTGTGAGGAGAAGTGAAACAGGGCAATAAGCAGGTGCCCAGAAGCACAGCGGGCCGTGGCGGGTGCAGAAGGAGCCTGTCATAGGTCCTGCCCCCTGACCTTACAGCCCCAAGGACACAGACCAAAAGCAGCCTCAAAGCCAGCAACCGGCGAGGGCAGGACACGGTCCCAGGATTTCCCCCTCGGAACCCATAAGGAGGTCTGGCCTCCCTAAAGTGAGACAAGCTGGTCTTTTTCCCCAAAGAAAAACTCCTTTTCTGCACAGCACACGCACACAAAATTCTACTCACGGTCCCGAGGCTGCCGGGAAGACCTCCCCCTGCCCCCACCCCCGCTCGGGCTCCTGCCATTTAAGACATAGCAATATGAAATTCAAATATATACGAGATCCTCATCTCCCCACGTTCCAGGCACCTTACGTTTGCCTGGGACATCAGAACTTGAAAGAATTCTTTGATATAAATTACAAACCTGCTTTTGAAGCACTT
The DNA here is from genome assembly GCF_049115385.1 of Moschus berezovskii. Taxonomy (NCBI): domain Eukaryota; kingdom Metazoa; phylum Chordata; class Mammalia; order Artiodactyla; family Moschidae; genus Moschus; species Moschus berezovskii. Next base: position 2,088,802 of record NC_142461.1, read on the forward strand.
TTCAAAAAAAAGGGGGAAAGAAAGAAAAACCCCAAAGCAGGCTATTATGTGCATAAGAGATTCTTCATTGGCGCTATAAATGCTGACAGCCTCTGCGCACCCCACATTTCATGCACCCTCCCCCCGTGCACCAGTGTCCCCAGAGCTGCTGCCTGGCCTACCCTCTCCCTGCCTCCCATCGATTTATTTATCTCATTTATTTAAAAAAAAAAAAAACACCCAATCCCCACAGGCCTCTGGGTGCATGTACCAAAATAAAAAGACAGCAAATTAAATTAAATGCCGCCTCTCCAAACTCGAAGTCCCTATTAGCAGAGAAAGCGAGAGGACGCCAGCTTTCGCCCCGTCCTGCGCCAGCGCCCTCCCACACACACAGCTGCTTCCTGCCTTCCATCTCTAACACCACCAGGATGTGGCTCGCACACACACACACTCTCCTCTGACATCTCATTTACACTCTGGTGCCCGTCTCCCTTCCTGCCCTGCTCTCTCCAGGTGGGCGGCGACCACCCCCTGGCAGCCTTGGGGGTGGGGGAGGGCTGCCAGGCCTGTGTCCAGGGTCCTGTGTTTGCACACTGTTTCTGAGCATCCGGCAGCCTCAGGAAGTAGGTGACCCTGTTCCCTTTGTGGGCTGGGTCACTTCAGTTGAGTCCAACCCTGTGCGACCCCATGGCCTGTAGCCCCCAGGCTCCTCTGTCCATGGGATTCTCCAGGCAAGAACACTGGAGTGGGGTGCCAGGTCCTCCTCCAGGGCATCTTCCAGGGCTCGAACCTGAGTCTCCTGTGACTCTTGCATTGCAGGCGGATTCTCTACTGCTGAGCCACTGGGGAAGCCCCAGTATTCCAAGTAAGGAAGCTGAGGCTCAAAGAAGCTCATTGGCTGAGCCTCTACCACCAGAGCTGCGTGTCCCTGTTGAACGGAGCTGCCTCAGAGTGCTTGGGGTGCTGGAGGGGTAGGGGTAGAGAGGGGTCCATCCAGAAGGCTACGAGGAGCAGGAGGGCCTCCTGCGGCCAGTCCCTCTGAGAGCCCCTTGGGAGGTCCCAGTCAGTGGCACCAAATCTTTCTCCCCCACCTTCCTTGCAATTTCAGGTTTATTTCAAGCGAGACGGGGAACCCATTGATGCAGTGCCCCTGTCGGAGCCGCCGGCAGCCAGCTCTGGTCCCCTCCAGGACAGCAGGCCCTTCCGCAGCCTCCTGCATCGTGACCTGGACGACACCAAGATGCAGAAGTCACTGTCCCTGCTGGACGCTGAGACCTGGGGCGGGCGTCCCTCCACGGAGCGTCCCTCCCGCAGCCTGACCCCGGATCCCAGCAGCATCATCCGGCCGACCACGGAGAGCATCCCCGAGACGGTGGTGAGCCGCGAGTTCCCCCGCTGGGTGCACAGCTCCGAGCCTGTCTACTTCCTGCGGCACAGCCACACCCCGGGCAGCGATGGCACGGTGGAGGTGCGCGCCCTGCTCACCTGGACGCTCAACCCGCAGATCGACAACGAGGCCCTCTTCAGCTGCGAGGTCAAGCACCCAGCGCTGTCGATGCCCATGAAGGCCGAGGTCACGCTGGGTGAGGCCCGCCGGGAGCCCCTCTGCAGGGCCCCCTCCCTGCAGAGCTGGGCGGTGGGGAGCCTTGGAACAGGGTGGTGGGCCGCCGGCCACCCCGGAGACGGGGAGAAGACGGAGCAAGCCGGGGTTCGGGTCGGGCACAGAGGTCAGGGTCAGGCTCTTCGGGAGGTTTGCTGAGCGGGGCTGGAGGCCACGGGAGGTCACGGGAGGTCTGGGGAGTCTGGCCCAATAGGATCGGGAATATGGACGTCTCGGAAGTTTGCTAGATCAGTGTTAGGAACACGGGGGGTTTTCAAGGTTGATGATGGGTGGAGTGTGCCAGCCCCTGGGAAGTCTGCTGTGCGAGTGAAGGGTGCACAGGAGTCGGGGCCCGTGAGACAGGGCTGCTGAGTCAGGTCAGGGAAAGGCGGGGACGTGGAGGTGACAAGGGGGTTTTCTCGATTGAATAAGAGACCCACGAGCCCAGGGAGAGTTACTAGGCACGGATTGCGAGCGTGGCAGGCCGGAAGCTGGTCAGATCAGGGTCAGGGCTGCTAGCGGTTATGGAAGCCTGGCCAGCATGTGGTGGGGAACGTACCAGGTGTGGGAGGGTGCCGCTCTGGCAGAGCGCCATGGAAACCCTGCCACCTGCAGGGGTATGGGAAGTGGCTCAACCAGGGAACTGGATGCCCGGCATCAGCTCAGCCTGAATCCAGTCCCCAGCCGGGACCTGCTTCCTCTTCACACAGAGCAGCCTCTCCCCAGAGCAGCTCCCTAAGATCGGATCCGTTTCCCCTTATCCATCTCCCAGCTGAGTAGAGGCAGGGAGAAGGGACGTATGGAATCTTCTCCAGAAATATGAGCCCCTTCGAGCCAGCGTTTGTATTGACGAGAATGGGGTAGGGCAGGGAGATGGCCTCAGTGACCCTGTACCGGCCCCTTCTGCCCACAACACTCTGGACCTGACTTTCAGCACCCAGCAGCTCAACTCGTAGCCCAAGGAGTCTGCCCTTGTCCCTGCAGCTCCCCCAGTGGTGAGCGGTTGCCTGGAAACATCCGCAGCCCCCAACTCAGACCCCCGTGACAAGGAAGAGAACAGTGAGTGGTGATGGCTGAGGCCCCAGCCTGTGCTGGGGCAGGCGGCGGGGGGCGTCCAAAGGGCATCTCTGTTTTCAGCTGGCCCACCAGAAAACCCAGCACCAGCCCTGCACCAGACACCAAAGAAAGGATCTCGCGTGCATATTCACCTAATATGCGCCAGGATCACACGCCACGGTCCTCTCATTCACTCTTCACAGGCAGTTTGCCATGCAGCCCCATTTTACAGGTGAGCACAACTGAGCCTCACTTTGGTGGGATCCCTTCCTTTGAGCCACCAACTCATAAGCAGCAGAGCTGGAATTTCCAGCCATTCTGTTGGTGCCTTCTCCACTTCCCCCTGTGCCAGCCACTGAACCTGCCAGCCCCAGGACTGGGCACCCTTGCTGGCTGTGGGTTCGTTCTCTGAGGACCCATAAAAGGCCCTGTGATTCCTAGAGGCCACTTGCCCACACAGAAAATGGTCACAAGGGCTGACTAGGGCTGCCGTCTGTGGGGTCGCACAGAGTCGGACACGACTGAAGCGACTTAGCAGCAGCATTTACTGAACACCTACCGCATACCACAGACCGTTGCTTTCCTCGTACGAACCCAGCAGATACCACGATTGTTAACCCCGTGGTCACTCAATGAGGTTAGGGCTAGCAGTGTCCCATGGCACAGAGGAGACCGGGGAGGTGAGGTTCACTGTCCGCAGCGAGTCGGGCAGGGGTGGCTCCAGCGTGGTTTGCCCCTAGCCTCCACTCGCTGAGCTGCCTCAGGCATCTGCTGGCACGGCACCTGCCCCATGAGTACCATCTGCTCTTCACTCCAGGGGAACTCGGCGAGCACCCGCTGTGGGCAGGCCCTGTGTCGGGTGCCAGGGTCTCTCCCACACAGAGCGTGCCCAGACCCCTCTCCCAGCCTCCCCACTTTGCCAGGCAGCCCCACCCCAAGTTTCTCTGGACCCTCCATCCTTCCCAGAGTGTCCCTGTCCGCAAGATACAGTCACTTCCAGGCTGGGAGTCAGAGCAGCCTCAACCCCTCATCAGGAGGCTTTATCCGTGGAGGCCACCCCTGGCCTCTCTCACCGAAGCCTTGGCCCCCTGCCCCACCCCCGACAGAATGAGAAAGATGAGAGCAGATGAGGCCTCTGAGCGGCCGGAAAGCGGAGCTTGCAGCCCACGTGCCCCCGGGATGCAGCGGCGCTGCGCCGTCTTCCCGACGCCCACCCAAGCCATGTTAGAGCGCTTGCCTGCCCGACCCTAGGTTCCAGATGGTTCCTCCCTCCAAGTGGAGCCACCTTGACATGCACCCCCAAATCGTCCTCACCAGAGCAAGAGAAAGGCCCACTCACAGGCAGTGGACATGATGGACACGTGTGTGTCCACAGGGATTAGGGGACCCGGCAGGGGCCACCCAAGTGAAGGGGCCAAATGAGTTGTGTGAGTGAAGAGACCCTCATGCTGGCTTCCTGTCCCAACTACTGCCAGCTGGCAGGGTCTCCAGCCTCTTGGGGCTCTGAGCCTCGTTTCCTGGCCTGCTGAGCGGGGACAGCAATTGTAACCTCACATGTGTGTGAGGCGCACCCTGGAGCCAGGCTCTGTTCCAGATCCTTTCCCCACAAGATCTCCTCGCAGGGACCCTATGAGGTGGCCGAGAGATGCCATCAAGATCCCCATTGTATAAGTGAGGGGACCCGGGCTGAGAGCAGCTCTCCTTGGGTCACCCAGCCAGGTCTGACCCCAGAGCCCATGCTCTTAACCTCTGTGCCCTACTGCTCACCGGGGGGCTGTGGTGAGGAGCTAGGGAGCCAGTGGCTATGGCCAGTGGACGGTGGTGTGAGCCGGGGGTCCTGAGTGAGGGTCTGTGCGTCACACAATCAAGGCATCCTGCACTCTGGCCATGCGGTGAGAAAGAGTGCTGCAGGAGATGACCTCAGGGCACACGTTCCAATCATCTGCTCAGGACTTTAAAGGTCAGGCCAGCAAGGGTTGGGACATGCCTCCCCGTGTTTCCCTTTGTGTGTGTGTGTGCGCGCCAAGCTGCTTCAATCGTGTCCGACTCTTTGTGACCCTATGGGCTGTAGGTATTCCCCCTGACAGGGATGTCCCCTCAGCTCAGAACCCACTGCTCCCAAGAAGATAGAGGCCTTGTGGTCCTAGAGCCCATGTCAGGAGACGGTAACCACCTACTTCCCATTGATCAAACCAGGATGCTTGGAGTCACCCACTTTCCCCCTCTTTTCTCCTACCCCACAGCCAAGCCATCCTTGAAAGTGAAAGTCGCTCAGTCGTGTCCGACTCTTTGCTACCCCATGGACTATACAGTCCATGGAATTTCCCAGGCTAGAATACTGGAGTGGATAGTCTTTCCCTTCTCCAGGGGATCTTCCCAACCCAGGGATCGAACCCAGGTTTCCCACATTGCAGGCAGATTCTTTACCAGCTGAGCCACAGGGAAGCCCAAGAATACCAGAGTGGGTAGCCTATCCCTTCTCCAGCAGATCTTCATGATCCAGGAATTGAATCGGGGTCTCCTGCATTGCAGGCGGCTTCTTTCCCGAATGCCCTGGCATCTCCACCTCAGAACCTACCCCACCGCCGCCCTGCCTCGTGGTCTCCTCCCCAACCTCCCAATCCAAGCACCGGCAGTTCACGCTGGGCCAGTGCAGCAGCCCCGAACTGGCCTTTCTGTTCCCACTCGTGTCCTTTTCTATTCTCCACCCTGACTGATCTAAAATATAAATCCACGTACACACCCACCCAAAATCCTGGGATGGTAGACAGATTGATAGAAGAAAAGACAGTCCAGAAATAGACCCACATACAGTCAGTGGATTTTTGACAAAGGTCCCCCCCCCCAGGCTGTTCAATGGGAAGACAGAACTCTTCTTAACACGTGGGCCTGGAACTACTGGATACGCTTAAGGAGAAAATGAACCTGACCCCTACCTTGCATACACACGATTAATCTGAGATGAGTCACAGACCTAAATGTAAAACTCGGCATCATAAAAACTTCTAGGGCAAAACACAGGAATATATCTTTGTGACATTGAGGTGGGCAAGGATTTCTTAAAAAGGTCACAAAAAGCACTAAATGCAAATTTGAAAATTGGTGAATTGGACTTAATCAAAATTCAAATCTTCTGCTCCTAAGAAGACACTTTCAAGAAAATGAAATGAGGTGAGATGAAAAAGCAAACTACAAACTGAGAGAAAATACTCTCCAGACACATATATGATGAGGGATTCATATCCTGAATATATAAAGAACCACTACAGATCAATAAAAACAAATCTTTAAAGAGAGGATATACAAATGGCCAATCAGCATATAAAAAGGTATATAAATAACATCATTAAGGAAATAAAGACTAAAACCTCAGTGAGATACCGCTTCCCAACGACCAGAATGCCTGCAGTGGAAAGATGGACGGCCCCAGACGTTGGCCAGGATGTGGAATAATAAGAGCCTTCACACAGTGCGGGCTGTAGGAACAGCACTGCTGCTTCGGCAAACTGGCAGTTTCTCACAAAGATAGGAACGCTCCTCTCTACCCTACGGGCCAGCAAACTCACTCATAAACACTTACCCAAGAAAAGCGACAACATACATCCACAGAGACCTGAGGATTCCCAGGGGGCGCTAGTGGCAAAGAATGCCGGTGCAGGACTTGCGAGAGATGTGGGTTCAGTCCCTGGGTCGGAAGATCCCACGGAGGATTAAATGGCAGCCCACTCCAGCATTCCTGCCTGGAGAATCCCATGGACAGAGGAGCCTGGCGGGCTACAGTCCATGGGGTCTCAAAGAGTCACCCACGACTTAACACATACAAACACTTGGATGTTCACAGCAGCTTTGCCCATAACAACAAAAATCGTAAAAAAGGAAAGAAAGAAAAATGTTACTAGGAAAATGGATGATGGAGTTTGTGATACCGTCATGTGATGAATCACTTCTCAACCACAGAGATGAATAAACTCCTAATTCACCAGCAACATGGACGAAACTCAGAAACCCTGTGCTGGGTGAGACCAGGCAGCAGAGTGCACGCTGCACAGTTCAGGAGCCGCTAGAACCCAAAACCGACCTCTGAGGGGAGAAAGCAGGGCCGTGCTCACCTGTGGACGGTGGAGAATGACTGGTGGGACGTCCTCGAATTTGACTGGGAGAGTGGCCGCACAGGTGCTCACGTTTAGTAGAGTTTGTCACATTGTGAGCTTAAGAACAGCCCATTTCCCTTCTGTGCGCTTCATCGCAATTTAAGAATATATGAAAGTCAAACAGAGCAACCCAAAACAGACGGCGTCATGTGCAAACGTGAGCCCCGTGGAGCTCATCTTTCACGCTCGTCTCTGCTCCGTCTGCTCCAGCCGCAGGGTTCTCCTTACCCTTCCTGAATGCACCCAGCTCGGGCCCACCGCCATGACTGTGCACTGTCCTTCCTTTCTGCCTGGAATAACCTGACCCCAGATAGTCCCGATCCCTCCTTCAGTCAGGGCTCTGCTCACATTTTCTACCCAAAGGCTCTTCACTTGAACTCTCTTTCCCGGCCTTCTCTTGGAGTCCCTGTCGAACACCTTCCCTTGCTTTGTTTTCTGGCATTGCGTTTATCTCCATCTGCAAGGGCATGAGAGGCTTCCCAGATGGCTCAGTGGTAAAAAAGAATCCGCTTACCAGTGCAAGGAGATGCAAGAGATGAGGGGGGATCGATCCTTGGGCCGAGAAGAACCCCTGGAGGAGGACACGGCAGCCCACTCCAGCATTCCTGCCTGGAGAATCCCATGGACAGAGAGCCTGGGGGGCCACAGTCCATGGGGCTGCAGAGAGATAGACATGACTGAGCGTGCACCCATGCAAGTATGTGGCATATTTTCTTATCGCTGGATCTTCCACTGGAATTTAAACTGTATGTGGACAGGTCTTTTTCACATGGTTCAGGGCTCAGTGAGGATTAAACAAGGCAGTGCATCCGAAGTGCTTCCCAGAGTGACAGAGTAAGTACTTGGTAAATACAGGCTACTGTTATTATTCATTACTGTGTCCCCAACATTGCCCTGCATAGTGGCCAATACAGACTAGGTGTCCAATAAAGAACTAGATACAGCAGATGAATGAATGGATGGGTGGGTGAGCGGATCAGTAGGTTTATGGGTAGGTATTTGGAGAGATGATGGATGTATAAATGGGTGCATGGGGGACATGGTGAAGGGATGAATAACGTGATGGAGTGACAGGAGGATGGAGGGATGGATGGAATGAACGCTGGAAGGATGGGGGGATGGATGGAATGAACACTCGGGAGGATGGAGGGATGGATGGAGTGAACGCTGGAAGGATGGAGGGATGGATGGAATGAACGCTGGAAGGATGGAGGGATGGATGGAATGAATGGAGGATGGATGGATGGAAGGAATGAATTCTGGAAGGATGGGGGGATGGATGGAATGAATGTTGAGAGGATGGAGGGATGGATGAATAAATGCTCAGGAAGATGGGGGGATGGATGGAATGAACGCTGGAAGGATGGGGGGATGGATGGAATGAACGCTCAGGAGGATGGAGGGATGGATGAATAAATGCTCAGGAGGATGGAGGGATGGATGAATAAATGCTGGGAGGATGGACGAATGAATAATTGGGTGGATGAGCAGGTGGGTGAGTGGGTAGATGGCTGTCTTCAGAAGACCCAGAATTCCCACAGTGAAGGGCCTGGAAGAGCTTTTCCATGAGATTTCAGAAGGCTCTCTTGCAGCACGACGCTGAGGCATACAGAGAGCAGTTATAGAAGCAGGATCTTTTGCGCGCCCCTGAGCAGACGCAGACCATTTCACATTTCTGTCTCGTCTCTCCCCCTCACTGTCATTTTCAGAATCGTTTCTCAAAGAGTGGGATAGTGGCCTATTCTCACCATATACAGGTGAGAAAACTGAGGCCCAACAGTTGACCTGACTCATGCAAGTCACGTAACCATGGACTGGAAGACAGGCCTCGGTCCTGGGTCTCCGGACACCCACTCTTTCCACATGGCAAGGAACTGAGTGGAGGGGAATCCCAGGGCAGAGAGCCTTCCTGTTGGTCCGTTCAGTGCTGAGTTCTAGGGGCCGGAGAGAGGGCCCAGGACCGGCCTGCCAGGACTGCTGAAGGGCGTGAGCGTTCCGTGGAAGGGTGTAGGTGGTGGCCGCTGGCCTCCCAGCAGCTCCTGCTGCAGGTCAGAGGGGCCGCCTGCCACCAAGGCTCTCGCTGGCCGGCAGCTGCTGGGGTCAGGCCTGGAGGTATGAGGGCAGAACAGACCCTTCACCTACCCACCCCATACCCCTCAGGGTTGGCTCCACCCGGGAGCGCAGCGCAGCAGGGGAGGGGTCTGGCTGCCCTCATGCTAGCAGCTCCACCTCTCCTCCACCCCGGGCCCTGAGCACCACTCTAAAGACTGATGCACCATCGGGTCCTGCTCCGGCCACTTCTTTGCTGTGTGACCTCCTGGGAGCCAGTTATGTAACCTGCAAAATGAGTTTCATGGCAATTTGCTTCATAAGCATCAGGAGGAGGGCGGGGGCTGGGGACGGTCCTAGAATGGAGTCTAGTACGTGTCAGGCGCCTGATAAATGTGAGCTCCCTCTCCTGGGGGCCAGGAGACCCAGGCCGGCCTGAAACGGGTGGGCGGGGCCTTTAGAGAAGAGGGCAGTTAGGACTCCGACCGAGGAGCTGTCTGCTCCTCCTGCTCAAGCTTCTCCAGGAAAGGGGGCTCTTCTATGCCCCCTGCTGGCTGCAGTGGGACAGTGCCACCCGCGCAGGACAAGAAGAGGAGACGCTCCTCACAAAGGAACCTTGACAGCGCTTGCGAGTTCACGAAAAAGGCGAGAAAGTGACTTGACTCCTCTAGGCCTTCATAGACTTATGAGGACAATCTCAAGAGGTTGGAGGTTTAAATGAGATCGTACATCTTAAGATGCTTAACCAAGTGCCTGGCACTCAGGATGTGCTGGACAAATGCCCTCAAACCCACACCGTCTCCCAGCACTCCTAACAGCCCAGTGTGGTGGGCGGGCAAGGGTTGCCTTGGCTGTTCCCACCCTGCATTTGGGGAAACCGGGGAAGGGACTGGTCCAGGGCTGCACAGGACTCCTCTCCTGCGTGGTGGATGCAGCAGTGGGAGCCGCCCCCGCCTCCCCCGTCGCTCCGTCCCCTGGCGAGGGCCCGGCTCTTCCCCTGATGCGTCCCCCCGCCCCACACGGCCCTTCAGATGTCTTACTTGTGATTTAATTAACAGTCCTTTGGTGTCATTCTCGGAGAACAAAATTGGCAGTGCCTGGAAGATCACTCACATCCGCCAGCTGCTCTGAATTCTTCTCTGAGAGCTCTGAGTGGAAAAGAGAGGTTTCGGGAGCTGATAGGGCCAATGAGGAAATCCTGGGGCAGCCCCAGAGCCTGGGGACAAAGCTCTTCTCCTGCTGCCACCCCTGGAAGATGCTCGCAGAGAGTCACACGAGTGAGGCACTCCGATCTAAACCCTGCTTCTTTCCCTGGCCCAGAAATCTGTGGGGTCTGACCCAGTCCACGCCCCCATTACCCCTGAACTTCAACCTCAGCGCCACGGCCTGGCTGTTCCTCCAGCTGGAACCCTTTTCAGGAGCTTCCTCTCAGCTGACCTAGCAGCTCGGAGGAGGAGATACTCAGACCCTGACTCCTCACTGGTCCAAGTCTCCATGATGCTATGGCTCTCTGATAAGCTCTTTTTCACGTACTTTGTGTCAAATGTCTCCCCTACTAAAGTGTGAGCTCCGTGTCAGCAGGCACATGCCTCCATCACCACCGTGTCCCCAGCCCTGCCAAGCAGCTGGCTCAGTAATTCCTTGCTGGATGAACAAGTGAGTGATGGAAGGATCTGGCAGACAGAAGCTTGTTGTGAAAGTCATGGGAGGAGAAACTGGATCTGTGGGTGACCTTGGATAAACCCCTCACCCCTGGGCTATGGTTTTTCTAGTAGTCATGTATGGATGTGAGAGTTGGACCATAAAGAAAGCTGAGCACCAAAGAATTGGTGCTCTTGAACTGTGGTGTTGGAGAAGACTCTTGAGAGTCCCTTGGACTGCAAGGAGATCCAACCAGTCCATCCTAAAGAAGATCAGTCCTGAGTGTTCATTGAAAGGACTGATGTTGAAGTGGAAACTCTAATCCTTTGGCCACCTGATGCAAAGAACTGACTCATTTGAAAAGACCCTGATGCTGGGAAAGATTGAAGGCAGTAGAAGGGGACGACAGAGGATGAGATGCTTGGATGGCATCACCGACTTGATAGACATGACTTTGGGTGAACTCCGAGAGTTGGTGATGGACAGGGAGGCCTGGTGTGCTGCGGTTCATGGGGTCGCAAAGAGTCGGACATGACTGAGCAACTGAACTGAACTGAACTGAACCCCTGGGCTTCGGTTTCCCCATCTGGACCTGAGAGGATGAACCCAGTGATCTCCGTGGCTCTTCCTTCCCTGATATTCTCTAGGTCCGCCTTGGGCATCGTGTCTCCCAAGTTCAGAGAAGTTAAGGGGCTTGAAAGAAGTGATGTCAGATGAGGCGGAGAATCAGGATACAGACCAGGCCCAGGGAAGGAGGCGGCTCCCCCCGTGTTTGCTACGTTCCACTCACTTCCAAGCCAGAGTCCAAACAACACTGTTGGTCAGATGACCCTGGAAGAAAGCGCTCTGGGGCAGGAAGGACGAGACCCTTCATCTGGCCTGGTGCTTGCTCGCTGTGTGACCTTCGGCAAATTGCTTCCCTCTCTGAGCCTCAGTTAACTCAGCTGTACAAGGGGGCCGACATGGCAAGACCCCACCTCACAAGCCTTTAGTGCACACACGAGTGAGTTTCTAGCAGTACTGGCTGCTGGGGCAGGGTCCTCCCTGTTTGCAGCCGAGTCATCCCCGGGCGGCTCCTCCCTGGGGCATCCCCGGCTCCCCGTCCCCCGGGCGTCTCTGATCTGACGCCGTCACACCGGCTTGCGCTCGTCTTTTGCCTGCACCGAGTGAACCCTGCCAGGGCAGGGGCTGTGTCCTGGGAGCCACTAAACCCCCAGCTCTCGGCCGGGGCTCGGGAACTGCGTGTGAGTGAGTGCACTGCATGGGCGCCTTCTCTTCCGCTCCCCCGCCCCTCCTTTCCTTGCTGAGTCCCCTCTCCCCCGTGCAAACACACAGCCCTCTGACTCGGCCTTTTATTCCTTCACAGTTGCCCCCAGAGGACCCAAAATCATGATGACGCCCAGCAGAGCCCGGGTCGGGGACACCGTGAGGATTCTGGTCCACGGGTTCCAGGTCAGCCTTGCTCTGAGGGCCTGCGAGGGAGCGGGAGGTGGCCGGGGCCCCAGCCTCTCTCCCCGTGACCTCCAGCGCTGCCGGTGGGCCCCAGTCTCCGAATGTGTGTGATGGCAGAGTTGGCTTCCTCGAGGAACGGCAGGGGGCGCGTGCACGGCTTTGCCCCCCGTCTGCAGCTCAGAGCACCCGTGGCACAGGGTCTCGACCTTCTTTTCAGCCCCAGAGTCCTCTTCTTCCCAAGGTTCCGGGCAGTCACTCCCAACCCGTCGGATGAGAATGTTTTACCCGCGCCCCGCCAGGCCCTGCCTCTGGGCCCTTCCCGCTCTGGCAGGAGGGTCGTCCTGTGACTCTGCCTCCCCTGCTCTGGCCAACAGAACGAGGTCTTCCCAGAGCCCATGTTTACGTGGACGCGGGTGGGGAGCCGCCTGCTGGACGGCAGCGCCGAGTTTGATGGCAAGGAGCTGGTGCTGGAACGCGTGCCCGCCGAGCTCAACGGCTCCATGTACCGCTGCATGGCCCAGAACCCGCTGGGCTCCACCGACACACACACCCGGCTCATCGTGTTTGGTATGCTGTGCCAGACCAGGGCATCGGGAGGGCTACCCAGGGCTGGGTGGGGTTGTCCCAAGGAGGTGGGAGCAGCAGGGGCCCGAGTTCCCCAAATTTGCCCCGAGGAGGCGCCCTGTGGTGAGGCACTTGGAGAGCTGCGGTTGAAACAAAAGCAGCTTTGGAGCTCGAGAGCCCTGGGTTCAAACCTCAGATTTCCCACTCGGGGCAACCCTGGGCAAGCAGTTTCCCCTCCCTCAGTCTCTCCATCTGTAGAATGGGGCCAACACCTCCCAGCCCGCAGACGCCGGTGCCTGCCCTGAGAGGCATGCTGACGTGACACCCAGCAGGTGCTGGATGAGGGGCCTCCTTTGCCGAGTTCTGAATGCCGTCCGCGCTCTAGCTCTCTTTCTGTTCTTCCCGACAGAAAACCCGAATATCCCAAGAGGAACAGAAGACTCCAGTGGTAAGTCTCCAACCTCGGAGCTTGTAGTGTGACAGCTCTGGTCCCCCACATGCTCCCTTTGCCTGCCCCTGCCCCTCCCTCAGGCCTTAGGCGCGTGGTTGTCCTCTGGTTGGGCAGAGTCTGGGTCAAAGTTCAGGGGTGGGCACTAAAGCCATTAAGGGGGACCCAGTATCCCTAAGCAGCTGTCAGGGATCTCCATGGACCAGGTCTTTCCGAGAGCCCAGCTTTCATGACCCCAAGAGGATGTGTTCAAGCCTGACCGTGGGGTTGTGGTCTGGGGCCCTTGACCACTTTGCAGGATGCTGGGCACGCAGACCAATGCCTCAGCAGGGTCCTTTATGCTGCCCCTGACCTGGAAACCACCCCGTGAGGCCCAGATACCCCTCCCAGGCCCGCAGCCCTTCTCTCCCCACACTGAGCTAACCCCACATTTCATGATGCATCCCCGCACACTCCTGGTCCCCACTGCGGGGTCCTGGGGGCCCCTGGGGAGCCCGGCCTCCGCCCAGCAGGCCTAGGACAGGGAGGGGATCACACACAGTCATCCGGGACCAACGGCAGGGCTGGAGCTGGAATCCAGCGCGCCCTAACGCTGAAGTGCAGACTCTCATCCGGGGTCCTCAGGAGCTCCGTGGTCCCCATTGCCCGCACCCCCCCACGCCCCCGAGAGGTGGCGCGGGGCCCCTGCCCTGACGCCGCCCCCCGCACAGGTTCCGCATCTGGCCCCGCTGGTATCCGGCTCACCTTGGTGCTTGCCCTGACAGTGGTCCTGGAGCTGACGTGAAGGCGTGGCCTCCCCTGCATCCGGCACTGGCGTCTCTGCGACCGGTTTTCCTTTCTTTTTTAAACTACTTCCAGTCTTGTTCTTAGTCTCCTTCTGTCCATGTCTTGGCTCCTTCGGTCAGTTTAATTAATACAGAACACTTTTCCCCACCTCCGCCTGTGGCTCTGTATTCTTCATGTTCTACAGCAGCAACGGGGCGCCTCCCGGCACGCAGCCTTGGGACGGCAGTGACGGGGTGACAGGGGGCATGCTCCTTCCCGGAGGAGGGGTGGAAGGGCAGCGCCTTGTCTCATCCAGATCCAGGCGTGGGAGGTTGCCAGAGGCTTTACTCAGGAAACCAAAGCTCCCTCAGGGCCAGGTGTAATCGTCAGCTCTTGCCACAGTGATGCTGCATAACAAAGCAACACAAATCACAGAGGCATGAAACAACAGGCATTGATGATCACGTTCACATTCAGGATGAAGTGGTTCAGCTGACCTAGTCTGGATTCTGGAGGAGGAAATGGCGACCCACTCCAGTGCTCTTGCCTGGAAAATTCCATGGACGGAGGAGCCTGGTGGGCTGCCGTCCGTGGGGCCTCAAAGAGTCAGACACGATTGAGTGCAGCACGGCTGTCTGCATTCAGCTGGGCAGCCCTGCTTCAGGCAAGAGGCTGTCTGGGCTGGATTCCAGGCCTGGGGCTGGACTCAGGTCTCCTCCCTGGGTGTTTGCTCTGGGGCCCAGGCTAAAGAAGTGGTGGCTGATCCTCTTATGGTGGATCATCAAAGCTCACAAGAAAAAAAATGCAAGCCAGGCAAGCACAGTCAAGGTACCTGCCTATCATGTCCACAGTCTTCAGCCAAAGTCAGTCACATGACCAAGGCCAGCATCAACCAGGGTCCCACATAAGGCAGTGGCAGATGGTCCAGAAGTTCTTACTCAACTACTAGACGGTTCCCCGTGCCATTCAGCTGTTGGAGGGAAGGACCAAGAGTGTCTGGGGGGGAAGGGGTGGGGGGTGGCCTCTCTGCGCCACGGCCCAGACCCGAGAGTCACCAAGGAGAGGCCTGGAAGAGTGTGTTACTCAGCCAGGAGAGGCTGGGCTGCAGTGACACGCTGACCCCAGAATCTTACTTGATTAACACAATAAAAATTTATCTGGGCTCATGAAAAGCGCAGGGCAGCTTGGGCAGCCCCTGCAACACACGGCTTCTGGGATCTCCATGGCAGAGAAGGAGAGGGCTGGAGGGTCAAACGGGGCACAGAGTGACGCCCCATAAAGGCGCTCTTGTTCTGTTTAATAACCATTTTGCTTTGTCTTGGGGTACAGCCGTTAACAGCGCTATGACAGTTTCAGGTGAGCACCACAGGGATTCAGACATACATATACATGTGTCCACGCACCCCGAGCCCCCATCCACGCTGCCACAAGACACGTGCTGTACAGTAGGTCCCTGTTGGTTATCCATTTTAAATACAGCAGTGTGTCCACATCCATCCCAAACTCCCTAACCATCCCGTCCCCCCAGCAACCATAAGTTCGTTTTCTAAGTCTGTGAGTCTCCTAAGACGCTCACATTCTAACCCCCAGGACCTGTGAATATGTTACCTTATGTGACAAAAGGGATTTTGGCCAATGTCATTAACTGAAGGATCTTGAGGTGGGAAGATTGTCCTGGATTATCCAAGTGGGTCCAATCACAAGGGGTTCCTTATAAGAGGGAGACAAGAAAGCAGCAAGCAGGAGGAGCTGTAATGATAGAAGCAGGAGATCATCGTGATGCTGGGAAGGGGCTGTGAGCCAAGGAATCCGGGCAGCCTCGAAACTGGTACAGGCGAGGAAACACGTTCCCCTTGAGCCTGTGGAAGGAACCAGCCCTGCCAACAGTTTCACTCTGTCCAGCTCATCTCAGACTTCCCACTTCCAGGACTCTCTTAAGCGAATAAATTTGCCTCATTTTGAGCCTCCAAGCTGGCAGATAGGAAACGGGCACAACCACCCAGGATGGTTTTCAGGCTCAGGCCTTGCAGTGGCATGGTGGTGGGGGTTTAGTCGCTCAGTCGTGCCCAACTCTTGCGACCGCATGGACTGCAGCCCACCAGGCTCCTTGCCCATGGGATTTCCCAGGCAGGAATACTGGAGTGGGTTGCCATGTCCTCCTCCAGGGAACCTTTCCAGCCCAGGGATGGAGCCCACATATCCTGCACTGCAGGCAGATTCTTCAGCGACTGAGCTACAAGGGAAGCCCACAGGGGCAGAGACCACACCTATCGCATCCCACTGACCTAGGGGGCTTGCCCTCTGTCACTTCCACTGCACTGTTGTTTTTCTGGGGGTATTTTTTTGGCCAACATGAGCTAAAAGGCCAGCCTGGATTTAAGGAATGGCGAAATCGATTCCAATATTGTATTAGAACTGAAAAACCATATGGTATAGTGTGTGTATACAAGTCAGGAGGCAGAAGCAGGGCTGTGTTCACAATCCACAACAGCCCCACACTCTGAACTTGATATTCTAGAATCTTGGTTTCCCATCCACCACGTCACATACTCTCATTTCAACCGGGAAGCCCAACTGTCTCCTCATGGCAATTTCTCTTTTAAAAGTGTGACAACTAAATGATCCATTCATACAATACCTATCTGCCTGCTTGCATCTTGCAAGCAACAGGAAAGAAGTTGATTTTCAAGTGTTGAAAGGTCTCTCCTGTCCATCAGTATCAACATCCCGGCCAGGCCAGCAGCGACAGCCACATAGCACCACCTGCCTCCTCAGCCGACTTCCTTCTTCCCCAAGCCCTGTACTGTCTCACGCGAGCCACCTGCCGCCACTCCTGCTGCCTGCCAGCAATCCTACTAAGCCAGTGTTGCACAATGCCTTTGCCTGTCTTCTGGAAGGAATAAAACAAGATTTGTTCCTTCTTTTTACCTTAATAGAGGGAAGCCCATGTAGGCACGAAATTGGAATCGCTTTGCCCTATTAACAGCTCTGGCGCTGGGTTCCACGGCCCCTAAAATGCATCAACACCTCAGTAGCAAGTGATGAGCCACATAAAGCGGGAGGGGACACGCCCAGAGAGAGTCATCTGGGAAGCCTGCCGTCTGCAGGGGACAGGGCGGCCATCTGCTTTGGGCTCTGCGTTTGAGGACACTGAGTCCTGAGCAGGCTGGAGAGGGTGACGTGTCCGACACAGGACTGCAAGGATGCCAGGCGGGATGGGTGACGTCAAGCCCAGCCTGACAGGGAGACAGACCCTCATTCATCTGTCCACCTGGCTACCCACTGATCTGACAGACTCTGAACACCCCTTGGGTCTGGCTGTACGCCAGGCAGGGAAACACCAAGACAAGTTGGGCAGACCCTACCATAAACAGCACCGAGCCCCTGCAGAGTGCCAGACCCCAGGAAAAGAGAGGCTGAGGTGCCGAGCGACAAGCATTAGGACACAGGCATCAAAGGGTGCAAAGGGCCACAGGAAGGGTGCAAGACCGTTCCGCCTGGGCAGGTCGGGGGGCTTCCAGGAGGTGGTGACCTGGCAGCCAGGTCTTGAAGGAGAGGAAGGAGCATCAGAGTCAATTCTGCCACCTTCCCAGCTGGGCTCCAGGTCAGTGGGTCCAGCTGTCGGTTGGTGCAGAGACCCCTGCTGGGCCTTGAGGGGGCCAGCCCCCTTCCTAGCGCATCAGCCAGGGCTTCAGTCCTCCTCCTCCCGTCAGCCGAGCCCTCGGAGCCGGGCTCATCAACAAGAACGTGGCAGCTGGGGTTGCCCATCACTAGGTCACAGGAAGTATGGGGGGCACATGACACTTTCACAGAGCTGCCCACTGGGGAGGCGGTTCCAGGGAGGCAGTACTGGCGGCCTCTCTGCCCACATGCCTGCAAGAGGAGTGAGGTCTGGAGTCAGCATCTTCTCAGCCATGGGATACCTCGGGGCCCCACAGCACCCCCAAGGGGAGTCACACGGCTCCTCTGCCCTGCCCTGCCTCGTGGGGCCAGAGACCATCCTTCCTGCTTCTACCCTGGCCAAGCAGGAGCGTATCTGGGGACCTGCCTACCCCACGGGCTACTGTAATGCCAGCAACCGCCTCCAACCCGAGGTCAGGGCCACCCTATCTGAAGGGAGACCCGGAGCCGTGACTGTAGCTCCTACACGAGGATCCTGGTTCAGAGTTGCCGTCTTGACTCCAGACAGGCTGCAGGTTTGATAAAATGCTCATGTGAACACAGAGCAGAGAAAACAAAACACAAAACAAGGTCTCTGCGCTCTGCCCCTGAAGGAGAGCTGACCGCCCCGGTGGCCCCAAAGCTGGAGGCTCACCCGTACGTTTCCGGGATGCAGGCAGAGAGGGGAAGGCCAGTGTGGAGGCTGACTTCCCCAGGAGCCCTGATGCTGCTGGTGGAAAGGGAAGGAAGACAGGGGTGGTCCTGAGGGGTGAGAAGGTGCTCGGAGGGAGAGAAGGGCTGGGGAGTCTAGAAAGAGCAGAGAGAGGAGCCAAGGAGGCGGCTGGCTCGGAGAGGGGAGGAAGGGGAGAGAGAGGGGAAAGGGGGAACGAGCCAAAGAGCCGTTCAGGGTCGGGGGGGCAGGCCCACCCTGGGATCGGACATCCTAGAGAGACTGGGGGGTCCAGGAGGAATTCGGGGGTGGGGGTGGGGGGACAGAGAAGAGGGTCTCTGCGGGGAGTGATTCTGAAAAAGGAACTCTCCAGTCCATCTGGGCTCCTGTGAAGCAGAGATCAGGAGCCGGAGGAACAGGTTAAGTGTGAATGAGGGAGGAGAGGACAGAAACGAACCGAGACAGAGGAGAGGCGGAGAAACGGACGACAGAGGCAAACCGACAGACTAGCCCTCACGCCCATCAGGGGCGGCCGAGCCGCAGACCAGCCCAGAGCTGGGGAGTTTTCCAAAAGCACTTAAGCTATTATGTCAGCTATCACGCCCTTGGTCTCCTCCAGGGAAGACAGCCCTGAGTGATGCGGGGAAGGAAATGGACGTGCAAAATACATGCACTTTTTCCAAATGAGCCCGATCGGCAGCGACAGGCCTGAATGTCAGCACACACAGTGGAGCCCAGGGCAGGCAACTGCTTCATGGAGGCCGCCTCCCTCGCCTCTCCTCTCCCCCCCCCACCGCACCCTCTCCCCTGCCCCAGGCGGCTGCGGTCCCCACCCCAGGCTTCCATTCCCTCCTGCCTCTTCCTCTGTGGATGTGGAGACAAACAGCATTTTGGAAGAGCCTGTCCGTAAACTCTCATCCATACCCTCACCTTCTCAAGCGACCTCCCCCAGAGACCTTCGTTCTCTGACCACAGGGACTGTCCTTCCCCCGTGACAGCCAGGGTTTTGAAAGGCTTTGGAGTTGAAAGTCTTTGAGGGCTCGTACAGCAGTTTAACCACATTCCCACTGCGGCATCTTCGGCAAGTGCTTTAAGCCATCTGAACTCAGCTTTTCCAGCTATAAAATGGGGATAATTATACCCCGTAAAGGTGACCCTAGTGGCAAAGAACCCTGCTATCAATGCAGGAGACGTTAAGAGACGTGGGTTCAGTCCCTGGGTTGGGAAGATCCCCTGGAGGAGAGCACGACAACCCACTCCAGTATTCTAGCCTGGGAAATCACATGGACAGAGGAGCCTGGCAGGGTATGGTCCATGGGGCCGCAAAGAGTCAGACACGACTGAGGCAACTTAGCTCAAATGCACACACATCACTTACAGGATGCACGTAACAAATTAAATAGCAACAGTTCCACACTTAAGAACTTGCAAAAATATCAGCATCCTATATTTAGGAATTTACCACGTACCAGATCTTCTCTACCAGCTAAAGGCTGTGCCAAGCACTTTGCACGTATCATCTCGTTTGATCTTCACAACAACCTTGCGGTATAGGAAGCATTAGATCCATTTTCCAAGTAAGGAAATGGGCTTAGAGTGGTTGCGTAACTTGCTGAAGGTCACACAGGAAAGGAAAGGCCTGGACCTGAGATCTAGACCACGGATAGATGCACCAGGTACTTGGCCTCCTTAGGTGAGAAGCCCAGCACAGAGTCAGGTGTAGACCAGAAACTCAGTGGATTTCGTTTTTCCTTCCTTCTCCCTGGAAACTCCTACAAGGCAGATGGTTCTTCTAAATATTCTAAGGATCTCACGGTGGTCAGTCCACGGCCAGGACCCTGTGGCAGGTGTTTAAAGAGGTGAGCTCTAAAGTCAAACTCTCCTGGACTCAAATTTTGTCTTTAAAAGCTGTTGTCTAGCTGCGTGGCCTCAGGCTATTTTACAAAAAATGGTCTCTGTGATTGGGTGGCCTGTCTCTAGAATGAGGATCATAACCGTACTCAGATCTCGGGGCTGAATGAGAAGACGCATATAAAGTACTTAGGGAAAAAAGTCTGGCATGTAGTATGTGCCCAATAAATATCACCTGTCATTATCACTCACTTGGCACCAGATGCTAACATTAATCTCCATCCTGTAGTAATAGATAAAAGATATCGTGTGGTCCCTCCCCCCAAGGTCACTCCGTGCCTTTAAATCATGCCACACAAAGGAGAGGGGAGTGAAGAAGGATAGGAACAAAGGGACAGGAACTTACAGTTACAGAATCAGAGTCTTACAAGGCTGTGTCGATCGGCCCACACCACAGCCTTCTAAGGTAGGAGCTCCACACTCATTTAATAAACAGAGCAAGGAGGAGCCTCGGGGCGGGAGGGGGCCAGGCCCAGAATCACGCAGCTGCGGGTGAGCGGGGACCCGGGTGGAAATTCCATCCTGCTTACGCACATCTCCCTCCCCTCACGCTGAGTAGGAGGACACAGCCTCCCCCCACACCTCGCATCCTCTGGGGATGCCAGCAGAGAACCACCGGCTCAGACGGCTGGGGGCAGCCTCAGGGGGACAGACAGCAAGCTAACAGAAAAGGCAGGAAGGAGAGGGGCAGGCACGCCCTCCAGACCCTCTGGGTGCCACGTAAGGTCCATCCCTTACCCCCTCCAAAGAAACGACCGCTTCCTTCCAGCTGGAGCAGATGGGTATGTGTGCATACCTTCCGATGGTGCGCAAGCATGCAAGTTGCGACCCCGTGGACTTCTCTGTCCATGGGGTTCTCCAGGCAAGAATACTGGAGTGGATTGCATTTCCTTCTCCAGGGGTTCTTCCCGACCCAGGGATCGTGCCTGCCTCTCTTACACCTCCTGCATTGACAGGCAGGTTCTTGATCACTAGTGCCACCTGGGAAGCCTTCAGAAAGGTATGCTGAGTCTCAAACTTCAACCCATACTGCAGCCGGGAAACAGGCCCCGAGCAGCCCGCCCCGTGGTTGCAGAAGCTCAGCGGCGACGTGAGGACCAGAAGCTGGGCCGACTCACCCTCACTTTTTTGCTGGAATGACACTCGGTGGCCTGCCTGGTAAAGGAGACATCAGCTCACCCACTGGGTGCCTCTCTCACCTCTCTGGGGACCTAGGAATCTCTGCCAGGGAAGAGTTCCAGGGCTGACCAGTCTCACAGGAAGGGAAGGGGAGGAAAGCTTCTGCAGCCAGAGTGGGCCTCCACGAGGGCTAGGGACCGTGCCAAGCAGGCTGAGGTCCCAGCCTGGGGGCCCCCGGCTGCTGCCTCCCAGGATGAGAGCCGTCTACCTGGGGGGACCCAGACGGGGACCCACCCTCAAAAGCAAGGACCTTGATCCCACTCAGAACCCTCCTAGGCTCAGGGTACGGATCTGGGTTCTAACAACCCAGAGGGCTTTTGTGAGAGGTTCCAGGGGAGAGATCCTGCAGGAGCCCAGGTTTGAAATAACTTTGCTTCACTGGACACCTGCCTCCGTCTTGTCCTTTTTTTTCCTCAATTTCTCCTAAAATATATATACATGAGTGAGTGCGTGTGTGCCTGTGAGTGTCTGTGTGTGTGTGTGTGTGTGAGCGCGCGTGCGCGCATGCACGCTCTGAGGTTGTTCCTGGGGGACTATTAACTAAGAATAATTTATCCAAGAAATTTGTTATGTTAGAATTACCAATTAGATATGATTATAACTTGCCATGGCTAACACGGCACTACGGTTGGAAATCTGAATCCCATTAAAATCTAATTAGCATATATTAAGTCGAAAGCGGTTTTACTGCAGTGCGCCAGCAGGTTTGAGCAGCGCCGGGCCCGACAGGAGGACTCACTGCCCACTTCAGCACGCGGGCCACGTTGCCCATGGCGCCCAGAGGCACACCAGGAGGACTCTGGGCAACTTTTCCTAAACTGGGGAGCAGATGGTCCATGCCGACAGACAGGGGCAGCTCAGAAAGCTGACTTGCATTCCAGGCTCTGACCCTGGATGAGTGGCTAGAATCCAAGGAAAAGTATCTTTGACTGGACAAGACCCTAATGCTGGGAAAGATTGAAGGCGGGAGGAGAAGGGGACGACAGAGGTGGCTGGATGGCTTCACTGACACGATGGACAGGAGTTTGGGCCAGCTCTGGGAGTTGGTGATGGACAGGGAGGCCTGGCGCTGCAGTGCAAGGGTCACAAGGAGTCGGGCACGACTGAGCGACTGAGCTGAACGGAACTACCACAGTCAAGGTACTCTGGGGTCACGGCTCTGGGCCAAGGTGGGTTGATTTCGGTAGTTCATGGGGGCAAGTTAGCTTTGGGGCCGAATGTTAGCCTCAGAGATGGGTCCTTCCCTGGGCTTATGGGTATGGTGGTCCTGATGTGTAGGACTTAGCTACTATCTCCTTGGACCTAGAAAGCCCCTGGCTCAGGAATAGCAAACACTTCCTGGGCTCCTACAGTGGGGCTTAAACTTTCTTATTCTCACTAAATCTTCATAATCAAGAAAAGACCCTGGTCCTGGGAAGGACTGAAGGCAAAAGGAGAAGGGGGCAACAGAGGATGAGATGATTGGATAGCATCACCGACTAAATGGATGAGAATTTGAGCAAACTCTGGGAGACGGTGAAGGACAGGGAAGCTGGCACGCAGCAGTTCTTGGGGTTGCAAAGAGTTGGACTCACATTAGCAACTGAACAACAAAAACAAATCCTCTTAAGAAATCCAAGAGAAAGTTCTAGTATATACCCATTTTACACACAGGAAACCGGAGGCTTAAAGAGGTTAAGGAACGTTCTCAAGATCTTAATGTAGCCATTAAGTGGAAGAATCAGCATTTGAATACAGGTGACTCTTTTTCAAAAGCTCTCTCTCTCCTAACATCTTGTTGCTAGAATAAATGATGTCCACTGCAGATGGCTGCAGCCATGAAATTAAAAGACGCTTCCTCCTTGGAAGAAAAGCTATGATAAACCTAGACAGCATATTAGAAAGCAGGGACATTAATTTGCCAACAAAGGTCCATCTAGTCAAAGCTATGGTTTTTCCCGTGGTCATGTATGGATGTGAGAGCTGGACTAGAAACAAAGCTGAGTGCCAAAGAATTGATGCTATTGACCTGTGGTGTTGGAGAAGACTCTTGAGAGTCCCTTGAACTGCGAGGAGATCCAACCAGTCCATCCTAAAGGAAATCAGTCCTGAATATTCATTGGAAGGACTGATGCTGAAGCTAAAACTCCAATATTTTGGCCACCTCATGCGAAGAGCTGACTCATTTGAAAAGACCCTGATGCTGAGAAAGATTGAAGGCAGGAGGAGAAGGGGACGACAGAGGATGAGATGGTTAGAAGGTATCACCGACTCACTGGGCATGAGTTTGAGTGAACTCTGGGAGTTGGTGACGGACAGGGAGGCCTGGTGTGCTGCGGTCCACGGGGTCGCAAAGAGTCATAACTGAGCCACTGAACTGAACTGAACTGTCAGGTCAGGTCAGGCTTGATCAATGCCCTCTGCTGCCAGGAGGGGGAGACAGCGAGACACTGGGATCAGGGCGGCCGGGATGCGTTAACGGTATGCTGATGTCAGCTACAAGGTCACCAGGACGTTCCAGGTGCAGAATAAGGCCCCAAACGGTGATGCTCCGTGAAGACTGCAATCATCCAACCACCGGTTTTTGAGGGTTAAGGGGAAAAATCCTTCAGTTCAGTCACTCAGTCGTGTCCGACTCTTTGAATCACAGCACACCAGGCCTCCCTGAAATCCTTCTTTTGTGCAAAAACTAACAGAACCAGATTAGATTATTACTGGCAAATATTGTCTCCCTCCCTCCCACCTCCAGGATGATGTACACTTCACCTCCGCCCTTCCTTCTGCCTCCCCCACCCTGCTGATGTTGGGCATGGCCACGTGGCTTTCTCTGGCCCATGAGATGTTCATGGGTGCTCCAGGAGCAGGGACTTCGAGTCTGCTTGACTGTTAGGACTTCTCCCTGGCATGTGGGTCATCACCAGGAGAACACGCCTTGGGTCCCCAGGGTTCAAAGAAGATGAGGATGAGAGATGCACAGAGCAGATCTGGTCTCAAGCCTTAGCTTGAGGCCAGGTCCAGCAAGGCCAGTCTGGATTAGCTGTAGCCCAGGGGGCCACGAGTCAGAACCAACGCTTCTGGCTAAATGCCACTGAGGTTTGGTGGTTTGTTACACAGCAAGAGCTGACTGACGCACCCAAGCTGAATAAAGACAAAAAGCAAGCTCTCCTGATCAAACGAAGGAGACGGGATGGAGCCCTGCTCCCACCCCAGAGGCCCCTCCCCATCCATCATCGCCAGCCTGACGTCTAACCTCGCCACCAAATGCTTGGCTTCAGCTGGTCTAGCCTCCCAGCCCCAGCCCACACATCATTTCCAGACTTTCTCCCAGCATCTGTCTGGATTCCCTCCCCCAACTCTGCCTCCCTCAAAGCACACTCAAACTCAGCAGGGGCCTGGGACCACATACTCCCCAGCCTGCTCCTCTCTGCAAGCTCTGGCCTCAACCCTGTTCCATTCCGAGGCTCTTAGCTCTTAACCGGCTGGCAAGGGGGTGAAACGTGGACGGAGGCTTCCTGAAGCTGCCTGTCCCAGTCTGCACCCCACGCTCCGAGCGCACCCGAGGTCCAGTCACGCCTGCGTCCCCAGACGCCTTCCACATCTTCCCCCAACAGCTGAGCTGACTGCCTGTCCCCAGCCCCGAGCCCGCAGGAGGGACGCGAAGCCCAGTGACCCACAGAGCCACACGGAAAGCCCAAGCTGCACATCTTCCTGGTGGCCTGGAGCGACCCGCTACTTACTGGGACTGAACTATGCTCGGGAAGAGGGACGTGCCCTGGGGGTCGGGGCCAGGCCTGGACAGGAACGGGTGTCACGAGGAGACCACCCCCCAAGGACCCCTCCGTGGGGTCCTGGGCATATGTGACCAATTCCCACTCCTTCGGCCTCTGCGTTGAGCTGAATCTTGCAAAGAACTGCCTACACCCCCGCTGGGCTCAGCTGGTAGGAGGACTGGGGGCCAGCAGAGCGGCCCCAGGCTGGGTGCAGGCAGCCCCAAGTCCCGGGCTTGGGGGTTATCGAGAGGAGATGTCCGCATGGCGTGCAGAGGCTGCCATAGCAGGCATCACAGACCGAGGGGCTTGCAGCAGAGACGCGCGTCCTCACCTCTGGAAGAGGGAAGACCAGGGCTGGCTCCTTCCCGGGCCTCCGTCCCGGCCCTGGAGGTGGCCACCTTCTCCCTGTGTGTCTCTGATGGAACTCTGCCCGCACAGCGATGGAAAGGAGCCCGCAGCAGCAGCGGGGCCCAGTGTGGACGGAGGCCCGGGCACGCAGCTAGGCGAGCGCGCAGGCAGCCAAAGACGCGCAAAGCGAGCCTCGCTCCCGGAGGCCC
This sequence comes from Moschus berezovskii, assembly GCF_049115385.1. NCBI lineage: Eukaryota > Metazoa > Chordata > Mammalia > Artiodactyla > Moschidae > Moschus > Moschus berezovskii. The sequence goes on from NC_142461.1 coordinate 2,114,236, forward strand.
GGCCTCGCCGCGGTCACCCTGCATGGGGGGAGGCGACTGCAGGGGCCTGGGGGCCTTCCAGGTGCCGACCACGTCCCCGGTTCTTGGTCCGGTGCTGCTTTCAGCGCTGCCTTCAGCTGCTGAGAACCGCTGAGCTGTCCTCTGCAGGCGCACACACTTCTGACTGGTGAACAGCATCGTGCGGCGGCTTCCTGGTTTGACGCTGCTCTGCGGTTATGTCAGATGTCATTGGGAAAAGCTGAATAAAGCGTGGGGACCTGGCGCTATTTTTGCCACTTCTTGTGAGTCTCGAGTGCTTCAGAAATAACTTTTTTATAGTGCTCTAAATAAAAACGATAAAAGCAAGACGTTTTAGGTTTGTTTGAGGATTTAGTAACATGTCCAGCCCCAGGGGAGCTGAAATAAATTTTAGATTAAAAAACAAACAACAAAGAATTATGCACTTCTCCGTGTATATGTTGCAGTTCAATTAAAAGTTAAAAACAAAACAAACAAAAAAAAAAACTTCTGCCAGTTTCAGAGCTTTTCCAAAAGGAGAGAAGTATCGTTCACAGAGTACACATGACGTGCTAGACAGAGATTTCTAGGCACTGAAGCCAAGGTAACCCATCAGTTACTCTGGTGTGAGGGAGGCCACTGTGTCCGGACCTGGCCACCTTCAGAGCCCTGCCCTTGCCCCTGCCTGAGCTTGGGGCGCTCAGAAGGACGCCTCTCCCTGCTCCGTGGTCCTGGACTGCCCTGCCCAGCCTCACCATGAGGCACCCCCTAGACACACGCTCCCCACTCCCACCCGCCAAGATGCCACGGTGGGGTTTTCCAAGGGATGCCCACCCCACCTGCCAAGCTCTTTGGCTGGCACTGACCCTCAGTCCGTTGTCCTCACCGTTACTGGCAGTGCTGAGCTTACAGCTTTCCTTACTCAGGTCCCCAAAGACCCTGAAGCCCATTCCACGCTGGAACTCCTCCCACCCACACGTATGCCCACCCTCAGCACCAAAGTCCCCAAGACACTTGGAGCTTGGACAAAATTAACTCATTTATCCAACCAGCCCAGTAAGGAGGATTCTGTCTGCTCGTGGTTATGGGCCCGAAAGTTAACCTGGTTTAGCCTGTCCTCTGAGTTGGGACTTGAGCAGCACTTTGAGGGACTTTCGGGCATCTGGGGACAAAAAAGAAAATACAGTTGGAGGAAAGGGAATTGATGATGATAATTTCTGCCTCAAAGACCATCTCTCCAGGTGGACTGAGGTCAAGGGTGAAGACGGGCTATTTCTGACCTGGGGAGTCGGAGACTCTGGGTTTGGGACACGGAAATAAGACGCAGTTTGTCTGGGTACTTCTGGCCTGGTGACCACAAGAACGCCGCCGACTACTGCAGGATGCTGGCGGGTGTTCCGTCAAGGGAGCCTGTGCGCATTCAGGTTGGAGACATTTTATTACTGAAAGTCTTCTCGAAGGCTGTACAGCACTAACAGGCCCCAGTGTCTCTGAGACAGGCCCGTCCATTCTTTGGACGGTGTCTCAGAGAAACGCTGGCCTCACGCCTTCAGCACAGAGGCGTCTCGGGTCAGTTCTGGAACAAGATGAGAAAGGAAAGAACTTGCCACGGTGGTACGGTGATAGACGTATGCTCCCATTTCCCAGATGGGGAAAACTGAGGCCCGGAGAGGGAGAGAGACTTGCCAGGTCAGCAGGCAAGTTTGTGCCAGAGCCCACCCTCAATCTCAACAAAGCGTTCTTCTCTCTGCCCAGGGCTGAGGTCAGCGGGGTGGAAATCTGCTCAGAGGAGATTTTTCCAGGTTCCATGGTGAGAAAGATGCAGCGTCCAAGCTGTCTACCAGGCCTGGGAGGAGGGACCAGCCAAGCCACATTGTTTATAACTCTCCTGGAACATTTCCAAAGCTCTTTGAAAGCTATTCATTATCTTTTCTTTAACAAAATGACATCATTATCCTCTTTAATCTTGACAAATTTTCTTTAGGTCTTGGATATTAAGGCCTCAGCAAGGCCATGTGATTTGTCCAGGGTCCCAGGTCTCACTGATGCCAGAGCAGGGTGGGCCCTCCTGGGGTCCCAAGGTCCTGACCCCTGGGCCAGCTCTCCTTCCACATGCCAGACCCCCGCCCCCAGGGCAAGATCTGGGTCTTGTTCAATTAGACGGCCCCCCCACCCCCACCCCGGGGGCCGTGTTGTCTGCGGGGAAGCCCAGGCTCCCAGTGTAGGGCCCCACAGAGGCTCTCACTAAAGGGATGACTTGGGGCTCAGATTGTGTGTCCCAGGAACCGCTCCTCCAAGCTGCATCTCTCCTCCCCTTATTACGGCACAGCCACGGTCAAATGCTGGCCTGGCAGCCTGGGGGCCTGGCAGGACTCCTTAAAAAAGGGGGCGCCTTCTTTCTGTTTAGTGAAGGAGGAGGTCACCTGGGATTCGGATTTCACTTGCTTTGGAAGACACACTTCCTCTCTTCTAAATCAAGAAGGCAAGTTCAGAGTGAGCAAGTAACTTCCCACGAGTCACATGATAACCAGAGATGCAGCTGATCAACCCAGCTTTATCCGTCAGATCAGTGGGTCTCACACTTTACAGTGCCCAGGAGTCCTCTGGAAGGAAGTGGGTGGTGCAGACGAGTATCCACAGAGCAGGCTTGAGGCTGCTGTCATTTAAAGAGCCTGCTTGCAGGTCTGGCCCTTGGCTGGCCTCTGGGCACTTGGAGAAGGTTCTCTCCGATCAGAGCCCCTCACGTTGCCTGACCCATTTGGTGCGAACTGTGTGCTCGACGCTGCGCCTGCTTTTCTCGAGAGTCTGGAGTTTCGGAATGTGCCAGGCAGAATGTGCCTGACTCACCAGCCCCCGGTTCAATCCCTGGGCACCCAGTGACGGAGGATTCCCCCACTGGAAGACAGCACTTCACATGTGTTCTCACAGCTCCAGTGCTAGGGCATTAGCCTGCCTTGTGGGACTCTAGGGGCTTCCCAAGTGTTGCTCGTGGTAAGGAACCTGCCTACACTGCAGGAGATGTAAGAGATACAGGTTCGATCCCTGGGCCGGGAAGATTCCCCTGGAGGAGGCCATGGCAACCCACCCCAGTATTCTTGCCTGGAGAATTCCCATGGACAGAGGAGCCTGGCAGGCTGCAGTCCACGGGGTCGCAAAGAGTCGGACCGACGGAAGTGACTTAGCATGCACTAAGCCAGTCAGTCAGGCTGGCTTGCACGTGGGACTCCAGGGAGAGGCTCTTGGACGCTTGCGTCTCGTTTCCTCTGGACACCCTTCCCCAAGCTGCTTTCCCTTTGCTGAGTTCGCTGTTTCCTTTGCTGTAATAAACCATAGCTGGGGCATGCGGAGCCCTGTGGGTCCACCCACGGAGCCATCGCACCTGGAGGTGGTCCTGTCCCCACCCACAGCCACAGGGAGCTATTCCAATGCAGACTCCAGGTCATCCAGGGGGCCTGGGGCAGAGGCCTGGGGATCTGCACATACTCTGGGTGATTCTGAGACCAGCAGTCTGTGACCCTCACTTGGAGAAACACCATCTCCTGATTCTACAGCAGCGGTTTCATTCAGGAAAGGGTTATCTGGGGACGGAAGACCATGGGGAAGGGGAAAACTTAGGCGTTCTCTCCGAGAATCCACGTCACCCATTTTCTGCCTCCTTGCCCTTCTGAAGGACAGCCCAGAGCATGCGTCTGTAGCCGTTTTTACGCAGCTGCCTGGGTGTCCTGGCTGCACTTTACCACACCGGTGGGAAGAGTGCTTTCGCTAGTCACGCCCTGGAAACTGTCAGATGAAGAGGCTCAGAGGTGCTTTGGGGGAGAGGGAAGAGGGGTCCCACTGCTGCCACGGAAGTGGGACTGGACTCCGAAATGCTACTGCCTTTTCAAGCTTCCTTTCTGGTGGCCAGAGGGGTGGCCCTCTCTGCCCAGGCGAGAAGGGTTGGGGCAATCAAAGGTCTGCTGCTGCTGCTGCTAAGTCACTTCAGTCGTGTCCGACTCTGTGTGACCCCATAGACGGAAGCCCACCAGGCTCCCCCATCCCTGGGATTCTCCAGGCAAGAACACTGGAGTGGGTTGCCATTTCCTTCTCCAATGTGTGAAAGTGAAAAGTGAAAGTGAAGTCACTCAGCTGTGTCTGACCCTTAGCAACCCCACGGACTGCAGTCCACCAGGCTCCTCCATCCATGGGATTTTCTAGGCAAGAGTACTGGAGTGGCTTGCCATTGCCTTCTCCGAATCAAAGGTCATTTCTGGCCAAATCATCATTCTCTGAAGAAGGCAATGGCAAGCCACTCCGGTACTCTTGCCTAGAAAATCCCATGGATGGAGGAGCCTGGTGGGCTGCGGTCAGTGGGGTCGCTAAGGGTGGGACACGACTGAGCGACTTCACTTTCACTTTCACACATTGGAAAAGGAAATGACAACCCACTCCAGTGTTCTTGCCAGGAGAATCCAGGGACGGGGGAGCCTGGTGGGCTTCCGTCTGTGGGGTCGCACAGGGTCGGCCACGACTGACGCGACTCAGCAGCAGCAGCAGCAGCGGCAGCAGCAGCGTCCTTCTCAAGGTGCTAACGATGCTGACAGAAATGTCCCTGGTCCTGACTCAGCCATGTCGCCGATCGCTGGTGCATCAAACTGGACGCCAGTTTGGTCCTCTGTGCATGCCCGGATTCCTCCCAATCCTCCAGCTCCATGAGCCTGAGCTGTCTTCAGTGTGCCCCAGGCTAGTGGGCTCCAGCATCAGTACCTATTTTTTCCCCCAGAACCACACTGATTCATTGGATTGATTCAGAATCATGTTCATGCAGTGAACACTCACTGAGCACCTGCCAGGCTCTGTTCTAGCCTCTGGAGGTGCCGTGGTCAGAGAAACGGGCAGAAACCTCCTGTGGACCTGACACTCTAGCGTGGGGGGCAGATGGCAAACATGGTGGCCGAGTGCAATACGCTTTAGAAAGTGCATTCTAAAGGTCCGTCTAGTCAAGGCTATGGTTTTTCCCGTGGTCATGTATGGATGTGAGAGTTGGACTGTGAAGAAAGCTGATCGCCGAAGAATTGATGCTTTTGAACTGTGGTGCTGGAGAAGACTCTTGAGAGTCCCTTGGACTGCAAGGAGATCCAACCAGTCCATCCTAAAGGAGATCAGTCCTGAATATTCATTGGAAGGACTGATGCTGAAGCTGAAACTCCAATACTTTGGCCACCTGTTTCGAAGAGCTGACTCATTGGAAAAGACCCTGATGCTGGGAAAGATTGAAGGTGGGAGGAAAAGCGGATGACAGAGGATGAGATGGTTGGGTGGTATCACCGACTCAACGGACATGAGTTTGAGCAAGCTCTGGGAGGTGGTGATGGACAGGGAGGCCTGGTGTGCCACAGTCCGTGGGGTCGCTATGAGTTGAACACGACTGCGCGACTGAACTGAACTGAACTGAGAGAAGGATAAAGCCCAGAAAAAGAATATGGGCCTTGGGGAGGTTACCATTGTAAGCGGGTGACGGGTGAGGCCTCCACCACCTCTAATCATGAGTGAACATGGCGGCTCATGTCCCAGGCCTGGCCTGATAATCAAACCAGGAAAGACAGAGGGCCTGGAGCCTGGCTCCCCAGGAGAAACTGAGAAGCCAGAGGTGAGTACACCAAGAGATAAATTGAGGCCAGGCTTGTAAAGGAGCTCAGCAAATTAGAAGTGACAGTGACAACAGATCCATGGCCCTCTGCCCCTGTCCTGCCCTCTGCGTAAAGTACAGGAGCACGGCCCATGAGGCTGATGATGTAACAGAGGGAGGTGGTTGATTACCTGTCCTCCGGAAGCATGAACGGTTTTCACGGTGTTGTGGTTCAGTTGGTCAGTCATGTCTGACTCTGCGACCCCGTGGATTGAAGCACACCAGGCCTCCCTGTCCTCCACCATCTCCCGGAATTGCTCAAACTCACATCCATTGAGTCGGTGATGCCATCCAACCATCTCGTCCTCTGTCGTCCCCTTCTCCTCCTGCCTTCAGTCTTTCCCAGCATCAGGGTCTTTTCCAGTGAGTCAGCTCTTCGCATGCATTACCCAGAAGCCATCAAACCTTCAGCAAAGGCCTTTGGTGAACCAGGAAGGTGTGCGGGGTAATGCCCTTGGCAGAGCAGCTGGCTCCGAGTCACGGTGCCCCCGATGCTGAGCTGGCCAGAGCGGGGGCCTGGGCGGACCAGCCCAGGGCAGGGGCAGAGAGGGGGACCCTCCTCTCCAGTTGCCGGATGTGCCCAGGGGCTGCATTTGACTGGGGCAGCGTGGGAGGTAGATTTTCCCCCTTCTTCATCTCAGGTATGGAAACCCAGGCAGGCCGGCCCTTCTCAAGATCCTGGGCTGCTTCCTGACAGGCAGGACTGGAACTCAGGGTGCCAAGCATTGCGAGGTGTCCAGCGAGGTGTCCAGCCAGCTGTCCACTGATCCAGCTGGGGGTGTCCTGAGGCTGAGCACGTGAGACCCTGAAGGCTTCTCGGAACAGTCCTTGCTTTGGAGCCCCCTGCTCCGAGCCCCCGCCAAAGAGGAAGGTAATATTAATGGACGCAAAGGGGCCCTGGGGTTCGGGTTCCCAGGCCTGACTGAGACCTTGTCAGGGGCTCACCTTAGCCTCGCCATCCCCATCTCACAGATGGGAAACCAGCACACACCTCCTCCGGCTTCTGCAAGCACGGAACGCAGTCAGGGATAGAATGCACTTGACAAAGCAGTGAGGAAAGGCATGTTCCGTAACTACAGCCCGTTTTATGATTATGATACGTGCGTGCAGACTCCAGGTCTCTCACAAGATTCCAGATCAGCATTTCTAACTCCTCACCACTGTAATCAGTTGACAAATCTGGTGGACCGCCCATCCTGGGTTCGGGTACTTCAGGGTTGCAAAACAGTACCCTTCTCCCAGCTGCCCATGAGGATCCACAGTCTGGTTACAGATAAGAGGCTCAGAGGACACAGAAGGGGCCACATCCAGGCCAGCCTCGGGGATGACGACAGGGGTCATGAAAGGTCAGTTCAGTTCAGATCAATCGCTCAGTCACGTCCGACTCTTTGCAACCCCATGGACTGCAGCACACCAGGCTTCCTTGTCCATCACCAACTCCTGGAGTTCACTCAAACTCATGTCCATTGAGTCAGTGATTCCATCCAGCCATCTCATCCTCTGTCGTCCCCTTCTCCTCCCACCTTCGATCTTGCCCAGCATCAGTTCAGTTCAGTTCAGTCGCTCAGTCGTGTCCGACTCTTTGCGACCTCATGAACCGCAGCGCGCCAGGCCTCCCTGTCCATCACCAGCTCCTGGAGTCCACCCACACCCGGTCTTTTCAGATGGGTCAGCTCTTGGCATCAGGTGGCCAAAGTACCGGTTTCAGCCTCAGCGTCGGTTCCTCCTGTCAGAGGAGGGAGGGGGGGCTGACTTAGAACAGAAAGGCTCTGGCCAGGCAGAGGCTTTGTTGCTGCTGTTTTGTTCGTGACTGTTCGGCTGCTCCGGGTCTTCCTCGTGGTGCACGGGCTCTGTGGCCGCGCGTGGGCTCTCTCGTGTGGAAACAGGCGCTGCTCTCGTTGCGGTGCATGGCCTTCTCTCGTGGTGGGGTGCAGGCTCTTCGCTCCCAGGCTTCGGTAGGTGTGGCGCACGGGCTTAGCTGCCCTGCGGCACGTGGGATCTTAGTTCCTGGACCAGGGATGGAACCCGGGTCCCCTGCACGTGCAGGCAGATTCTTAACCACCGGACTGCCAGGAAAGTCCACAGGCAGAAGTTTTTAAATTGGAGGGAGCATCGGGTTCACCCTCAGCTGGTAAAGAATCCACCCGCAATGTAGCAGACCAGGGTTCGATCCCTGGGTTGGGAAGATCCCCTGGAGAAGGGAAACGGTACCCACTCCAGTATTCTGGCCTGGAGAATCCTATGGACTGTATAGTCCTTGGGGTCGCAAAGAGACGGACATGACTGAGTGACATTCACTTTCAGATTCATCCAAGGGGGAGAATAACCAGGACTGCAGGTGGCTGGTCTCCACCCCAAGCTGTCCTGGAGAGGAGCCCAGGAAGCTACCTTTTAATAAGTTCCCCAGGGTTTGGCCACAGGTGGGTCTTCCATTCCCCATCCCACCCCCCGCCCTCCCTCAGCTTCCAGGCCTGGACCCCTTGATCTTACACCTCCAGGCCTGTGCGTTTGTGGAGCACCCCCACCTCGGGGCCCTTCCTTCTCTGCCTGGCTCTCTCCTGCGCATCTATCAGGAGCGGCCTCGGAAAAGCCCATCACATCCTTCCTGCCACCTCCACCCAGGCACACCTGGACTGCATTCACCCCCAGAGCAACATCCTGGCCCTAAAGTCAGGCCAACTCCAGCTGGAGTCCCTGTTCCCCCACTGATGCATTGTTTTGGCAAAGAAGTCGTCTTCTCTGAGCTTCAGGATCTTCAGCTATAACACGAGTATAACATATTCTCCTAGAATTATTGTGTCAATTACAGGAAGCAATGTATATACAAATTGCTTCATACAGGAAATGCTCAACAAGCAGTAGCTAATAGATCAGGAGCATTAATAATTAGAGTAAGGGCAATGGCATCTGTTGGCGTGTGTCTCCTCTCTGGACTGGAGATTCTCAGGGGACTGTGTCATATCCCTGTATTACTCCTGGCTTCTACCACGGGACTTGACATGAAGTAGGCGTTCACAGTTGACCCTTGAACAACATGGCAGTTGGGGGTGTTGACCACCTCCTGACCAAGTGAAGTGAAGTGAAGTGAAGTGAAGTGAATTCGCTCAGTCATGTCCGACTCTTTGCGATCCCATGGACTGTAGCCCACCAGGCTCCTCCAATTATGGGATTCTCCAGGCAAGAATACTGGAGTGGGTTGCCATTTCCTTCTCCTGACCAAAGCAGCTGAAAATTCACGTTTCACTTTATAGTTAACCCTCTGCATTCATGGTTCTACATCTGCAGATTTAATCAACCTTGGGTCACGTGGTACTGTAGCAATTATAGAAAAAACTCTGCACATTAGACGACCCTCGCAGTTCAAACCTATGTGGCTCAAGGGTCGTGGTAGTGAATTCCAAGCATTAATGACTGTAAGGAGCTCGGGGGAAGTCAGGGAAGGCTTCCAAGGGGAGGTAAATACTGGTTCAAGTTGGAGAAGATTTGGAGGATTTGGGTGGGGTGTCAGTTAACCGTGGCCTCAATTATGCTGCGGAATAAGCAAGCCCCAGAGCTCAGTGGCGCATGGCAGAGAGGCCAGCCTCGCTGACGCTTGCCTGGAGCTCTGTAATCAGCTGGGCTGTGCTGAGGGGCTTGGCCAGGGCTCTGCTCCCTGAGTCTCTCATCCTTCTCCCGGGGCCAGTGGGCTAGCTCAGGAGTGTTCCTGTTGAGACTGTGCCAGAGGACCAAGGGGGCAAGCGGAACCACATGAACTGCCCCAAGGCCAGAGCTGACTATTCGCAATAGTCAAGACGCGGAAGCACTCTAAATGTCTATTGGCGGGTGAGTGTAAAGCACCTGTGGCGCCTATATACAATGGAATACTACTCAGTCGTAAAAAAGAGTGAAATGACGCCATTCCCAACAACATGGATGGACCTAGAGATCGTCATGCTAAGTAAAGTAAGTCAGAAGAAGACAAAACCACAGGACATCACCTGCACGTGGAGTCTAATATGACACAAGTGAACTTACCTACAAAACAGACCACAGACGGAGAGAACAGACGTGTGACTGTCAACGAGGTGGAGGGGGAGGCTGGAGTGGTGCTGGGGTGAGCAGATGCGAGCTATTCCGTAAACAAGCAAGGTCCTCCTGTGCAGCACAGGGATCATTGGGTTGGCCAAACATTCATTCAGCTGTTTGTACCTCCCGTGGAAACAATCCAAACCAATGGTTTGGCCAAACCGATATATACATCTGGTGATAAGTTCTGATGGGAAAGGCTATGAAAAAAACGTGCATGTGTAAACAAATCACTTGGCTGTTCAGAAGAAATTAGCACAGCATGGTAAGTCAACTGTGGTTGCTGCTGTTGTCCAGTGGCTCAGGCACGTCTGACTCTTTGCACGGACTGCAGTACGCCAGGCTCCCCTGTCCTTCACTGTCTCCCAGAATTTGCTCAAATTCGTGTCCACTGAGTCAGTGATGTTATCCAACCATCTCATCCTCTGTCGTCCCCGTCTCCTCACACCTTCAATCTTTCCCAGCATCAGGGTCTTTTCCAGTGAGTTGGCTCTTCACATCAGGTGGCCAAAGGATTGGAGCTTCAGCTTCAGCATCAGTCCTTCCAATGAATATTCAGGGTTGGTTTCCTTTAGGATGAACTGGTTGTGTGGACTGGTTGGGTCTCCTTGCAGTCCAATGGACTCTCAAGAGTCTTCTCCAGCACCGCAATTTGAAAGCATCAGTTCTTTGGCACTTAGCCTTCTTTAAGGTCCAAATATAAATCAATTATACTTCAATAACATAAACTTAAAAAAAGACTCATACTGAGAATTGGACTATTACATCCACCTCATTTTAAAGTCCTCTCCCCCAACTCAAAGTCAGAGAGTGGGAAATATCCTCGAGGTTTTAATGGGAGAAACTGTCCACTCACAAGGCAAAGAGTGCGGCTCCAGGGAGGGCGGAGGCAGTGGGAGGCAGCGGGATTAAACCACAGCCCCTCGTCAGTGGGCGCAGGGGAGGGAGGAGGAGCTCTGCGGGTGGGAAGACCAAGGAAGAGCAGGGACGCCGGCCCAGGATGCCCGTCAGGGGCTGGAAGTTCCTGCAGGGACGGGTCATGGCGGCCGCTCGCGCTCCCAGGACTCTAGAGCACCGTCTCTCCGTTCCTTCTTTCATCTGTCCATTGAGCGACTTTCACGGTGGGCTTGCTGTCCGCCAGGCTTTCTTCTCAGCACTGTGCACATCATGTCAGCAAAATGAATCAGGGTCCCAACCCTCCAGAGGAGGAGCTCCACTTCTTTCTCTGGCTCCTCCACCAACTTGCTCTGTGACCCTGGGAAAATCGCTCTCCCTCTCGGGGCACCCCAGCCACCACTCATAATACCTGACATTTGTAGAACACTTTTAACTTGATCAAATCATCCTCTCCTAACGTTCTCTGTGAAGCATCGGAGACCAGTTTTATTACATCCCTGATTTGACAAGTGAAACTCTAATGGCTATAAAATGCACAGCTCCTTGGAAGTGCTCTCCGGAGAGGACTCGGGGGGCAAACCCCTCATAACAAACCCGAGGATTCTCTCTACAACAAAGCTGGTCCCTGGATAACGGCAGACGGTTGTCATTTCAAACAACGTTTGGGGCCACACAATTCCTGTGTGATGCAAGGACTGGAACAGCTTCCTTTATCTTCCCTTTTATTAAAATGAAAAAAAGCCACCGCTCTGAACATTTCAAAGATTCCTGCAGAACTTTTCCAATTTAATTAAAAAAAAACAACTGCCTCTTCCTAACTGGCTTCACAAATGACAGACTTGAAAATGGGGCATAAGCCAGGCTGCAGAGAACAGCCTGATCACGTGAGCTCCTCATTTAACAAGGAGAGGCTCCGCTGCCTCGGAAAACCAGGCTGCACGTTTTAAGAGAGGAAAGAGAGGCAGAAGGCCTGCTCCCTCCCGATCACATCAGACCCGCCTTTCAGCCTAGGACTGGGGTCAGGTCTAAAGCTGGCTTCTTTGGCAGGAATCCACATGTGCGCCACACGCATGACAACAGCCTCTCTTTATGCCGCTTCTATCCGGGGCGCATGCCATCTCACAGACGAGGAAACCGAGGCTCAGCCAGACAGCACGTCACTGCTAGGAACAGCAGCTGAGCTGGATCCCAGTTCAGACCCATCTGAACCCAGACACTGTTCTTTCCCTTTTCTCACCTCTCTTTCCTGTGTGGGCTAAGGGCGTGTTTAATACTGCGGGGGAGCTGGAGGCCAGGTTCAGTGACTGCAGAAGGAAGGAAGGAAGGGAAGGTAGTTTTACCATATAGTGTGGTGTAGGTGTGGAACCGAATTCTAAAGGGGCCCCTTCCTGAATCTGCAGGGCAGCACCCCGGGTCCTTTTCAGAGCCAGGAGCTGTAGCAGATGCTGTGGTGCTCTGCCCCATCGTCTTGATCCCCCCGGAAGTATCTCAGGTGGACAGTCCCCTACACCACGAGGCTGTCCTGCCTCCAACAGGACATCTCTCTGGCCGCAGGAATCTGTGTCAGGGCCAGCTACAAGTGTCAGGGAGTTAGTGCCCCCACCCCCGCAACCCTCAACACCGATGCATGTATCTATTATCTACTGCTGTGTAATAGGCAACCCCAACTTCAGTGACTTATGACCATGTATCTGCTGGTGATTCTTCAGCAGGGCTGGGCTCAGCTGGAAGGGTCTCACAGGCTCACTCTTGAGTTTCGGTCGTTTGGCAGATGTCCTGGACTAGATGGCCCAGGATGCCTGGTGGTTAGGGGCAGTTGTGGGCTGGGTGCTTCAGTCTCTTCGGTTAGGAGAGTCCAGGCTGTGAGTATGACGGAAGCTGCATTCCCAGAAAACCAGCCCCTGGGTACAGCGCTCATCAAGGCTCTGTTTGCATCACATGCGCCCAGAGCCCGTTGGTCAGAGCAAGTCACATGGCCCATCCCAGTGCCATGGGCGGGGCTCTCTGCCACGATGTGGACTCAGAGAGATGAGGTTCCCAGGAAGCTGTTAATGAGCAATCTTCCCCTGTGGGTAAGGACGCCAGCTCCCTCAACCCCAGTATGACAGTTCTTAGGTGTGTTCTCCTCATTCTCTTGACGTCCCCAGAGGGCTTGAGCCCAGGTGTCCACAGCTGCAGCCCACTCACAGCCAGTTTTAAAGACTCCCTCCCTTCCCCGGCTCACTCTACCTCTGGCTCACTGAGCTTCCCAAAATCCCTTCCCCAGTAACCCCACCTGCACTCAAGTCCCTGTGTCAAGGTTTTCTTTGGGGAGCCCTACATGGGGACCATAAGCACAGCCAGGACTCAGAATCCCAAGCCTGTCAAACTGACCCCTGGGAGGGCTGGATGTGGAGAGGATGTGCTGGCTGGATGAGAATATGGCTTCCAGGGTCCTCGGGGACCCCTGAGAGCCATATTCAAAGAGGGGCGTGATCAACAGACAACTCCTGCCCTCCGAGCCTTGGCCGGGCTCCCAGGAATGGACCAGCCTGGCTCGGGGCGGAGACCTGCTCTGCCCAATAGGGACTGAAAGACAGGGAAGACCCTGCTCCTCACCAGCCCTCCTTGGTCCATCCAGGTCCCTAGAGCTGGGCTCACACTTTGCTGGCCTGAAACCAAGCCCCGCTTTTTCTGAGCTCTGTTTTCTCTGATTATGCAAATCTCCCATCCCAGCCTAAGCAAAGCAGGCTGGAAGTGGGGCAGCTTGACGGGATAAGATGGGCAAAACGACAGATTACAGCCACCTACTCTGGTAAACAGAGGTTTAATTGCTTTTTTAGAGAGGAGAGAGGGAGGGGGCAGGCTCAGAGAGAAACAAATTCCCAATCAGTTGTGTCAGGGCTGCGGAGAGGATGGGGAGAGCTCAGAGCTGGGAGCAGGGGGCTCTCACCTGGGGGAGGGAGGTGGCAGGTGGTGGGGAGGCGCCCCGAAGACTTGGAGGAACCCCCTGGGGAAGGCAGCCACAAGGGCGGGTGCTCTGTCTTCAGGTCAGTGCAGGTCAAGGGCAGGGGAGTCTGTGCCACTGGAGTGGGGAGAAGCGAGTGTCAGCATTCTCCCCTGGATCTTTAACGACAACAACGAGAATAATAGTATCTCTCTCTCTCTCACACACACACACACACTATTATTTCACACCTGTTGTGAGCTTACTGTATGCCAGACACTGGACTAAGCCCTGCACATGACTTAAGTACTTAATCCTCACAACAGTCCTGTGATGTTATTACCATCTACTTCTTACAGATGACAAAAATGAGGGAACAGAGTTTAGAGGCATTTAAAAAAAAACGATTGCAAGTTCATATCATGAATAAAGAGTAAGTCTGGGATTCAAACTCAGGCCTGTCTGATGCCAGTGACTATAGAAGGCAGTGGCACCCACTCCAGTGCTCTTGCCTGGAAAATCCCATGGGCGGAGGAGCCTGGTAGGCTGCAGTTCATGGGGTCGCTAAGAGTCGGACACCACTGAGCGACTTCACTTTCACTTTTCACTTTCCTGCATTGGAGAAGGCAATGGCAAGCCACTCCAGTGTTCTTACCTGGAGAATCCCAGGGACGGGGGAGCCTGGTGGGCTGCCATCTATGGGGTCGCAGAGTCGGAGACGACTGAAGCGACTTAGCAGCAGCAGCAGCATACCTTTAACCACTAAGCTAGCAATGTCCCTAAATACTACTGCACAGGTCCAAGCAACAACTCCAGTTTGTCAGCACTTATTCTAACATCCCTAAATACTATTGCACACCTCCAAGTCGTGACTCCTGCTTGATGTCACTTAATCTGTGCTAGTCGCCCAAACCTACAGGCCAGGCTAGGAATAAGAGGTGGCTCCTCCCCTGGAGAAGCCCATGATCTGATGAGGAAGGGAACTTACACATGGAACATCATAGTGACAAGGGCTTGGAAAAGTGAACAGGATGGGTTGAAGCAGCCCCTAATTCTGCCTGTAGAGGTTATGACAGGCTTTGCAGAGAGGCTGCCTTCGGGTGGAGGCGTAAAAGATGAATCGGATTTCACTGGACAGGCCAGGAAAGGGAAGATAGAACAGCATGTAGAAGGTCCTCTGCTGAGCCAGTAGCTAGCAGGTTCTGGATCAGCTAACAGCCAGGACACGGGACCGATCAAGGAGGACGAGGAGACCTCGTGAGAAGGTGTCAGGATCACGTTGTGATGGCCTCAGCAGCCAGTGGAAGGTTGCTCCTGATCCCCAAGGCTAGCCTTCCTCCAAGAACCATCTGCTTTGACAAGATGCTCCCAGAACAAGGAGGTTCCGTGACCAAGAAAGCTTTGGAGGCACCGCACACTTGCGTCCCTTCTAGAAGCTGCACAGGTTTCTGAGAAACCTCATAGTAAAGAAAGCTGCCACATGACTGTCGACAAAACAGATGAACAGCAAGGACCTGCTGCATAGCACAGGGAACGATGTTCGGCGTCTGTGGTCAGCTGCAACGGAGAAGAATCTGAGAGAGCACACGTGCTCACATGTGGGTGTGAGGACACGTGTGTAAATGCGTGTGCATAACTGGGTCACTCTGCGGTGCATCTGAGACGCCCAGCGCTGTAAACCAACCACAGTCCAGTGGAAATAAACAAACAAAAAGAGAGCTCTTCATCTCTGCTGACTGCGCTGTTTTTATTGTTTAGTCCCTAAATAGCGTCCGACTCTTTGCTAAGTCGTATCTGACCCTTTTGTGACCCCATGGACTGCAGCCTGTCAGGCTCCTCTGTCCAGGAGATTTTCTAGGCAAGAATACCGGAGTGGGTTGCCAGTTCCTTCTCCAGGGGATCTTTCAGAACCAGGGATCAAACTCGTGGCTCCTGCCATATTTCCAGCGTTGCAGGCAGATTCTTTACCGCTGAGCCGCTGGGTTCTGCTGAGCCTAGTCACCCCCAAGCCCCTCTGACCCCAGACACCTCCCGACTCCTCAATAACCCCCTGGGATCAATATTCCAGGGACAAACACTTCAGGAAACATCTCTGTGAGTGCCAAAACCAGGGCAGTGGCAGGGAAAGGTCATGGGCCCATCGCTCCTTCCCGTACCTTCAAGCCCTGAGAGGCCTTCAACCAGAGGACAGCAATGATAATAGTGACTGGGGTTAACTGAGCGCATACCACTCCCCGATCCGGGCCCGGGCTGAGCGCTCGGTGCACATCTCACCAAATCATCAAGCTGTCACTATTCCCATTTTACAGATGGGAACTGAGGCACAGGGAAGCGGAAACTTGTCCAGGTCTCCCACTTGCGGGAGCCAGGATTTAAACTCCAGCCGGCCAAACCCTGAGGTCCTAGAGCCGCCTCTTTACTGCAGCTGCAGGCTGCAGGGAAGACCCACACCTACATCAGGAAGAGACAAGAAAGGAGTCTTTTTTTCTCATTTAGGAAAAATTACCCAGGTGCCAGCTCCTCTACCCTCCATGGAGCCAGCATCATTTCTAAACTAACAAAGTCGAGTCAATCCAACACCGCAAACAATTCCAGGCTCTCATTTTGCACAAGGGTCTCTGAGGGGTGAGGGGAAAGTCATCCCTGGCTGCCAGGAAACCCACCCCACCTGGAGACTCAGATCCCAGAATTCCTGAGCAGAAGGGGCTTTGGAACTCGGCTTGAGAGAAAAGCCAAACAATAAGACAGCCCTACACACTCATTAGCAAGGCCCACATCCGGAACACGGACACCACCAAACGCCGGCAAGGGTGTGGAACGGCAGGATCTCACATGCATTGCTGGTGGGAATGCAAAGTGGTACAGCCACTGTCGAAGACAGCTTGACGGTGTCTTACACAACTACTCATACTCTCACCATGTGACCCAGCAGTCACGCTCCTTGGCATTTACCTAAAGGAGCCGAAAACTCAACGTCTACACAAAAGCCTGCGCATGGATGTTTCCCGCAGCTTTATTCATAACTGCCAAAACTTGCAGCAGATGGGAGGTCCTTCAGTGGGTAAGTGGATAGTGACACTGTGTCATATCCAGACCATGGGACACCACTCAGCACTAAAAAGAAATGAGCTACAGTGTCAGACTTTATTTTTTGGGGCTCCAAAATCACTGCAGATGGTGACTGTAGCCATGAAATTAACAGATACTAGCTTCTTGGAAGAAAAGCTATGACCCACCTAGACAGCATATTAAAAAGCAGAGACATTATTTTGCCAATAAAGGTCCGTCTAGTCAAGGCTATGGTTTTTCCAGTGGTCATGTATGGGTGTGAGAACTGGACTATAAAGAAAGCTGATAGCCAAAGAATTGATGCTTTTGAACTGTAGTGTTGGAGAAGACTCTTGAGAGTCCCTTGGATGCAAGGAGATCCAATGAGTCCATCCTAAGGAAGATCAGTCTTGAATATTCATTGGAAGGACTGGTGCTGAAGCTGAAACTCCAATTCTTTGGCCACCTGATGCAAAGAACTGACTCATTGGAAAAGACCCTGATTCTGGGAGAGACTGAAGGCAGGAGGTTAAGGGATGATAGAGGATGAGATGGTTGGATGGCATCACTGACTCGATGGACGTGAGTTTGAGCAAGCTCCAGGAGTTGGTGATAGATAGGGAAGCTGGGCATGCTGCAGTCCATGGGGTCACAAAGAGTCCGACATGACTGAGCGACTGAACTGAACTAAACTGATCAAGCCGTGGAAAGACGTGGAGGAAACTAAAATGCTTACTACTAAGTGAAAGAAGCTAATCTGAAAAGTGGCGTGATCCTAACTAGATGACAGTCTGGAAAAGGCGAAACTGTGGAGACAGTGAAAAAGATCAGTGGCTGCCACGGGTTTGGGAGAAAGGGGACGAGTCGGCACGGAGGACTTCGAGGCCAGTGAAACCAATCTGTCTGATACCACAGGTGGGCTTCCCTGGTGCCTCAGACGATAAAGAATCTGTCTGCCATGAAGCAGACCCGGGGTCGATCCCTGGGTGCGGAGGGTCCCCTGGAGAAGGGAGCGGCTGCCCACTCTAGTCTTCTTGCCTGGAGAATCCCGTGGACGGAGGAGCCTGGTGGGCCACAGTCCAGGGGGTCACAGAGTCAGACACGACTGAGCGACTGGCAGTTTCACTTCACACTCACTTCATGACAAGTGGATACAGGTCACGTTACGTTTGTCAGGCTCACAGAATGCTCTGTGAGTGACCAAGAGGGGATCCGAACACACACTCTGGACTCTGACTATGATGTCAGTTCAGCTGGTTCAGGTTCAGTCGTGTTCGACACTTTTCAACCCCATGGACTATAGCAGGCCAGGCCTCCCTGTCCTTCACCAACTCCCAGAGCCTGCTCAAACTCATGTCCATGGAGTCGGTGATGCCATCCAACCGTCTCCTCCTCTGTCGTCCCCTTCTCCTCCCGCCCTCAATCTTTCCCAGCATCAGGGTCTTGACTGTGATGTAGGGGTTCACAAATTATAACAAATGCAGCACTCTGGTGGGGGAGGCTGTGTGTGTGGAGGCCGGGAGAGGACAGGAAATCTATGTACCTTCCCTTCAGTTTTGCTGTGAACTGAAAACTGTCCTTAAAAAATTAAGTCTTTAAAAAAAAAAAGGCAAGAAAAGCTGAAGTTCGATTCCCAAATTTAGACCTGGGGGTGGGAGCCCTGAAGTTCACTTGCAGAACCTTCCCTCCGGGATCTCCAGGCAGGATAAATGGGAACAAATAAAGCACTTTGAAACCACAGAAGGAAATGAATTTTGTCTGGAAAGGCTCCTGCAGAGATGGGCTGGACCTGAGCTGGAAACTCGGGCGAAGGTCTAAGGGCAGAGAGTTCCTGGCGTGTTTAATGAAGCAGCTTCTGGGAGGTGTGGGGTGGAAGCGATTTGAAGAAAAGGACAAAAGCTCCATGCTCACTCACATCCAGCCCACCCCAGTGTCCTCCTCCAGACCTTCCTGGGCAGCAAGGACCGGGCAGGTGGCAGGCCAGACCCCAGGGGCCAGGCCTGGCTGCTTTCTGCAGCCAGCACTTGCATATCTTCTCTGAAACTGGAAACCTTCCTCCTGACCTGGTTGTTGCTGGCAGACCCGGCCTGAATTCAAGGGAACAAGGAAAGCTGGAAATGCCACCATGAAAAGGTCACCTGCCCCAAAGCCTGTGATCCAGCCAAATCCGGAATGCACCTGGCCCCTGGCGCAGCCTCCAAACACAGACCAGGAAATGCTCTGTCTAGCGCCTGTGAGAGGTGGCATGGGACACAGCGCCCCTGGATGGGAGGGAGGTGAAGCCATCACGGTGTGCGCTCTGCTTCTGAAGCTGTGTGACTTCCAGAAAGCAGCTCCCCGTCTCTAAGCCTGGATCTTCATCCACAGCGAGGGGATAGTGACATATGCATGGTGAGTCTCTCAGAAGGATCTCAGGAGACGGTGGTTGTGGCCCTGTCCTGTTAACAGTGCAGGGCGTTAGGCAGGGTCAGGGACCACGGAAGCGCAGCCCGACACAGGGTACCGCCTGAATTCACGTTCGCACAGTAGGGTTAGTCACTGGAGCAGGTGCCCACGGCAAAGACAGGGACACAGAGGACGCTGAGGTGGCCGAATGCAGCTCCTCAGCTCTCACCCTCTTTCGCAAAACTCCTGGGGTCTGAATCAGAACACAGCGGGGACAGCATTTTAGACAAGCACCCCCACCCCAATACTTCACCATGAAGCCTGAGAATTGCAGCCATGAAGCAGAGCCCCAAAGGCCAGTCCTGCCTCAAGCGTAAGGATAATTCGGAGGAATATTTGCTACGATGTGAAAGCCCCTGCTCTGTGTCACTTACCTCTCAGAAATGATTTGGAAGCATAAGCGCTTCATGCTTGCGTGCTCTGTCGTTAAGTCATGTCCACCTCTTTTTCGACACCATGGACTGTAGTCCACCAGGCTCCTCTGTCCATGGGATTTTCCAGCCAAGAATACTGGAGTGAGTAGCCTATCCCTTTCTCCAGGGGATCTTTCCGAATTAAACCCAGGTCTCCTGCATTGCAGGCAGATTCTTTACCACTGAGCCACCTGGGAAGCCCATCTGCCCTTTGGGTTCTAGCTGTGAATGGGGAGGCCCAGAACAGTTGAGTGATCGGCTCTTGTTCACAGTAAATCAGGGGCAGGTCAGGTCTCTCTGAAGCCCACTCTCGGCCGCTGCTTCTCGGCTTTGCAGTGTAAAGGGAAGACTGAAGGAGTTTTTGAGTGACAGCCTCTTCTGAGCAGTCCCAGAGGCCTTCCTGGAAGGGGTAGGGGTTCTGGGAAAGACCCAAACAGTGCACCAGCCTCCGAGGCCAAACTGGCCCAGCCACCGGGCAGTGAGGGAAGAGCCCTTTGCCTGCGTGGGCCTCATTTGATCTTTGTCTCTGCCGCTTGGATTTAAGATGCACCAACCCCCAGTGCTCCGGGGGGTTCATCTAAACATGATTAAACAACCATTAGGCCTCCGTAGTGGGGAAATGGAGATTTACAGACTTCCAAACCTCCATTTAAATGCAAATGCAGCGTCTCGCCCGGAACCACGGATCCGAGCAGTGAGCAGCGTTAAAGTCACCCGTCCCCAGCTCCCACCAGGCTGGGCCACCTCAGGCCCCTCCCACCCTTTATTCTGAGGGGCGCTTCGAGCAGCTGCGAGAACCAGGTGGGACAGGGGACGGGCCCGCAGTGATGGGCGAGAGTCAACACCTTGCCCTCCCTCACCCTCTGCTGCCTTTCCTGGGAGGTCGGGGGGCGCAGATGTTAACCTCCAGTCTAAGCCGAGATGACCTTGTCAAGGTCACACACACAGCTGGGAAACCCAGGAGCCAGGATTCAATCCCTGACCTGCTGGCTCTGGAGCCTCAGGAAGACCAGGCTCTGTGTCAAGTCACATCCCCTGGGCCCTCTGAGCAAAGGGCCCAGGAAATAGTCATTGAGGTGAAAGCAAAGAAAACCTACCATTCGTGTTCGGCTCATAGCAACAGGGGCCATTTACTTGAGCACCTACCATGTCCCTGGGCGGCACTAGTAGTGAAGAGCCCACTTGCCAACTCAGAAGTAAGAGACGCGGGTTCAATCCCCGGTCAGGAAAATCCTCTGGAGGAGGGCACAGCAACCCACTCCAGTGCTCTCCTGGAGATTCCCATGGACAGAGGAGCCTGGCGGGCTACAGTCCACGGGGTCGCAGAGTCAGCCACAACTGAAGCGACTGAGCATGCACGCTACTATGTGCCAGGCAGAGAAGGAATCATTTCATCCTCCCAGGACCTCATGTGCCCGGCTTTAGGATCTTCACTTTTAAAAGGGGCAATTCAGAGAGACTCAGGTGAGGAGCCTGCCGAGCCTCTCACGGGGAGGATGTGACCAAGTGCTGCCGACTCCCAATCCAGCCCCTTCTCCCGGCTCTGCCGTTCAGTTCTTGTGTGACTTTTGGCAGGTCACTTGACCTCTCTGGGCTTATGCTTCTGGATCTAAAACGGGCATAATAATACTATTCACCTCATAGGATCTTGGATCTGGGAATTCATGGAGTTCAGTTCAGTTCAGTCGCTCAGTCGTGTCCGACTCTCCGCGACCCCATGAACCACAGCACGCCAGGCCTCCCTGTCCATCACCAACTCCCGAAGTTCACTCAAACTCATGTCCACAGAGTTGGTGATGCCATCCAGCCATCTCATCCTCTGTCGTCCCCTTCTCCTCCCGCCCCCAACCTTTCCCAGCATCAGTCTTTTCCAGTGAGTCAACTCGTCGCATGAGGTGGCCAAAGTATTGCAGTTTCAGCTTTAGCATCAGTCCTGCCAATGAACACCCAGGATTGATCTCCTTTAGAATGGACTGGTTGGATCTCCTTGCAGTCCAAGGGACTCTCAAGAGTCTTCTCCAACACCGCAGTTCAAAACCATCAATTCTTCGGCGATCAGCTTTCTTCACAGTCCAACTCTCACATCCATACATGACCACAGGAAAAACCATAGCCTTGACTAGACAGACCTTGGTTGGCAAAGCAATGTCTCTGCTTTTTAATATTCTATCTAGGCTGGTCATAACTTTCCTTCCAAGGAGTAAGCGTCTTTTAATTTCATGGCTGCAATCAGCATCTGCAGTGATTTTGGAGCCCTCTGAGTCAAAGAACTAGGAACATTGTTTAGTTAACAAACATTAGCAACACTTTCTACACGCAGAAAGTTCTGGGCCCTAAGAGAGGTCGAGACATCGTGGGGGGTGGGTTCAAGAGGACTTAGATTTCGTGCCCTGGGGGTGAGATCAGGGAGAGCCTCTTAGAAGGGGCATGTAATGGGCCTCGAGGATGGGCAGGGGAGGGAGCCGCTGAAGGACGCAGGGGTCAGGGAACGGGCAGTCGTCCACTGAGACCGACCCCGGGGCACCTCCAGGACACGGGGCAGGAGGGTGCAAAGGTCAAGCAGGGGGCAGGCTAAGCAGGCCTCACACTCCAAGCTGGGAAATGGGGACGGTACTCTGCAGGCAGGACTGTATTAGATGGGCCGCAGATAACGCGGTGGGCACGGAGGGGCGAGCACTGGGAGTGCTGTCAGGAGAGTGACCGTGGACGTGTGACCTCCGATGCTGGCATCAGGCCGAGTCAGCGTCACACACGACCTCACTCTCCTCAAAGCAGTCCTGTTGGGATTCGCCTATCACTCATGTTTCAGGGTGGAGAAGGCAATGGCACCCCACTCCAGTACTCTTGCCCGGAAAATCCCATGGACAGAGGAGCCTGGTTGGCTGCAGTCCACGGGGTCGCTAAGGGTCAGACACGACTGAGCGACTTCACTTTCACTTTTCACTTTCATGCATTGGAGAAGGAAATGGCAATCCACTCCAGTGTTCTTGCCTAGAGAATCCCAGGGACGGGGGAGCCTGGTGGGCTGCCGTCTCTGGGGGTAGCACAGAGTCTGACACGACTGAAGCGACTTAGCAGCAGCAGCATGTTTCAGGGACTCAGCTGTGGCCCAGAGGTATGTGGGACCATACCGAAGGTCACCAGGCCAGAGGAGGTGGAGCTGGCCTGCAGACCCGGGTGGGGGGTACCGGTTCCGCCCAGCCCCAGCCCTGCTTCTCTCTGATACCTAAATTTCCCATCTGAGTGCCTGGAGCAAAGAGATGCGTGGGTAACCAACTCATCCTGGTTTGCTCAGGACTCTCCTGGTTTGAAAATAAAGTCCCTGGAAACTCTCTTACTTTGAGCCAAGCAGGCTGATTGGTCACCCCAGAGACAACCCAGAAATGGGACAAAGGACTAGGGCAGTGGGAGGGGGCTGACAGGGTGGCAGATAAAGTCATTTGACGTGTTGAGTTCCATCCCCAGGGAGCAGGTCTGGTCATTGCTTTGACACAAGGTCAGGCAAGAGGCCAGATCTGGGCTCACCCACAGAAACTAGGGAGCCCCCAGAACCCACTCAGTCACCCAGGCCCCTTGAGAGAGGGGTCCATCTCCAGGAAAAGGTCCTCCTTCCGGGGATCAGATGGCACAGTAGGAGCATGGGGCCCTCGGTTCTGCCTTCCAGCCAGCCTGCTAGGCCAGGCCCAGAAGACCTTTTCTGGAACCTGGATGGCTCCTTAGCTGTGGGCCCTTCCTTATGGGACATTTACTCAAGGACTAGGCGCAAGAACTCGCATCCCCGCCGGGATATTTTCCAGCCGCAGGCCTTCCCTTGGCTTCTGGAGTCTGTTCAACCGGCCAGTGAGCACAGTCCTGTCCAACGGTGCCAGCGAGGAGAAAGGAAAAAGCCCCTTCTATTTGTTCCTGTTTCTGCCCGCTAGTCCCCTCCTGCCGGCCACTCCAGCCCTAGTCACCGTTCACTTCTGACCTTGGGCCTCAGAGACGATGACAAAAGGTGACAGAAGACAGGGTCAGCTGTGCCCCCAGGGCAGTATGCCCCCCGGGGAGGAGAGGCCTGAGCTAGGCTTGATGGGGAGAGAGTAACAGCTTTCCTATTTGGAAGTGTGGGCACGCCCCTGGGGCAGGGACGGGGCGGCCCATCCACGCCTTTGGCCTGAGGTTTGGGGTCAGAGAGCACAGAAGACCCCAAACAGTAGGTCTGGAGTGGACAGCCACCGGCTTAGGCTGCGACCTTGAGCAAGTGGCTTCCTTTCTGTGGAGCTCAGTTTGCTCACCTGTCAAACTCTCCCCCCAGGATGTTGGCTGTGGGGTCCAAGGGCAGAGCCTGACCGAAAGACGAGTGGGGGGTGTCAGAGGAGGAGAGGAGGGCGAGGTGGAGGGCTGAGAGCGGGACGGCACTGACCACTGACGGGTGTTCGGAGGAGGGGCCCCAGCTGGGCGGAGGAGAAAAACGAGGAGACAGGTGAGAGGGTGTTGAAAGGGGAGCCGGGGGTGGGCTCATCCATCAGCATTTGTGTCCCCGCCGTCCCCTCCCGGCCTCCCCACCCCTCCCAGCCCCTGAGAATAATCGCAGGGGACCCCGATTAAGAGGGCCCGGCCCCCGGGGCTTCTTTGTTTGAAGCCCTCCTGGTGAATTATGCAGGAGGCTGTGGGAGACGCAGTGCTGGGATCGCTTCATTATTGATGAGAGATGACGGGTCCTCTGCTGACAGCCTGCCTAAGAGATATGATTAACTTGTAAAAAATTAATCACCATTCTCGGGGAGGACACAGATTCAAACCCCGAGGAGCGAGGAGCGGTGTTATCGATGTTCCCTAATTTCAGGGGACTTTGAAAAGGTTTTAGCGCAACTTGGAGGAGACAATTAAATTCAATTAGCATCACATGGGCTGAAATGTCACTCCCTCCTGGGAGGCAGGCACGGGTGGTCCAGGAGGGAGGGGCTCCAGGTGGATGTTGGGGGTGTCTTGGGGACCCTGGCCTGACTCTCTACGTCCAGGAGGCTCCTTCCGCTCTGGCCCCTCCCCAGGTGATCTCATGCTCACCTATGGGATCAGTTACTGCCTAGACTGCGATGACTCACACGTGGACGGCTCCAGCCTGGACTTCTCCCCGGAGCTCCCCATTCGCACACTCAGCTGCTCTCTCACCACCTTGTCTGGGGCGTCTCAAGGGCACCTCCAGCTCCAAGTGACCTCCCGCCCACCCCCACCGTCCCGCCTCCCCTCCTCCCGGCTCTCCTTCTTGATGAAGAAGACGGCCTCTAGCCGTCCCTCCTGAGCGTGTCCGGAATCACTCTGCTCTGCGGCCCTTACCCGCACCCTAGCCCGCGCGCCTTCCCCCTCACCTGGGTGGTGTGCTAGCCTCTTCCCACGGAGCAGACCCTCTGGCCTCTGGCCTCCCCCTCGTGGCCTCTGATTTCACCCGAGGCTAGAGCAGACGACCCTCTGGCACGGCCTGGTCTCAGCACCGTGACAGTCGCCCCGGGAGGGGGCTTCTCTGATGTTGCTGGGGGCCGGGGGGGAAGGTACTGGGCTCAGAAGTGTGGGAGCTTCAGCACCCGGAAGGAGGACGCCCCAGCCTCCCATCTGAGATGGGTGGGCTATTCTGGGACCCTGGGAGCCGACAGCAGGGCCCCAGCAAAGCCTGTCTGCAGAGGCGCTCCCTGCAGACTCCCTGCCCCTAGTCCACGTCTCAGCACTGCCTGCGAGGGGCCCTGGCTAAGACACCCTGCTTCCGGTCTGGTCCCTTCCCACCTGATCTCTCCACCACAGTCACGATCTTCACAAAGACATCCAATCACATCATCCTCCCCCTTAAAGCCTCCAAGAATTCCCGGTGCTCTCAGGACAAAAGGAGGCCCCCACACATGGCCCCACAAGAGCCCTCCTGCCCCATACCCGCTCGTGCACCCGCCCTCGGCCCGCATGTTCCCTGTGGCGTGGCCTTCCCGCCGCAGAGCCTCTGCCCAGGCTGTGCCCTCCACCCGGCCCTGCAGCTTACGCTCGCCCTCCAGCCCTCACCCAGCGGCGGTGTCTGCCAGGAGTCCCCTTGACCCCCTTGAGGAGGTCAGACCTCTCCTCTCATCAGTTCTCGTGGCCCTGGACCCCTCTCCACTTACTGCTAATCAGCGCTGCGATTTCACAGACTTCACTTTATCCCTGAGGGATGATTTGATTAAGCTCTGCCTCCCCCATTAGGAGGGGGCTTCATGAAGACACACTGTGCCTGGCAACTTCGGGACCAGCGCAGTGACAGGTTAGGGAGTAAAGGCAGAGGGAGGGAGGGGATCTACCACGAGCTGATTACAAAGTTCCTCCACGTCAAACGCTTCCACTTTCCAGTGCAAACAGAGAAATCAAAGCTACCTAGCAAGACCTCCCCTAAGCCCCAACTTCTCCCCAACGTTATTCCCTTTACCACCCATACAGCCCTGGGCTCCAGCCAGTCGCAGCTGTTTGCACATCTCCATTTGGTTTTCTTTAGGGAAGGCCCTTTCGAATGTAAGCTCTGAGAGCCATAGCGGCTCCTGCACACAGCAAGTTTCCAGGCAAGTTTGTGGACAGAACGAAGGGCCTTCCACATAGCCCGACCCCCGGCCCATGCTCTGCCTGTCTTGCTCCTGAAAGACTGTCTCCTACGTGTCAGGCACTTTGTGGGCCTGTTCGGGGCACTCCCCACAGACGGTCCCATTTTACAGATGAGGGAACCTGGGGCTCAGACGTCAGCCATCTGCCGAGGTCACGAGCCTGAGAGGAGCAGACTGTGGATGCCACCCAGGCCGTTCACACTGGGCCCACTGCTCAGGGTCCCCACCTCCCTGCACCTCCAGTGTCCACAGTCTCCCTTTTCCTGAAGGTCCAGTTCAAAGGCCTGCTCTTCCCTGAAGCCTTCTCTGATCACCCTGTCACTGGCCCTAAGAAGTGCTTCCCCCTCTGAAAGGCCACCAGAGCCTGTGTTAGTTGGTTTTGATTTCGATTTTCTTTTGAGAGCTTTATTGAGGTATAATTTACATGCCATCAGATTCACCCGTTTTAAGTGAATGACTTAACGATCAAGCCTGTTTTTACCTCCGGACCTGATGTGCATTGATTTCTGACTGTGGTCATTACTCACAGACAACCCCCAGCTCCCTGCTGAGGGCAGAACCAGGGCATCTACATCTCTGGGCTCCTAGCAGGGGCTGCACCCTGCTCTGAGCAAGGTGAGCGAGCCCACCCCTCTGCAGGATGGGAACTTGATAGGAGGGCAACGGCTGACGTTTCACAACAGCTGCTGGAGACCAGCCCTGAGTTAATATTCCATGTGTGAGAGCCAGACTAGCGCACAGGTCTCCACGGGGTGGGGCGCCCTGCCCCGTCTCACAGACAGGAACAGGGAAGTGCAGAAAAAGTCAATAACGCACAAGGGGGCTTCGCTGGTGACCCAGTGCAGGGGGCCGGGGTTCAAGCCCTGTTCAGGGAACTAGACCCCAGTGCAGGGGCGCTGGGTCAGCTCCTCGGTTAGGAGACTAGATCCCACAGGCCGCCACTAAGAGTTCACACGCTGCGGCTGAGAGGTCTGGCAAGCTGCGAGCAAGATCGAAGGTCCTGCGAGCCGCAGCCGAATAAACACGTAAATAATTTTTTAAAAATCATATAGCAAATAGCAGCGCTGCGATTCCAACCCAGGCATCTGTCTCCAGAGCCTGGCTTTTACCCACAGGCCTCTGATGTTAGGATGGCCAGCTGTCCTGCCTGCTCAGGGCACAGGAAATTCTAATTCAAAACTAGGACAGTCCCAGGCAGACTGGGCCCCGAGGGTCACCCTCCGCGACGTTTACCCTTCTCATTCTAGTAGAGTCCGCTCTGAGCTCGTAAGGGGCTCTTTGGAAGGCTGGGGCCCCGCTGCTCACTGGCCTCTCTGGCCACGGTCCAAGGCTCCTGGGAGATCACTCATGGCTCTCCTGGACCCCACCTGCCAGGTAAGGATTCCTGGGGGTGCTGGGTTTCAGGTTCCTGGGATGGAGCAGGGAGAGCCGGACTTGGAGCTGGGGCCCCATCCTGCCATCAGGGGCTTCCAGGGGCCTGGAGTTCAGGACAAAGGAGGGAGGAGGAGCAGCCTGGGGGCTTGAGGAGAGGCTATTCTTTGGCTGTTCTCAGTGTGCTGAGTGGCCTGTGCCTCAAGATGACTCACCTTGCCCATCTGTTCAATGGGTAGAGCCCTGCTATGCAACCTCATCCTAAGGGCTGGACAGTTTGCTAAGCGGGTTCATATTCATAGTCCGATGGGGCCCACAATAGCTGGAAGACCAGGAATGACGATCCCATTTGATCGCTAACAAGACGAAGGCTCAGAGAGGCAAAGTAACTCGCCTGAGGTCACATAGCTTAAGAAGTAGCAGACTTGGGTTCACCCCAAAGCCATCACGCTCCAAATCGTCACCAACTTGCTCTATGACAAGGGGAGGGTGGGCAGCAGAGGCCTGGGCCAGGCCTCCCATCCCGTGTGGGGCAAGCATGGGCATCCTGTGGAGGAGTATGGTTTACTTCAGATTTCAGATGAAGGAACTACTTTGAGGTCAGCCATATGGCTGCACGAATCAGGTGAGGTCCCAAGGAAAGAGGGAAGCTACCTGGTCAGGTAGCTCAGCAGCAGCTGAGAATCACGTTCTCAAGTGAAATCAACCTAGATTTATAGGAAAAGAGGACCCATCTTCCTGCGGGCTCCTGTCTCCTGGGTTTCCAGTCTTGGCCCAGCCTCGTCACACCTTCATCCAGACCTTAGTCCCCTCCCCTTCCCCAGGCCACCACCCCCGGAAAGTCCCCTTCCTCCCCGGAACCCACCCAGTTGCCCCTTCCTGGCAGTTGCAGATACAGCTAATAAGTGTAGAGCATTTACTGTGTGCCTAGCCCTGGGCTGTGGTATTTTGATAGTTCTCACAACAACCCCAGGGTAGGTACTGGTCTATACACACCCCCGGCCCACAGGAGCGCCTGAGGCTCAGGAGCCGATCGTTGGTCTGCCCCCTCTCACTGCCGAGCTTCTTTCCCTACCCTTGGGGCAAGAGGAGCCGACACAGCTGGTCCAAGGTGGGAACCAGGAATGTACCGTTTTAGCAAGCACCCCAGGCAAGCTCTGTGCTCTCCCATTCATAGCTGGGGGAAGCTGAGCCTGAGAGGAGGTGAGAACACATCCAGGGTCACCCGGCTCAGAAGCTGTAGAGCTGAGACTTTGATGCAGAGCCCAGGTGCCCTCATAACTGATTAGCAGGACTTGTGGTCCCTACTGCCCGACACAGTCAGAAACCTGGGTCGTCGGGCTGGGAGGCTCAGTGTGGGCGCCGTCCAGACCCCAGCGCAGGCTCAGTCCAGGGTCCCTGCACTCTGGCCTCCCAGACGCTAGGGAGTCCACAACAAACAACTGAGGTCCCCCTCCGCCTGCAGCCCCCAGAAGACACAGAAGCACTTACTGGGACCGGAGCAGCACCATTCACCTGCTTGAGGAGCTGCCACTACTGGCTGAGTTTTAATGCCGCTAAATTAGCAGCTGCGATGCTGCCGATCTGAGCGTGTGCCTGGAATTGACTGCATTAGCCTGTAATGGTTCCCAGAGCGTCTTTGCCTCAGGGCTGGGGAAGAGAGTCAAGGGAGGAAGGCAGAAAAGACAGCAAGGCTGGGCACACATGGGAGCATCTGAAAGGAATCATTGGCTACTAAGACTTTCAGGCTAAAGGGAACCACAGAGCCCCCGCTGAGCACTTGACCTTGAGCCCGCCTCCTCCCCCACGAGGACTCCGTGTATCTAACAGTTGCGGCGAGGATAATTGTCAACATGGCTGGCATTTTCAGAGCACTTAATAGATTTGTTGTTCTGTCTCTAAGTCGTGTCCGACTCTGAGACTCCGTGGACTGCAGCACGCCAGGCTTCTCTGTCCTTCACCAACTCCCAGCGTTTGCTCTAATTCACGTCCACTGAGCCGGTGATACCTTCTAACCACCTCATCCTCTGTCGTCCCCTTCTCCTTTTGCCCTCAGTCTTTCCCAGCATCAGGATCTTTTGCAATGAGTCAGCTCTTCGAATCAGGTGGCCAAAGTATTGGAGTTTCATCTTCAGCTTCAGTCCTTCCAATGAATATTCAGGACCGATCGCCTTTAGGGTGGACTGGTTGGATCTCCTTGCAGTCCAAGGGACTCTCAAGAGTCTTCTCCAGCCTCACAGTTCAAAAGCATCAATTCTTTGGCGCTCAGCCTTCTTTACAGTCCAACTCTCACATCCATACATGACCACAGGAAAAACCATAGATGCCAGACCCTAAGTGCTTTCCAGGTATTAACTAATTAATCCATTCCTCACAACAACTCTATATGGTAAGTACTTGAGGTTGTTATACGATCACAAATTCCTTGCCATTCAGCCCATCAAGAGGCATGGTCTGTGTTCCCTGCCCCCCTGACTCCGGGTGGGCCTGGTACTACTTCAACTAATAGAACGTAGTAGAAAGTAAGGCCATGTGACTTTAAGAGCTAGATCAGCAGAGGCAAAGCAGCTTCTGCCTTGTTGGTGGAGATGTTCACCTTGGAACCCTGAGTATCCACATGGGGAGTCCAACTGCTCTGAGGTGGCCAAGCTATGCGGGAGCTCAGGCTATAGGCACAGGCTGCACGGTGCTCCGGTCAGCGGTCCCAGAGGAGTCCACCCCGAGCCAGTCACCTAAGAGCACAGGGACAAGCCACTTCCTCTCCGCCTGTCTTAATCCCTGACCTCAGACAGCACAGGCTTAATAAAATGGTGGGCTCTCTATGTCATCGAATTTTGGGGTGGTTTGTTTCATGGCAGGAGACAGTCAAAACAGTATTCCCATCATCTGTGTTTTCTAGTAGAGGAAGCGGACGTACCACAGGTAAATGAGAAATTAAGATTCAGCCCATAGCAGTCTGGTCCCAGTGTCCGTGTGCTTAAAAACCCTCAATGGGAGCTGTTATAATTACTGTGGTCATTATCCCTGTTATTCGTCCGGCCTAATTTCTAAGCCACATTGACTCCCAAAACTCACTTTAGCAGGCAGAGATAATTAAAAGTAATTGCATTCTTTACGGAAGTCTTTCAAAGTATATTCAAGGTGATCCCCGAATTCAGTTCCCAACCTTGTTAAGAACCCTTTTTGTTTCCCATCCCAGCTCCCTCCTGGTCCACTTGGCTGGAATGTGCTTCTCCTCAAATCTCTTCCCCGACACGGACACAAGTTCTCCAGTCCACCACTCCACATCTTATTTCCCAGCAAGAGAAGAGTTCCTCCCCTTCAGGAAAGGGGCCCGGGGCACAGGCTGGCAGGTGAGAGCAGGGCACATGTGCACTGTCCGGTAATGTTTCTGCCTCCCACCAGGGCCATTTTTGTCCTGCCCACGGCAGAAAGCCCCGGCCCTTTCTGATCATTTCAAAAGGTTTCATAATACCACAGGTTTCCCAGAGCTTCCCGGTGGGTGGAAAACTCCAATATTCCAAAAGGCAGGAGCTCTGCCAAGAGCCCTCCTCTCTACCTGGATGTTCCCCCACAGCCACGTCTAGTTCAAGGTCCAACAGTGACGCTCCTTCCCGAGAGCCCTGGGTTCAAACCCCTGACCATTGCTGTCTGGCCATGTCATCGTGGGCCTTAGCGTTCTCACCTGTGAAACAGGGGTAATAATAGTGCCTACCACCATTGACAAGTGCCTTCCATGTGTCCAGTGGTCAGTAAACGACAGCCTTAAAATGGCGTGTAACTGACCCGTAAGCAAACGCCCAGTAACTCTTGGTCATTAAACAAAGTCAACAAGGATTTCTTATTTTTCAGCTCCCAGAGTTGGGGTGGGGCCGGGGTGGGGGGCATTAACATTGTCTAGCCGGGGACGGGGGAGCCTGGTGGGCTTCCGTCTATGGGGTCACACAGAGTCGGACACGACTGAAGTGACTTAGCAGCAGCAGGAGCAGCAGCTCTGGCAAGATTTTGGGGAAAGTGGTGTCCTCCCTGTTTGTGGGTTTGTAAATCAGCACCAAGTTTCTGGAGAACAGATTTGGCAAGGTCAAAAAGCTGTGCTTACTTTGTTTATTGTCTGGTATCTCCTGCTGCCTTGGCCTTCTCCAGAGCCTCGGCAGTGGGCATGGCACAGGCGCCCAGGATGTCGTGAACAAATGAAGGGATGAATAGGCAAAGATGACCCGGGGTCTCCTTTTCTAAATGTTTGATTGCTGTGTGGTCGATTCACGGTTGTGCTGGTTTCTCATGCATGGCACTGATTCAGTCACCTCTACAGGCTTTTTCAGGCTCTTCCCCATCAGAGGCCATCACAGGACATTGAAAGTGGTTCCCTGTGCTACACAGTCGGGTCCCTGTTGTTTCTCTATTTTATATCAAATAGCGTGGAGAAGGAAATGGCAACCCACTCCAGTGTTCTTGCCTGGAGAATCCCAGGGATGGGGGAGCCTGGTGGGCTTCCGTCTATGGGGTCACACAGAGTCGGACACGACTGAAGTGACGCAGCAGCAGCAGTAGCAGCAGTGTGTATCTGTCAATGCCAAATTCCTAATTTATCCCTATTACGGGAACCTAATACACGATTTCTATTAAGAATTAATGCCACACTTGTTAGCAAAATTTTTGTGCAAAATATTCAATAAGTATTGTTTATGGTATTAAAAAAAATGAAACAGCATCGCATGTATTGATCAAAGAAGGTGAAGTAAATGACAATGCCGCCAAGAAGCCCTGCCATCAAAAAGGATAACGCAGGGTGTATCCACTGATTCTGAACAACAGAAGTCAACAGCAACACAGAAAGTTTAATTTGATTTAAATTGTGGAAAACCATTTGGGGGGACGAAGGAGAAAGTCTAGAACGGTGGTCATGTTTTCTGGGAAGTGTGAGTCCAGGGGTTGTTTTTCTCTCTGAACTGTTTGGATTTTTAGAGGGAAGATGGCAAAACCCACTGGTCACCAACATTGTGATGACTGAGGGAGGGAGACCACTTCATTATTGCTACAGCAACAATATAAGGATTATATATTATACATAATGCAAGGATGATAACAATCACATTGGTTACATGCATTAAGTGCTTGCTCTGTGCCTGGTCAAATGTGCTCCATTTAATTGTAACCAGACCCCCTATCAGGTGGTATAACCAGGAAAAGCAATTCATTTGATAGGTATTTACACGATCAATAATGACAACCACCAAAATATGTGTGTGTCTACTATAGGTTTTACAGCCCATATGTACATAAAATACCTTGTGCATGTTAATGTGTGTGATCATTATGATGACCTATGGGACAGATGGCTATCGCCAGCCCCATTTTACAGATGAGGACACTGAGGCAGAGAGAGGTGCAGTAGCTTGCTCAAGGTCATCATGCTAATCAGCGGCAAAGATAAAAATTGAGCCCTGCTGTTCTGGAGATCCACAACTCCAAAGCTGGCCTGAATTTCAGGTTTAGGAAGCACATGCTGATAGCCAGGGTCACACCGTGAGCTGGGGGCAAGGCCACAACCGGCCAAACCAGCACCTTGGGGCCTCGTGGTGGCTCTGCTTCCCTGGCTGCCTCTGCAGCCCCCTCTCCCCTGGCAGCGCGCAGCCTAATTAATGCCTGGGAACTGCTAAGTGCCTTGTTTGACAGGTGTTTCTAGATCACAAGCATTTTTTCCTCTTTCCTTCTCAAACTCTCCAAGGAGCAAGCACTTCCCAGGCGAGAAACTATATTAACTCTATTTTATTACTGTAATTATAAAATATATTTATGTTAAACATATTTTATTACTTTCTCTAGAAGAACTGTACAAAAAAGATCTTCACGACCCAGGTAATCACGATGGTGTGATCATTCTGGAATGTGAAGTCAAGGGGGCCTTAGGAAGCATCACTACGAACAAAGCTAGTGGAGGTGATGGAATTCCAGTTGAGCTATTTCATATCCTGAAAGATGATGCTGTGAAAGTGCTGCACTCAATATGCCAGCAAATTTGGAAAACTCATCAGGGGCCACAGGACTGGAAAACATGAGTCTTCATCCTAATCCCAAAGAAAGGCAATGCCAAAGAATGTTCAAACTACTGCACAATTGCACTCATCTCACACACTAGTAAAGTCATGCTCAAAATTCTCCAAGTGAAGCTTCAACAGTACGTGAACTGAGAATTTCCAGATGTTCAAGCTGGTTTTAGAACAGGCAGAGGAACGAGAGATCAAATTGCCAACATCTGTTGGATCATCAAAAAACCAAGAGAGTTCCAGAAAAACATCTACTTCTGCTTTATTGACTATGCCAAAGCCTTTGACTGTGTGGATCACAATAAACTGTGGAAAATTCTGAAAGAGATGGGAATACCAGACCACCTGACCTGCCTCTTGAGAAACCTGTATGCAGGTCAGGAAGCTAAAGTTAGAACTGGACATGGAACAACAGACTGGTTCCAAATAGGAAAAGGAGTACGTCAAGGCTGTGTGTTGTCATCCTGCTTATTTAACTTATATGCAGTGTACATCATGAGGAACGCTGGGCTGGAAGAAGCACAAGCTGGAATCAAGATTGCTGGGAGAAATATCAATAACCTCAGATACATAGATGACACCACCCTTATGGCAGAAAGTGAAGAAGAACTAAAAAGCCTCTTGATGAAAGTGAAAGAGGAGAGTGAGAAAGTTGGCTTAAAGCTCAACATTCAGGAAACTAAGATCATGGCATCTGGTCCCATCACTTCATGGGAGATAGATGGGGAAACAGTAGAAACAGTGTCAGACTTTATTTTGGGGGGCTCCGAAACCACTGCAGATGGTGGCTGCAACCATGAAATTAAAAGACACTTACTCCTTGGAAGGAAAGTTATGACCAACCTAGACAGCATATTAAAAAACAGAGACATTACTTTGTCAAAAAAGGTCTGTCTAGTCAAAGCTATGGTTTTTCCCGTGGTCATGTATGGATGTGAGAGTTGGACTATAAAGATAGCTGAGCACTAAAAAATTGATGCTTTTGAACAGTGGTGTAGGAGAAGGCCCTTGAGAGTCCCTTGGACTGCAAGGAGATCCAACCAGTTCATCCTAAAGGAGACCAGTCCTGGGTATTCACTGGAAGCACTGATGTTGAAGCTGAAACTCCAATACTTTGGCCACCTGATGTGAAAGGCTGACTCATTTGAAAAGACCCTGATGCTGGGAAAGATTGAAGGCAGGAGAAGAAGGGGACGACAGAGGATGAGATGGTTGGATGGCATGACCGACTCAGTGGACATGAGTTTGAGTCAACTCCGGGAGTTGGTGATGGACAGGGAGGCCTGGCGTGCTGCGGTTCATGGGGTCGCAAAGAGTCAGACACGACTGAGCGACTGGACTGAACTGAGTTTTATTATTTTCTTGATGCTCTAACATCTTGAGGGCCTTGCCAGCCAGGAAGAGCCAGATCCTCCCAGGGCAGGTGATTCTTAGAGACAGAAAACAATCCCCTCTACAGGTGAGCCTTTCATATGCAAATCAACCCATGGGAGTCCACTGCCCACCCTCACCCCACCTCTCTCCGGGGCCCTCTGATGTCACTCCATGCCCTGATAACCCTGGGGCAGGTACCAGCCAAGCAAGGGCGTTCCCTGCAGCCCAGTGTCCCCTGAAGTTACTCAAACTGGCCAATCCTACACCCGCTCGGCCTGCCACACCCGTTCCTTCCCGTGAAGACCAGAGCAGAGGCTCCTGTGCACACTTGCCCCGGCCTCTCTGCCGCCTGACTGCCCTGGTGCTTCCCCGTGTGACCCTGCAGGGCTTCTCCCTTCCTCCAGGAAGCTGTGAGGAACTGCACTCTTTTCAATGGCAGTCACCTCCCCATCTGTCAGCCTCACTGCTTCTGAATAATAATAAAACCTTCATTTAAAACAAAATATCCCAGCCTGCCTTGGGTAAGCAATGACCTACTCAGAGAGGCACCTACAATACCATGGATCTCTTACTCCCTCACCGTCTCCAAAGCCCCCTTCGGCTCATCATAACTCAGGCCCTGTTCTCTTTACCTCTGCCTCATTGAGAGAAGTTTCACCTGATAGTTGCTAAGGGTATGAGTTCAAGACCCAACTGTGCCATTTCCAGGCTGCATACCCTGGGTCAGTTAATTCACCTTTCTGAGCCTCAGTTTCTCCATCAGCAAAATAGGAAAAGAATTTCTTCATCACTGCCTGGCACCTCTAAGAAAGGTCAAAGGGAACCAATACTGGTTGGTGCCTATTCCGAGGACCCTGTGAGGTAGACCTCAGGACCCCATTCTGCTGAGGGAAAAACTAAGATTCTGAGAGACATGTCTTCCCCCAGGTCAGGTGAAGAAAACCAAGTGGAGCCCCAGGACAAGCCCATCTCATTGACCTCTGCACTCCCATCAGCAGGGCTGGGATGAGCTGGGGCAAGCAAGATGGCCAGGATGCGAAACTTAGGCAGGCAGCTGCTCCCAGGATTGTGCGGTCAAGAGTGGGGGCTGCTTCCATTGTAAACCCCAGAGGCCTCACTTGCCTCACCCTAACCCCAGCAAATGCACACCCCAAGCCTGGCCTTCCTCTCCCAACACTACCCCCCAAATGCTGATGTGGGGTCCTCGTCTTCTCTGATCAACCTACAGGGAAACAAACGGCCTCCTGGTGACAACCTCTTCATGTACAGGAAGCGCTGAGGCTGTGTTTGCTGTGTGTGTGCCCGTGCATGTGCTTTAGGGGTGGGTTCTTGATATTTCCTGGGCCCAGGAACTGGAGGAATCAGGGTGATACAGAACAGGATGGATACCCATCAGAGTCGTCAGCCCAGAACCCTACACACCACATACGCGGTGCGTGCTCAGTCGTGGCCGACTCTTTGAGACCCCACGGACTGCGGCCTCACGACTCTCAGGCTCTGAGGGCCTCATGACTGAGAGCCTGCGGCCCTCCAGGCTCCTCTGTCCATGGGATTCTCCAGTCAAGAATACTGGAGTGGGTTGCCATGCCCTCCTCCAACAGGTCTTCCCCACCCAGGGATCGAACCCACCTCTCTTCTGTCTCCTGCATTGGCAGGCAGGCTCTTCACCACTAGAGCCACCTGGGAAGCTCCCACCAAGGACAGGGAGGGCAGGTTCCAAGGGAGAGTGTTCTGTGCTTCTTCCCATCTCAAGGTTTGGAAGAGTCCCTGTGAATGTCAGTCCTTGCTGCTGGCTTACATATGCAACCCTAATAAAACAACAGCTCCACGGTCCAGTTTCACAAGCAAAGGAACCAGGCCAGCAACCGAACAGTAATTTCAAAATAATTCAAGTCCTTTCTTTATACTTTCCATCAACAGGTCCCGCAGACCACAACAGCAACTCTTAACTTCTCCTTCTTCCATCCTGATGTCTCTGTTCTCCCCCACACCTCCCAGACCCTCTCCCTGAAGGGCTGGCCCTTGTCCCCCCACCCCCTTCCCTCTCACTGCACATCACGAAAGCCCAAGGAGATGGTCTGGTCACCGCGGAGCCTGCCTCAGAGGTGGACATTACGAAGACTTGAACAGGCACAGCCAGAATACTCTGCTAGACTGAAAGCAAGCAGCCGCTAACCATTTCTACCTTGTCGCACACATACGGCCCTTTTTTGTCTTCACAGCAGACCAGCTCCCTCTGTTTCTCCCCCATCTCTGCAGAGGTCAACACCAGCCTTCCCACTGCTTGGGTCCGAATCCCCAGGACTCAGTTCATCTCCTTCCCGCCTCCTGCACTCAGCCCGTCAGGACGTGCAGGGCTCCCGCCTCCAAATTCAGCCTGGGTTTGTCC
Source organism: Moschus berezovskii (assembly GCF_049115385.1). Taxonomy (NCBI): domain Eukaryota; kingdom Metazoa; phylum Chordata; class Mammalia; order Artiodactyla; family Moschidae; genus Moschus; species Moschus berezovskii. Next base: position 2,151,463 of record NC_142461.1, read on the forward strand.
ACCCCTTGTCTCCTCTGCTACTCCTCTCAGCTACCGCAACAGCCTCCTGCCTGGTCCCCCGACTCTGTTATTTCCCACAAGGGGAGTCTCTCTCCCCATAGGAGCCACAGTGATCTCAATGCAATTCAGAGCATGACATTCCTCTGTTCAAATGTGCTGAAGGTTACACATTCCCAGAATAAAACCCAACCCCTTCACCAGGGTCTCCAAGTTTTTCCATGATGGTTCCTGGTTCAGTTCAGTTCAGTTGCTCAGTCGTGTCCGATTCTGTGACCCCATGGACTGCAGCACGCCAGGTTTCCCTCTTCATCACCAACTCCCAGAGTTCACTCAAACTCATGTCCATCGAGTCGGTCATGCCATCCAGCCATATCACCCTCTATCGTCCCCTTCTCCTGCCTTCAATCTTTCCCAGCTTCAGGGTCTTTTCCAAGGAGCCAGTTCTTCACATCAGGTGGCCAAAGTATTGGAGCTTCAGCTTCAGCACCAGTCCTTCCAGTGAATATTCAGGACTGATCTCCTCTAGGATGGACTGGTCGGATCTCCTTGCAGTCCAGGGACTCTCAAGTGTCACCTCCTCAGTCGGCTTTCAGCCGGAACGTTGCTTGTCCCGACACCCCTCTCTGCCGAGCCCCTCTGAAGGCGACGGCCCCCTGCCTCAGGGCCCCCCTCGACCTCTCGCACATAACCCTCCTTTGTGGTCTTTATATACCAGTTATGACACTGCCTTGTTTCACGATTCACTTCCCACTCACCTCCCCCGTCAGTGAGTGAGTCCCACTGGGACTGTCCTCCTTAAATGCTGCCAGCCCGTGTCTGGCGCGCCGTCTGGTTCTTTTCTCTGGAGCATCTCCTTGTTTCTGGCTGGGTCTGTGTTTCCGTGAGTGAGCCTCCCTCCCTGTAGAGCGCGGGCTCAGCGGTTGTGGCCCACAGGCTTTGCTGCTTTGGGCTTGTGGAGTCTTCCCAGACCAGGGCTCAAACCCGTGTCCCCTGCATGGGCAAGCAGATCCTTATCCACTGGACCACCAGGGAAGTCCCATTGTCAGGTTTTACTAGACACTCAATTAATTCTGTTTGACTGAATACATGAAAATATGAATGAACGACCCGGGGAAGGGCATTTGCTTTCCTTCGGCAGCAATAACAGGAAATAGACTCATTCTGATTTCAACAGTGAGGACAGTCCTGTTTCACACAACGGGGTCTGGAGGTTGCGGGGATTCCAAGTGTAGTTTGATTGAGGCTCTGGCTCCATTTCCCTGTGACTGCCTCAGCACAGCTCTTTCGCAAGCATGGATTTATCCTCAGACTGGGCTGCCCACAGCAACAGGAGCAAGAAGTTCCCACCCAGGAGAAGAAGGAGAAAGACAAAGAATCAAACACGGATGAAATGTTCCCTCCGGTCTACCAGGACCACTGCCATTGGTTGATCAGCTCAAGCCTGGACTCCTAACCAATCACTGGAGACCATGGCTGCATCCGGTGTCTTTAATGAGGACCACCCATGCCTGCCCCTGGTCATAGGGTCTACTTCCCCTACGGAAGAGGGCTTCCCTGGTGGCTCAAATGGTGAAGAGTCTGCCTGCAGTTTCAATCCCTGGGTCTGGAAGATCCCCTGGAGAAGGAAAGGGCAACCCACTCAAGTATTCTTGCCTGGAGAATCCCATGGACAGAGGAGCCTGGTGGGCTACAGTCCATGGGATCGCAGAGTCAGACACGACCGAGCTAGTAACTCTCTTTTCCCCTGAGGAAATGGGCTTCGTAGAGAAGAATCCTTGAGCAAAACAGGAGTGTCCTTAGAAGGGTTCTTAGGAAGGAAGGGTGGGGAACGAGGTTGGAAGTCTACTATAGCATCAACACCCCCATGTCACCCATGAGAACGCATCTGTCAGAGAGTTTGGGCTCTGCGCCCAAGACCAGAAACTCACGTATGGTGGAACCTGGATTTGAACCCAGACCTCTCTGACACCAAGGCTCTTAGTGAACAGGCTCCAAGCCCTCCCAGACTGCTTAGATCCCAGGGTAGGAGTGTGACCAGCGTGTTTCACTCTCCAGGACACAGGGAAGTGGCAGGACCCCTCTAGTGATACAACGGCCCTGGAACGCTGACTCAGGACCCCCAGCATGCTTCTGCTTGGAGCAGTGGGGTCCTCCCTCACACTCCCAGGAGCGCTAAGTGCTGCCCTTCCCAGGGGCCGGAGCCTGGTCCCCAGACTCAGAGGCATTTACACTCAGCCCAGGCCTAGGGGTGTCCTGCTCCCCTGTGCCTAGGCTGCGGTCCTCCCTAGTGAAAAGTGCAAGTCACTCAGTCCATGTCTGACTCTTTGTGACCCCATGGACCGTAACCCACCAGCCTCCTCTGTCCATGGGATTCTCCAGGCAAGAATACTGGACTGGGTTGCCATTTCCTTCTCCAGGGGATCTTCCTGACCCAGGGATCGAACCTGGGTCCCCTGCATTGCAGGCAGATTCTTTGCCTTCTGAGCCACCAGTGCTCCCGAAGTGGGATTCATCTCTGGGACTTAGCTTCCCCCTCCCGCTGTGTCCCCCAGATCGTCGCCCCTTCAAGGTAGGAACAGTCAGAACCTTCCTTAGCTTCTCGGCTCACCACATTCTTCCCCGCACTTTCTGTCTCAGCCCTGTTCCCTTTTGCCTCCACAACTTCGCACAAGCTGTTCCCTGTGCTTGAAGCACTGTATCCTTGACCTACTCTCCTCTCCCCAACCTTCACCACTCCTTTAGCCTCCCTCTCTTCTTAGTTTGTGACCTCGATGAGTTACCTCCCTTTGCTTTTGTTTTCTCATCTGAGAACTGTTGCGGAGATTAAATTAGAGAATGTTTATAGACCGTGTAGAACACTGTTTGGTATGTAGTGAGCACTCACGGAAAGTTTGCGCTATGATTTTTATTGCCTACATTATTCGTCAGGTCTGAGTTTAAGCATCACTACCTCTGGGAAGCCCTCTCTGACTATCTCTGCCAAGTCAGAGTTTCTTCCCTTGCTCTGTGCCCACAGGCATCCTGCTTAGAGTAAGAACCCATCGCTTGAAATACCAAAGCAGCTATTTACTCTTCTCATCTCTGACAGCAAAGATGATAGTCTGTCTTGTTTGCTCCTGCATCTTCAGCACCTAACACATTGCCTGCCACATTATCGCAAATGAATAGATCCTCGCGAAAAAGAGGATGAATGAGCAACAGAACAAGCAATTACTCTCTGCAGCACCAGTAGGTTCCCACAGTGGTGGCCAGGGTTTCCTCCGCATCTGAGAAGAGCTCCTTTTCCCTCCACTCCCCTCCCTGCCCCCTGGCGAACAGCAGCCTGGAGTTTAGCATTCATGGCCTGCTTAGCACTTTCTCTTCTCCCGAGCCTGCCTTTCAGAACAGATGCCTCCTCCCTCCCAATCAGTCCCCTCTGATGCCGCACCTGGAGCTTCATCAAAGGACCCTGATTTCCTTCCCGCCACCCAAGCCTAACACATTCCTGCCGCCAAAGGGGCTGACCCCTCCCCAGCTGGCTGGGCCCTGCCCTGGCAGGGAAGCCAAGCCTGGCGTCACAGTCCCACACCCCAGTCCTTCCAGAACCATGCACACCATTCACATAGACACAGACAATCCACAAAAGCAGATGGGAATCTAGGCAAAGATAATCCAAAAAAACCAGTGGAGGATCCGGAAGTCATTTCTATTTAGCTTTGAAGTGCATTCGGTGAAGTTACTTTTCCCCCCACCACAGATTTCGTTCCTTAATCCTCTTTGACTTCAGCTAGCATTAAAATGAGTGTGCCTGCCCTGTGCACACACTGGGGACAAAACCCCAGATACCCTAACAGCTGTAAGGAGAAGTTTTAAATTTGCAATTGGCCAACACGAAGAACCAGAGCCTGTTGGGGTCCAGAGCCCCAGAATCAGGGGTGATGCAACCCCAGAATCAGACCCTGAGAAGGCCCCTGCCATTCTTGCCCCTCTGGGAGAGCAGCATTGCCAGAGATAAAGAATAGTTCCCCCCACCACCACCATCACACATGTTCATGCATGTTTGCAGACACACACACTCACACACTGGATCAGTTTTTCCCAGAGGAGGAGAAATCAAGATCGCTGCTCATTTACCTGGAAGAACTTCTCAGAACCCTGATCGAGGGCAGAATTCCTAGCACTCCTAAGAGGAGTGAGAGGTCTTGGTCACATCTCCATCCACTGTCTTCCCAGCCACTGGGAACATTCCCTCCTTCTATGTAGAAGAAGAAATGTATTCGGAGGCTGTGTGTCATACTTAATTGGCTGACTCACCTGGAGCATGTCACTTAACCTCTCTGATCCTCAATATTCTCTGAACAATGGCTGCTAATATCTGGGCTTCCCTGTTAGCTCAGCTGGTAAAGAATCTGCCTGCAATGCAGGAGACCTGGGTTTGATCCCTGGGTTGGGAAGATTCCCTGGAGGAGGGCATGGCAACCCACTCCAGTATCCTTGCCTGGAGAATCCCATGGGCAGAGGAGCCTGACAGGCTGCAGTCCGTGGGGTCACAGAGAGTCAGACACGACTGAGCAACCAAGCACAGCACAGCACAGCCTGGTCTGCTCACCTCACCAGCTGGTTCTCAGTGGTGAATGCGGAGTTAGCTGTGGGCATCACCTTAGTCACCCCACCACCATAATGGTAGCAAATGCTAGTTGAGCATTCACGATATACCAGCCCCTCTTTGCAGAGCTTTATTAACTCCCTGAATCCTTAAACCACTTCCTAAAGCAAGTGTTAATATTCTCATCCCCCTTCTAGAGATGCAGACACGAAGGCTCAGAATGCTTGCCAAACAGCCCCAGGTACCCCAGAGCCAGGATTTGAACCCAGCAGGCCTTGGACTACAACCTCCCCAGGGGCTCACAGTGCAGCAGGGACACAGGTACAGTGAGCACAGGACGTGGAGACATCCGCTGGTGAGGAGGCCCCTCCTGTCCCTTGGAAATGAAAGCGGCCAGGCTGCTTAGGCCAGTCGGGTTAGTGACCCCAGTGAGCTAGGCCTTGGCAGGAAAGGGTAGCTGTGCCAGCTCTAGACCACCGCCAGGTCTCTGCCTCCCCTCCACTCCCATCTCCCCCAGCCTTGAACATTCCTTCACTCATTAGACAAACCTCTGTTGGAGGCCTACTGTGTGCTGGGCCCAAGGGAGGCTCTGGACACCACCACGCTCCCCTGATTATCACCTGCCCCTCCCCATTACTACAACCCAGAACGCCCCCACACTGGCAACATGCCCAGAGGGGCCTGATGGACGCCCCTGACCCAGCCCCTACTCCTGGACAAAGCCGGAAGGGTAGGAATGTCTGGGCATCGTGACCCTTAATTCTATGGTAGGGTGAGAGACAGCATGGAGGAGTCACACATACTCACATACTCTTGAATGCCTTCACCTGGAAGTGGCACGTGGCACCTTTGCTCACATTCAATTGGCTGGAACTAGTCATGTGACTCCTGGATGCAAAGGAAGCTGGGAAATGTAGTCCTTTGTGCCCAGGGAGTCAAGGAGAATCAGATCTGCTGAACATTCTCCTCTATCATGCTTTTTTTTTTTTAATTCATGGGTTTCCCTGGTAGCCCAGCTGGTGAAGAATCCACTTGCAATGCAGGAGACCTGGGTTTGATCCCTGGGTTAGGAAGATCCTCTGGAGAAGGGAAAGGCTACCAACTCCAGTATTCTGGCCTAGAGTCCATGGGGTCACAAAGAGTTGGACATGACTGAGCGACTTTCACTAAATTCTTTTATTGAATGAAAGTTTCTTAAGTCACTCAGTCGTGTCCAACTCTTTGTGACCCCATGGACTGTCACCTGCCAGGATCCTCCATCCATCCTCCATCCACCCTCCATCCATGGGATTTTCCAGATCAGAATACTGGAGTGGGTTGTCATTTCCTTCTCAAGGGGATCTTCCCAACCCAGGGATTGAACCTTAGTTTCCCATATTACAAGCAGACTCCTTACTAGCTAAGCCACCAGGGAAGTCCAATTCTATAGTGCCTTCCTATTTTCAAAAGTTTAACACACATAATTTCATACAATCCCATAAATACCCTTTTATCCCTCCTATGCTTACCTTGCCCTTCCCCCTGCCTCTTCCCATTGGTAACCACTAGTCTGTTTTCCGTATCTGTCAGTCAGTCAGTTCAGTTGCTCAGTCATGTCTGACTCTTTGCAACCCCATGGACTGCAGTACGCCAGGCTTCCCTGTCCATCACCAACTCCCGGAGCTTGCTAAAACTCATGTCCATCTAGTCGGTGATGCCATTCAACCAGCTCATCCTCTGTCGTCCCCTTCTCCTCCCGCCTTCACTATTTCCCAGCATCAGGGTCTTTTCAAATGAGTCAGTCCTTTGCATCAGGTGGCCAAGTATTGGAGTTTCATCTTCAGCATCAGTCCTTCCAATGAATATTCAGGACTGATTTCCTTTAGGATGGACTGGTCATATCTCCCTGCAGTCCAAGGGACTCTCAAAAGTCTTCTCCAACACCAAAGTTCAAAAGCATCAATTCTTTGGCACTCAGCTTTCTTTATAGTCCAACTCTCACATCCATACATGACCACTGGAAAAATCATAGCTTTGACTAGATGGACCTTTGTTGGCAAAGTAATGTCTCTGCTTTTTAATAAGACATCTAGATTGGTCATAGCTTTTCTTCCAAAGAGCAAGCATCTTTTCATGGCTGCAGTCACCATCTGCACTGATTTTGGAGACCAAGAAAATAAAGTCTGTCACTGTTTCCATTGTTTCCCCATCTATTTGCCATGAGGTGATGGGACCAGATCCATGATCTTAGTTTTTTGAATGCTGAGTTTTAAGCCAACTTTTTCACTCTCCTCTTTCACTTTCATCAAGAGGCTCTTTAGTTCTTCTTTACTTTCTGCCATAAGTGTGGTGTCATCTGAGGTCATTGATATTTCTTCTGGCAATCTTGATTCCAGCTTGTGCTTCATCCAGCTCAGCGTTTCTCATGATGTACTCTGCACATAAGTTAAACAAGCAGGGTGACAATATACAGCCTTGACGTACTCCTTTCCCAATTTGGAACCAGTCTGTTGTTCCATGTCCAGTTCTAACTGTTGCTTCTTGACCTGCATACAGATTTCTCAGGAGGCAGGTCAGGTGGTCTGGTATTCCCATCTCTTTCAGAAATTTCCACAGTTTATTGTGATCCACACAGTCAAAGGCCTTGGCATAGTCAATAAAGCAGAAGTAGATGTTTTTCTGGAACTCTCTTGCTTTTTCGATGATCCAGTGGATGTTGGCAGTTTGATCTCTGGTTCCTCTGCCTTTTCTAAATCCAGCTTGAACATCTATCTGGAAGTTCACAGTTCACGTATTGCTGAAGCCTGGCTTGGAGAATTTTGAGCATTATTTTGCTAGTGTGTGAGATGAGTGAAATTGTGCGGTGGTTTGAGCATTCTTTGGCATTGCCTTTCTTTGGGATTGGAATGAAAAGTGACCTTTCCTCTGATTCTGTATCACAGTGCTTTTTTAAAACCTGTTATCATTATCTGTTACCATACTTAATCCTCACAGCAATACTCAGCAGGAGATATTATGCCTGTTTCACAGATTAGAAAACTGAGGACATCTCCTCTGATCCAAATGCAGGAACTTCATTGTAGGGATTTTCATAAGCTCTTTTTGGCAGCTCCAAGCTCTTTTGTTTTTAACTTCCCTCCTGCTTCTCATCTGTGTTCTGGGCCAGCTGTTCTTAGCCTGGGTACTGTGAAACCAGGAGGTTCCCCCATGCTGTTGGCTATTAACAAAGAGCAGGGTATAAAAATGTGCAAACTTTGTTTTGCTAAAAAAAAATGAGTCAGTGTAAGTTCAAGGTTAACTCCAGGATGGCAACAATCTCTAGGAGGCTGTGAATGGGAGGATAGTTAGAACAGGAGCATGGGAGCAACAGAATACCCACGGGAGTATTTTTCCCTTGTGAATTTGAGTCTTCCCAGACGGAAGGCTGGAACCACTGCTCGCAGCATCTGAGAGTTTCAATCCGAGGCCCCATACAGAGCATCAGGGGTTTTTATGTGGCCATTTGAGAGAAGGCAGCAGCCATCTCATTGGACAGAACTGTGGTATTCTGGTCGCACTCTGGAGAGAGAAGCAGGGGGCAGACCCAAGAGTCAGGCTGATCTCAGAACACGGGCCCGTTAACCTCCTGAGCCTCAGTGTCCCCTTCTGCAAAATGGGAAGAGAAGCATCTACCTTCCGAGATCATTGAGAGGACGAAGCAAGACAGTGTCAGGAGAGCGCCGAGCCTGTGCTTGGCTGTCTGTCTTGCCTCTCTCTTCCCTGACTGATGGACGTGCGGGATGAGGTGGTGTGTGGCATTATAAGCCCAGAGCAGCAGCCACACGCAGCTCCATCTGTCAGGGGGTGTTTAAAATACTTTATTGGAAAAAAAATGGGGACGAGTTAAATACTCAGTACAGAAGACTGGTTAAATAAACTCTCAGATTGATGAAGACTGTACTGCCAAATGTTTACAGGGAATTTGAAGCAGCAAAGGAAATGTTTATGACACAATTTTGAGAGGGAAAAACAGGGCACAATATGGTACATGCAAGGCAGTATCAGCTTTATAGAAACAGGAGTTCAGTGACCTGGAAAAACGTGGCAGGGGGTCATCACCCTTTCCTTCAAATTGTGTTTCAGTTCATGTTTCTTTTTGCTGCCATTTCAGTTCTTCTTGTATCAATTTCAAGATTTATATTTGAAGATATGACAGATTGAGATGAGAAAACTGTCCTTTTCTAAAAAAACGCAAATGTGGAGTTTCTGTGGGTGTCTTGCCCTCGTATGTCAGAGACCTGATTGTCAGGTGTTGGGTGAGGTTAGGGTGAGGAAGGCATGGAAAGAGAAGCAGCAAGCTCTGCGGGGACAGGACTGACCTTGACCCCTTCCCTTCCCCTCCCCAGCTGTGTGACCTTGACCCCTTCCCTTCCCCTCCCTAGCTGTGTGACCTTGACCCCTTCCCTTCCCCTCCCCAGCTGTGTGACCTTGACCCCTTCCCTTCCCCTCCCTAGCTGTGTGACCTTGACCCCTTCCCTTCCCCTCCCCAGCTGTGTGACCTTGACCCCTTCCCTTCTCCTCCCTAGCTGTGTGACCTTGACCCCTTCCCTTCTCCTCCCCAGCTGTGTGACCTTGACCCCTTCCCTTCCCCTCCCCAGCTGTGTGACCTTGACCCCTTCCCTTCTCCTCCCTAGCTGTGTGACCTTGACCCCTTCCCTTCCCCTCCCTAGCTGTGTGACCTTGACCCCTTCCCTTCCCCTCCCTAGCTGTGTGACCTTGACCCCTTCCCTTCCCCTCCCTAGCTGTTTGAACTTGACCCCTTCCCTTCTCCTCCCTAGCTGTGTGACCTTGGGCAAGTCGCTGAAACTTACAGAGCTCCTGGGTGCTCATGGTTCAAACGAGCGTGACCATTTCCCCCTCCGCAAGGACCTACACAGACAGATCGCAAAGCCTTTGGCACAGAGTCGATGTAGAGCAGGGGTTCGATGGACGCTGACGCTTCTCCCTCTCTGTATCCCATGGGTGTTTCTGGGCACATGGCTGCCCCATCACCCAGCTCGAGATACTGGCACCTGCTGCAGAGGCCTTTGGCTCAGGATTGATGTCAGCTTTACTTGCCACCAACGTGGATCCCGTCCCTGCACCACGAGTGCTTCCCCCAAACCGTTGGGCTCCTGAAACTTGATTGCAACTCTCTGTGCGAGTCACGGAGTGTAGCTGTCGACAGCATCATCTTCAAAGCGGTGCTGAGTTACAGAGCAGCTGCTTCCTTTACCAAGAGCCTTTGAAGTCCAAGCCCCAGCAAGCAGGGTGATTGGAGAGGGTGACCTTGAAAGGTCCTCTCCAACCCAGGGGTCTGAGATTCTCTTCCGTGCTTTCATCACATTCCCTGGGGGGTAAAGTGGGCTACATTGAGCTACACCAGCTGCCACCACAGCCTGGGACGCTCACACTCCCCTCCCCTGGCTCCCCACTGCCTGTCTATCCTCCAAGGCACCACACAAGCGTCACCCTCCTCTGGAAGCCATCCTGAACCTCACAGCTCTCCTTCCTGAGGGACCAGGAGCACCACCCCCCAATTCTTTTCTACGTCCTCAGTAGCATGAGCACCTTGAAAATGACTGTCGTGCCCCTGGACCCTGGGCTCCTGTACTCAAGGCAGGATCTGGCCCAGAGCAGGTGCTGAAGAGACTCTGGATAAATTAGTTAACCCCATTCCCCCTACCAGAGATATAGCTCACCAGTAAAGCCATTGTGGCATACCTAGAAAGGACCAGACGTACAATGATTGTATCTCTGTGCTAGGCACCTGCTAAGCCTTTCATGATTCCCTTTAATTCCCCAAAAGTACCCCAGGAGGAAGGACTTACTGTCCCCATTTTACAGATGAGAACACTGAGGCTTGGAGAGTTTAAGTGACTTGCCGATCGTGTGGCAAAGTGGCCCTGAGACTGGACTCTTCAACACTCCTCTCTGTCACATGTCTATCAGAGAACAGGAGGCTCTTTCCAAGAATTTAACTATTTCCCTTTGAGGACATATGAGGGGATAAAAATAATGACTCGAGGTGTAATTGACAAATCCTGAAACTCACCCATTTTAAGTGCAGAATTCAATGATTTTTAGTACATTTTATAGAGTTGTTCAACAACCACCATAGTCTAATTTTTGAGCGTTTCCGTCATTCTAAAAAATAACCCGTTAGCCAACAGCATGCATTCCCACTTCCAGCCCCAGGCAACCGCCAACGTACTTTCTGCTGGGAACACTTCATATAAACAGAATCACAACGTACAGCCCTTTGTGTCTGGCTCCCTTCACTGAGACGGTGCTCCTGAGGTCCCTCCATGTTGTAGCTCAGACCAGCACTTGGCTCCTTCTTATTGACATACAGGGGTGCCGTCATACTGGTACGCCACATTTCATTTACCCGTTAACCACTTGACGGACATTCGGGTTGTTTTCAGTCTGGGGGTGTTTTGAATAATGGCGCTGCCACGATGTTCACATACAAGTCTTTGGGTCAGAAATCCTAAAGGTAGAATTTCTAGGTTATACGGTAAAATTATGCTTTACTTTGCAAGACACTACCAAATTATTCTCCAAGTTGCTGCACCATTGTGCGTCCCCACCAACAGTGTGTGAGGATTCCAGTTTCCCCACATCTTCACCAGCCCTGGGCATTGCCTAGTTTTTAAAAAGTGCACCCAGTCTCCTGGAAAGTGGGAAGTGGTATTTCATTTCGGTTTTAATTTCCTTTCTCTGATGAATGATAGTGCTGAGCATCTTTTCATGTACTTATTGGCCATTTGTGTATCTTATTTGGTGAAATATCTATTAGGACCGTTTGTCCATTTTTAATTGGGTTATTTGTCTTCTTGTTGAGTTGTGAGAGTATGGTTTTTTCGTCCATGAAAACCACGTTCTCAGAATTGCTTTGGGGAGAAAAGAGGAGGTTATCGGGCGGTGGGGGACAGATCTGAGTTTAGATCCGGGCTCTGCAGCTCTCAGGTGCAGACAAGTACTTTCAGTTCACCCCATTTCAGTCTCTTCTGTTTCAGGCAAACAGAGCATCAGCACATAGTAGGAGTTTGTCTTCCGTCTACTCAGAAATATTTATTTAGCCCAGCTCGATGCTGAGCACCATTGTTGAAGCTGGGAATACAGCAGAGGATAAGACAAACAGCCTAGACCTCGACCTCACGGAGCTCACATGCTAGAGATGGAAACAGACAATAAACAATTGCACAATAAACATACAATATAACATTCCAGAGTGATAACTGAAAATAATCAAGGTGAGGAGACAAAGTGTGGCCAGGAATGGAATGACCTGCAACCTTCTTGGGTAAGGCGGCAATCATTAGAAAATTGGTTTACCTGCACATCCCTGGCCCGACATATCAGTGGCTTAAACAAAGGAAAAGCTTCTTCTCTCCCACTCATCACCAGGGCTGGTTTCATGGCTCAGCTTCTCAAGGTCAACCAGGTACCCAGACGCCTTCCATATCACAGCTCTGCCTTCCCTAGAGCACGGCCCACCTCCGAAGCGGCTTGCACCTCATCCACACTGCAGCCACAGGAGGCGGGGAGTGAGAAGGAGGGGCACAAGCCTTCCCCTCAGGAATCGCCTGGAAGTTGCTCACGCCCTTTGCCTCCCTATGCACTGGCCAGCACTAAGCCACGTGGCCACACCTTCCTGCCAGGGGGACTGGGAAATGGAAACTTTATTCTGGGGCCCAGCCAGGTATCCAGTTAAAACTCAGGCATTTTGTCACCTTGAGTTATGGGATGATACTGTTGTAGGAAGGGGGAGGCCCCCTACAGGGCCCCAAGAGGGGGCTCTTGTCTAACATTCGGGAAAGAACTATCCAAGGAGACCCGTGCTGACGAAGCAAGAGACCTCACTAGGAAAGGGCGCCCGGGTGGAGAGCAGCAGGGAGAGGACGCCCGGGCGGAGAGCAGCAGGGAAAGGGCGCCCAGGAGAGCAGCTCTGCTGCGTGGCTCGCAGTCTTTTTGGTGATGGGATTCGTTTCCGGGTGGTCTTTGGCCAATCGTTTTAATTCAGAGTCTTTCCTGGAGGTGCACGCATCGCTCAGCCAAGGTGGATGCTAGCGAGAGGGATTCTGGGAAGTGGATGGACACCCGGTGTCTCCTTTCCACCTTTCCTGAACTCTTCCGGTTGGTGGCGGTTTATTAGTTCCGTATTCCTTATCAGGATCTCCGGTCATAAAACGACTCATGCAAATGGTTACTATGGTGCCTGGCCAGGGTGGGTGGTGGTGGTTTCAATCAGTGTGCTTCCCCTAACAGTACTGGGGGATATCAAACAGCCCTTGCCATGGGTGGTCAGGGAAGACTCCTCTGAGGAGCTGAGCAAAAATCTGAGTGAGGTGAAGGAGGGAGCCATGCAAGGCTCTGAGGGAAGGGCATCCTATGGCAAAGACAAGAGAAGTTCTGACATTCCTGAGTCAGGAGGAAGGTTGGGTGTGGGATGGAAACCAAGAAGTCCACAGTGGCTGGAAGGGAACAAGAAGGGGGAAACTTGGTAAAAACAATAATATGTTTGGCAAAACGACCAGGCCAGATAATGTTGAGGAGGGTAGATTTTACTCCAAGTGGAAGACAATCCTCGAGAGAGCAGTGAATCCAGCACTGACCATCTGAAATGATCTCATTACCCAAAGAGGGCTCAGATAAGAGCTGGGACCTAAGCAGAAGGTGAAAAGTGGTCCAGTGAGATATCTTTTGGGAGGACAGTGAACAGGTCTTGTTGAGATGGACTAAATGTGAAACAGCAAAAACAAAGGGAATCAAAGGCGACTCCTGTTTTCCAGATTGAGCTTTTCCTCTCTTACAGGGGTGTGGCCAATTGCGAGAAGACTAACGGGTCATGAATCTAAAAGTCAGTCCATGCCGCCTCTTCTGCTCCAAACCCACACGCATTCCCACTTCGTACGATGGCCCGGGTGCTCTCCCCTGACCCTTAGAACCATCCCAAGAGGGAAGTGCTGCTTTCTGTCTTTTTAGATGAAAGCACCAAACCAGGAGGGGTAATGGGGTGTTTAAAGTAGCGTACCCTGTGAGCGGTGGGCACAGGATTTGGGGCTGATTCTTGGGCGCAAGCTCCTACACGTCAAGTGACGTCAGGGGAGCCCATGGCCCCCCTGAGGCTGGGCAGGAGTTGCTGGCTTTGGATCAGGTCCTCTGCTGTCCCTCCAGCCTCTACCTCCACACACGCGCACACAAGCACAGACATCTGTACGCGCAAACACACAGACATCTGTACGCACACACACACAGACATCTCTGCGCGCACACACACAGACATCAGCAAGCACAAGCACAGACATCCACGCGTGCACACGCACAGACATCCGCGCGCGCACACGCAGACTTCGGCGCGCGCACACGCAGACATCCGAACGCGCACACGCAGACGTAGACGTCCGCGCGCGCACACGCAGACGTCCGTGCCCGCACACGCAGACGTCCGTACCCGCACACACACAGACGTCCGTGCGCGCACACACACAGACGTCCGTACGGGCACACACAGACGTCTGTACGCGCGCACACACAGACGTCTGTACGGGCACACACAGACGTCTGTACGCACACACAGACGTCTGTGCGCACACACAAAGACATCTGCACACACACAGACACCTCTACGTGCACAAACAGACATCTGTGCGCGCGCACACACAGACATCTGTGCACACACACAGACATCTGTGCGCGCACACGCACAGACATCTGTACACACAGACAGACATCTGTGCGCGCACACACACAGACATCTGTACACACACACAGACATCTGTGCGCGCACACACACAGACATTTGTACACACACACAGACATCTGTACGTACACAAACAGACATCTGTATGCGCGCATGCACAGACATCTGCGTGCGCACGCACAGACATCTGTACACACACACAGACATCTGTACGCGCACACACACAGACATCTGTACGCACACACAGACATCTGTACGCACACACAGACATCTATACGGGCACACACACAGACATGTGTACGCGCACACACAGACATCTGTACGCGCACACACAGACGTCTGTACACGCGCACACACAGACGTCTGCACGCACACACACAGACGTCTGTACTTGCACGCACAGACGTCTATACACACACACAGACATCTGTACTTGCACACACACAGACATCTGTATGTGCACGCACAGACGTCTATACACACACACAGACATCTGTACTTGCACACACACAGACATCTGTACACGCACACAGACATCTGTACACGCACACAGACATCTGTACACACACACAGACATCTGTACACGCACACAGACATCTGTACGCACACACAGACATCCGTACGCGCACACACACACTCATACCTCTCCTCTCTCACTTCTTCATTTGGCACTAGAAGCCCGCAGAGGGCCCAGCCTGCCTGGCTAAAATGGCCACGACTCTGTCGTTGTCAAAGGCACAGTGTCCTTCCATCCGTGCACGGACACCAGAACTTCCTTCCTGCACAGGAGATCCTCTCTGAGCCCTCGGTGAGGGCTGCGGTATTCCCAAGACCTCCTTGGATGGGGCCTTGGGAATCATGGGGCTCTTCCCCAAGGCTTGCCCTTGCAGATGTACAATACACACAGCTGGGGCGCCAAGAATCTCTCCCAGGCTCCCACTTTTGCCTGATGTTTCCTCTCTGCTTGCTGGCTAAGAACAAGGACCCTAGAACCAGACTGCCTGCGCTTGAATCCTAGCCTGACTGCTTACTAGCTTTGTACTGTTGGACTGCTAAGTCACTTCAGTCGTGTCCGACTCTGTGTGACCCCATAGACGGAAGCCCACCAAGCTCCCCTTCCCTGGGATTCTCCAGGCGAGAACTCTGGAGTGGGCTGCCGTTTGGGCAAGAAGCTCAACTCCAGAAGCCTCAGTTTCTTCATCGGAGGACTGCTGACAGTGATCATACCTAGCACGAGGGATTCTTGGGAGAGTCACATGCCTGGATTGGTGCCTGGCACGTATGGTAAATGTTAGATGATATTGTATTATTATTAGATGACATTAACGTTAAACTGATGGGCTCTTTCTAAGGTTGATCCTGGCAAAACCTCCTTCTGACTTCATGTGAACCAGACAGACTAATTCTCCGCTGGTGTTAGCATCTCTTTTTAGCCATCATCTGCGGTAAAGCTTATCCCGACTCATTCCAAAGCTTGTTTCACCTTCCATCCTCAGCGTTACCTTTCTCTCTGTCTTCCTTCCTTCCAGCCCCTCTGACTTTCCTTCTGTATAAGATATGCTCCTACCTCAGGGCCTGTGCATATCTCTCTAAAGCAGAAACTCTCTAAGAATAAGACACTCGAGGTCGCCGGGCCGAGATTTAATCGCAGGTCACCTGGCCCAGAGACTGAGCACTAAACCCCCATGCTAGTGGCCTCCTTCCCTCTCCTCCCGTCTCCCAGTGTCCTGCGTTCCTCATCCAGGGCTCTGCCCCTGGGGACACACATTCCTGATGGAGGTCTCCTTCCGCCTGAACTGTGAGCTCCAGGAAGGCTGGGCTGAGGTCCATTCTGCTCATGCTGCACCCCCTGGTATCCAGCATGTAGCGCTGAGTACACATTTACTGGATGAATGAATGAACGCCTGCCTGTCTCTGCTGCAAACGTGATCCCCGAAGCAGAGGCTGCATCTGCATCTCTGCATCCCCAGGGCTCTGCCAAGAGCCTGGCACCGGAAGCCATCAATGTGCACATTGAAATGAGACTGACCCATCTTCCCAGCACGTTCGCCAGCCGCACGGCCTCTGCTCCCCCTCTCGTGAGTGAGACAACTACCAGCCCCCAAGCACCCGCACGTGTCCACGCTTCCATACCTTGCACATTCTGTCCCCTCTTCCCAGAATGCCCTTCCTCCTTCATCTGCTGCAAGCTTCTTCCAGGCCGTGGGTAAACCTTCCAGGCCGTGGCTGAACCTCCACCCCCCCCCCCCGCCGGGCAGATTTTGGGCTCTCTCCTCTGCATGCTCCCAGCACATTCCTCCCCTTGCTGTGCCCTAGGGATGGAGTGTGACTTGTTTTCCTGCTAAACTGTGAGCCTACTGCAGAGTCAGTCTTACTCATTTGTATACCCCAACCCGGAGGCCAGGGGCTCCCAGAGACAATCCAATGCACAAGAGATGAATAGATGAGCAATCACCCCAGCTAACCAGCCCTTCCCAGCGCTCCTCTGTGGCCAACAAGCTTCCAAGGCATTAACATATGCAATTCACAGGAGGCGGAATGGCTGTTAACAGCCCCTTGTTACTAGAGGGGGGAAGAGAGGCCTAGCGGTCAGAGAGCTTGTCCAAGGATGAAAGGGAAATCTCTCAACTTTGCAGGAGTGCTGGTGGCCGTGGGCGTTGCCACCCTAGGTGGCATGGAGATTGCAGAGGAGTCAAAAGGCACTGTCGCTCTTCCCAAGCCTTCTACACAGCTGTCAGCAGCTTGTCATTCTTGGGGCCTCAGGAAAGAGGACCCCTGCCCATCAGGAGTTCCCCACCCCACCCCATGAGCAGCCCTGAGGACTGAAACCGCCCCCTTGACATTTGTATCAAGCTAAGACTCCAGTGTAGCCTCTGGAGTGGCTGGCACCAAAACCTGCTTTTACTGGTAGCAATAAAGCAAGTCCTGAATCATACAGGAGGCGGCGCATGTCCTGTTCTTGGGGAGAGATGTGGAGCCAACAGGGCAGGAGAAGGGTTCTCATGGAGGCCCCGGGCTACAGGTCACGTTCTGTCCTCGTTGGGTGCCAAGTCTGATAAAGCTCACCAGCACCTCTGTACACAGGTGCTCAGTAACCAGGCTCTGCAGTGGGGTTTTCAGAGTCTCAGCTGCTTCGGGTGAATCTATCTTTCCTGTTGAATGGGGGATGGGGGGCTACCAGGGACCAGGACTTTGGGAGTAATACAAACACAGGAGTTCGGGTGGCCAAGTTAAGTCTCTGCTTCCCTAAGGGGTAAAAAAAATGAGCCTGGGGCAAAAAGACAAACAAACAGGAGAAATAAAGCAGAAGCAGCTTCACCTGGTGCCTCCTTAGACTCTCAGACAATGAACGACCCCCTTCTGTCTTCTGTGGGGGGCTCAGAGGTGGGCTTCTCCCAAGGGTCAGGGAGGGGGGTTCCATGCAAGGCGATGCAGCCGGAGCCCAATCCCTCCACCATCATGTCTCCACACCTCCTGTCTGAGTCCCCTACTGCGGCTGTCCCAAATCCCCACGCACAGCGTGGCTCGAAACAGCACACACTTGCAGTCCCGGAGCTCAGAACTCTGAGACAGGGCTCACTGGGCAAAGCGCCACACCCCCGGCCTCATTTCCAGTTACTATTTTGGGCGGTGCCTCCTGTGTGCCCGGCACTTTCAATAAGTCATCTTAAGTCATTTCTTCCTCTCAACAACCCCGGTGGGGTCAGGGATGCTCCACTTCTTTCCAAGGAAGAAACTCAAGGAGAGTCAAGCCACCTATAAACTTGGGGGGAGGGGGGAGGCTGGGGCCTTCTTTCATACAAAAAAATTATTGAAAATTATGTTTCCTGACCGTGTTAGTATAAACATTAATAGAAGCAAAGTGGCCAAGTTCAATTTTTTTAATTTCTGATTTTAAAAAGAAATTGACAGGACATCAAGACTCTGCCTTGTAATGCAAGGGACACAGTCTCGACCCTTGGTCCAGGAACTAAGATCCCACCTGCAAAGGAGCAGCTAAGCCCGTGCACGACAGTTCCTGAGCCCACACAGGGTCCCACACGCTGCAACTAAGACTGTCACAACCAAATAAATAAACTAAAAGAAAATGAAAACATGTTACGGCCCCCTGAGAGTGTGGCAGGCTCTCGCACAAGGGCCAGTGTATCAGGTGAATAAGCAGAGCCTGGGGGCCGGCGAAGGGACCCCGCAGGGTTACGCAGCCAGCAAGAGGCGAAGCCAAGGTCACACCCGGGAGGCCTCTGACCCCAGCACACTGGTCACTCCACCAATCACACGGCCACTCCATCAGCATCCAAGCAAGTCTCTGCAGAGTCAGACTCACAGCCACAGGGGCGCCCTAGGGTCCTCTTTTACTCGTGCCCAGAGAGGGGGTGCGGCAGCTCAGAGACACACAGCAAGTCAGTGCGCGGCCAGGACGAGGGCCCCGCCTCCTGACCCCGACGGCGCCTCAGGACTCTTCCCTGCCCCTCCCCCTTTCACACACCAACACTCTGAGCTGAAAGGCGCCCAGCTCCGGCGTCCCTGCACCCACAGTCACAGGTGCATGCTCCCACACACCGCACCACCACACACAATGCCCACGTGAGCCTCGGCCGCTGCGGCGCTGACCGTCTTCTCCCAGCTGTTAGGGTTCACCCCACGTGTTCATTTTACAGATGGGAAAGCAGGCCAGGCTGGGACCACCCTGATCAAAGCCGCTCAGCCGCTGATCAAGACCGCCAGTGCGGCGTCCAGCCCAGACCCCCGACCCCCAGGCCTGGCCTGCAAGCGCCCGCCGCGCTGATCACAGATGGCAGGAGCCGGCCCGAGGGGCCCCCTTTGTCCCTGCCCAGCCAGCAGAGGTGAAACAAGGCCACGTAACCGGAAAGTTCTGAGAGAGCCATTTCCAATCCCTCAGCGTCCAGGTCTGGCACAGTCACTGCCTCCAGCTCAGGCTCAGAGCAAGAAAAACCAGTTCCAGGAGGCTGCCCCAAGGCTTCAGGCCACCTCCCGCCCTGACTTTAACTGCAGGGGGAGGCCGGCAGCCTCAGTGTCCAGCCCCGGGCCCTGGGCCAAGCCCGAGGGTTTGGCCTCGGTCTGCAGAGTGAACTGTCGGCCCCCAGGCCCCTCTGGCTTCCCCTTCACACTATTATCTCTGCGGAGCCTCAGTTTTCCCACCTGGGAGGAATAATACTATAGCAGACCTCACTTTATTGGGCCTCCCAGGGACTGCATTTCTCACAAAGCTCGAAGGTTTGCAGCAACCCTGTGTCAGACAAGCCTGTTACTGCCATTTTTCCAGAAGCACTTATTCACTTCCTGTCTCTTGGCCACATTTTGATAATTCTCGCAATAGTTCAAACCCTCCGGAAGCAGAAAGATTATGACTCGTTGAAGGCTCAGAAGATGGTTAGCATTTTTTAGCAATAAAGAATTTTTTAATTGATGTGTGTACACTGTGTTTTTAGACATAATGCTATGGCGCACTTAATCAGCTATGGTATCATGTAAACATCTCCACATGAACTGGGAAACCGAAAATTCAGGTGACTCACTTTATTGCGATATTTGTCCTATTGTGGTGGTCTGGAACGGAAACTGTGGAGTCTCTAGGGCCTGCCTATGGCACCCACCCTGCAGGGTTGCTGCTGGTCAGGATTAAATGAGGTGCTGAGCACAGGGCATGGCACCTGGGGAGAATCAGAAGAGGAACGTGAAGGGGCTGACACTCAGGCCGGTTCCCGAAGGCCAAAATGGAGTGATGGTCTCACAAAGGACTAAGGCACCCTCTGAGGGGAACGTTACAGGGGTAGACACCAAGGCCAGGGAGGAAGCAGAGGATGGGGGTCCCCAACCAGAGACTTCACAGTGGCCTCTGGCACCACAGAGGGATCTCTGACCCGGCCCCCACACTGCCAGGAGCGGAGTCCCCACCCACTGTCCTCTGCAGGTTCCCACGGTGGGGCACGTGTCTTGCACCACAGGGCTGAAATTTCCAATTCCCCACCCATTTTACAGATGGTAAAACTGAGGCCACAGAAACAGGAGTCACCGGCCAAGATTTCATGACGATGCCAGGACCCAAACCCAGAGTGCCCTGACTTTTGAAGGCACCAACTAACCACAGTAGTTTGGAGACAATGAATCTCCAAATCACTCAGCTATCCAGGGGACAGTTTTCTCCTTTTTTTTCTCCTTTGTCTTTAAGCATTATCCAACATCTAACTCAACACAGTGGACTTGTCCCTCCAGCCCTGAGAACAGCTTAAAGAAAGAATGGATTGCTGAGCTCCATTCCCCATGTCACCCCGACACTGTCCCTGCTCCAGGCGCGACCACACACATCTGTCCTCCCTGTCTGAGTCGCCCCCCACCCCTGACGCCCTTCCTCTGCAACCTCTGGGAAGTTACACCCCCTCCTTCCAGATTCTGCTCCTCCGACCCTCCCTGATGGGTCTTGGCCCTGCAGATGGCAACCCGTTGGCCCTAACCCCGGGCATTTAAACAGCCTGAAGAGCCCCTCTGGACCGCGTTCACTTGCCCTGTTAACGCGATAACTGATCTGTCCTCATTTATGCAACTGTTTGTTCAACAAAGGCTTCCCGAACGCCAGCCAAGGGTCAGACACTCCCTCCAGCCACTTACCTCCTTGTGAGGGGAGGGCACTTTGTTACAGCCATGAGGCGCTGGGCATCCCGGGGGATTCAGCGGGGCTCCTGTTCTAGTCTCAGGTGCCTTCCAGTAGAGGAACTTTGCCAAGGAGGAAAGAGTCTCTCCCATCACTGCTGGCGCTCCCTGGAGGTGAGGGCCCTCGAGGTGTCTGAACCATCTTGCATCTCCTCCTGGGTGGCCGTAGGCTTTGGCGGACAGTGATTCTGGCTCTGCCACCTCTCAGTGAAGTGTTTGGACAGAGTCACTTCCTCTTGGGCCTCGGTTCCTCTTTCATGAACAGAATTGGGGGCTCCTACCTCATCGATTTACTGCCTGATGGAGATGTAGCCCCCAAGCACATGGAGGGAGTGAGGCCAGCTGCAGGGTACGGGGTCCCTGAGCTGACCTTCCAGAGCAGTGGCCTAGAGCAGTGGCCCTGGCAGACGGCTCCCTTTTCTGTGGATTTGGGAGCATCGCCTCCTTTTGTATGGTCTCTGCTCTCTGACCTGTAGGGCAAGAGGGTTGGACCAGGTTGCTGGAGGAAGCCTGCTGCCTAGAAACAGGACAAGTCATCAAGTCTCTGCCCTGAGTGGTCTGGGCTTCATCTGTCCCCTCACTGCCCCTCCACCCCAGGCTCTCAGACAGCGATGGAAATGGGAACACAACACCTCTGAAGATGGAGAATAAAATAAGCAGTATTCACCCATCACCAACTAAAGGGATGCGGAGGAAAAGCATCGGGCAAACAGCCTCACCACCTTGCACCATGGAGCCCCGAGGGCAGAGCTGGACTGTCTTTAAATTATGGAACTTGGGAAACTGGAAGGCAGAATACAGAAGAGAACCATGCTCCTAGGAAGTTGGGGGACAGAAGGAATGGGACCCCACCTGGGGGACCTGGACAAGGAAACCTAATGGAGGCTCTCCCCTCTCTCGATTGGAACCACCACCTCCCTCATTGTTCCCTGGTTCTTGGTGACTATTGATGCGGGGAGTCCCACAGCTTGTATTATTTTTGGAACGGTCCATGAACGTTCATAAAGGAAAGCTTCGACTAAAACTGGAGTCAGGAGGGCCTGTAGAAGGAACTGTCACACCCCACTCACCGTCCATCCCCCGCAACAGGAAGGCATCACTCACTGACTCCAAAGGGAAGAGACGTGCCTTGCGCTCCCCAAAAGGCATGCCAGCTACGTTACTGCTGCAGAGGGAGGAAGGCCCCCTTCCCGCCCAGCAACAAGCCCGTCTCATCCTCTGCTGCACCCCTCTCCTTCCGCCTCCAGTCTCTCCCAGCGTCAGTGTCTGTTCCAATGAGTCGGCTCTTCGCCTCAGGTGGCCAATGAGATCTTTCCATTTACTCAGTTAAATTTTGTTTTTTAGCAGTTTCAATCAAGGGAATTCTTTCCTTGGTTCTTACCTCGAGCTTTCTTGCCGGAAGTCCTAGAACTCACTGGGTCTCCGCTCATTCCTGTCTACTTGGAGACTCACTCTGGCCAAGTCAACACTCCACGCGCTTTCAGGTGTTTGGAACAATCGCTACACACAGACCTTAGGGCTTCTGCACCAGGGGGCCCTCTGGTTTGACTGCCTTTTCCCCACCTGTCCAGCTATCATATCCCTCGTGAGTCAGCTCTGAGATGCCCCTAACCCCGCAAAGCCCCGGCTCTTTGCTCCTTATTCCCATCGCACCTCAAGCACCCCTGCTGTGTTTCATGGTAACTTTCTCGATGCTGTCCTGTCCCTCTAGAATTTCTGGAGGGTGGGGTGGATCTAAGAGGGCAAGAGGGTCTGAGGCTGAGCTTGCCGTCTAAGGTGACTGACCCTGCCTGAACTTCAGCGTCCCACCTACAATGTGGGAACAATCCATTCTACTGTCATTCTACCTGGGCTGCACGTTACCCCAGGAAATTGACACTGGCTCCTACAGTCAGTTCAGTTCAGTCGCTCAGTCATGTCCAACTCTTTGTGACCCCATGGACTGCAGCACGCCAGGCCTCCCTGTCCATCACCAGCTCCCGGAGTTCACTCAAACCCATGTCCATCGAGTCGGTGATGCCATCCAACCATCTCATCCTCTGTCATCCCCTTCTCCTCCTGCCCTCAATCTTTCCCAGCATTAGGGTCTTTTCAAATAAGTCAGTTTTTTGCATCAGGTGGCCAAAGTATTGGAGTTTCAGCTTCAACATCAGTCCTTCCAATGAATATTCAGGACTGATCTCCTTTAGGATGGACTGGTTGGATCTCCTTGCAGACCAAGGGACTCTCAAGAATCTTCTCCAACATCACAGTTCAAAAGCATCAGTTCTTTGGAGCTCAGCTTTCTTCACAGTCCAACTCTCACATCCATACATGACTACTGGAAAAACCATAGCCTTGACTAGACAGAGCTTTGTTGGCAAAGTAATGTCTCTACTTTGTAATATGCTGTCTAGGTTGGTCATACCTTTCCCTCCAAGGAAGGAAATTAATTTCATGACTGCAGTCACCATCTGCAGTGATTTCGGAGCCCAAGAAAATAAAGTCAGCTACTGTTTCCACTGTCTCCCCATCTATTTGCCATGAAGTGATGGGACCAGAGGCCATGATCTTAGTTTTCTGAATGTTGAGCTTTAAGCCAACATTTTCACTCTCCTCTTTCACTTTCATCAAGAGGCTCTCTGGTTCTTCTTCACTTTTTGCCATAAAAGTGGTGTCATCTGCATATCTGATATGCAGATATTGATATTTCTCCCAGAAATCTTGATTCCAGCTTGTGCTTCCTCCAGCCCAGCATTCCTCATGATGTACTCTGCATATAAGTTAAATAACCAGGGTGACAATATACAGCCTTGACGTACTCCTTTTCCTATTTGGAACCAGTCTGTTGTTCCATGTCCAGTTCTAACTGTTGCTTCCTGACCGTCACACAGATTTCTCAAGAGGCAGCTCCCACAGTCAGCAAGCCCTGAAATCTCAGTGGCTTAACCCAATGCTTTTGAACTGTGGTGTTGGAGAAGACTCTTGAGAGTCCCTTGGACTACAGGGAGATCCAACTAGTCCATCCTAAAGGAGATTAGTCCTGGGTGTTCATTGGAAGGACTGATGTTGAAGCTGAAACTCCAATTCTTTGGCCACCTGATGCGAAGAGCTGACTCATTGGAAAAGATTCTGATGCTGGGGAAGATTGAAGGCGGGAGGAGAATGGGATGACAAAGGATGAGTTGTTGGATGGCATCACTGACTCAATGGACATGGGTTTGGATAAACTCCGGGAGTTGGTGATGGACAGGGAAGCCTGGCGTGCTGTGATTCATGGGGTCACAAAGAGTTGGACATGACTGAGGGACTGAACTGAACTGAACTGAACACAATACCAGTTTATGGTCACAATCTGGTTCCAGAAGGCCATATGGCCTCTGAGGCCACCTCGGCAAGGAGACTGAAGGGAGTAGGGAGAGAGAAGGGAGGAGGGAGAGTGACGGGAGGAGGGAGAGGGGAGGGAGGGGGGAGAGGAGAGGGAGGAGGAAGAGGGGAGGGAGGAGGCCGCCCATGGCCTTTTCACTGCCTCAATCCGGAAGCCACTCAGGTCATGCCCACTGGTTCTTTCTAGGCCGTAACTCCACCCAATGCCTGCCACCACAGAGGGTCTGGGAAATGTAGTTTTCCTGGGTACCCAGGGAAGGGAGACTGAAGCAGGACTCAGGCTGACTGTGCTTAGCCTGTGTTGGGACAGAGCCTAGTCTCCGCGTACGGATGAGGACTACATGACACGGAATGTGGGGCTCCTGGCGCAGAGGTGGGCACATAGTAGGCGCTCCGTGAAGTTGCTGCTCACCCTCTAATGGCTTCTCATCCTCAGACCAGCCCAGCATCTGGCCCCCAGAGGAGGTCAGGTGGGTGCTCTGCGCAGTACCCACCCCCGGACCCTGTCCCCAGGCTCCCCTGGCCGCTCTCCCCGCGGCCTCCCCTCCCGCCTCTGCCCTCAGCCGCTTGTCTGGGGCTGCTGTCTCCCTCTTCTGCACCTGGACCACTGTCTCTTTTCAGAGCATTGATTTGCAATCAGCCAGAGCAGCTCTAATGGGCCAGTGAGGCCCCTGGCTGTGCTGAGTTAGCTCCATTTAGAGGCTCGGGGCTGTGGAAGGCAAACCTGTTCTGCCTCTCCGGGGCCAACACCACCTCCTCAGTCCGTGAGAGACGCAAGAGTCAGATCCAGACTTGGGGCTGCCACAGCTGCTTTCCTAACCAGGGCTAAACTCGGTCTCTCCCACAGGTCCTTCTGCTGGCTTAGGGGAGTAGCCGGGAGCCATGGCCAGGCTCACCAGGTTCTCCCACCCACTGGGGGTGGGCAGGAGATGGTCTCTGCTTCTCCCCCTCCTGATGGTCTCTTGAAAAGTACACAGGATTTGGGGCCTAAGAGAGGGCTGTCCTTGACACACCGCAAAGCAACTCATCCAATCACCATGACAACTTATATAAAAACAGGTTTTACTAGCCCGGGTTTACAAGTGAAGAAATTGAGCTCAGAGGTCACCAAGCACTGTTTCCGAAACTTATCTGGCCAGAAAACCTTTTTTTCTGCATGGAGTAAATGCAAAACACTTTAAAACATGCCACCCTGGGCTGGCCTATTTCTTACCCTAAAAGCTGATTTGCCACATCCATTCAAAAGCTTAGCATGCACTTCCCCTAGCTCAGGGGTTCTTAACCAGGACTCCAAGAGTCTGGGCCTTCCAGAATTTGCACGTGAAGTATTATGTGTAGTTGGACTTTTCCAGCAAGGGTCTATAACTTACAGTAGGTCCCCAGAGGGCTCTGGGTCCCAAGGGGAGACAAGGACAGCTGCCCTGGTTTGAGTCCCTGGAGAGAAGGCCCAGTTTTGATCTGGGGTTTTGCAAAAGTGAACAGAACAGCAGCGATGTGGGAAAGTAGCAGGCGCAGCAGAAATGGCCCGTGTGACAGCAGGGACAGGGGTACAGTAAACAGATGAGCTCGGCTGGAGCAGAGCGCGTGCTTGGGAACAGTGACAGATGAGCTCAGGGCATTGAAAGGGCCTGGAGCACAGGCTGAGGCGTTGCGACGTGATCGGGAGGCCGCGGGGAGCCGTGGGACATCTCGGGGCCCGCAGCGGCAGCTCAGAACATGGCCTGTGGAAGAGGAAGGCAAGAGCAGAGGGGAGAGGTGAGCTGCTCCGAGGACGGCCGGCTCCAGGGAGCGTGCCGCCCCTGGAAGGGCACGTGGGTCTGGCAACAGCCTGGAGTGTTGCAGGAGGAGACTTGAGCAACGACACCAGGGCGCACAGCCTGGTTTCAGATCTAAAGGGACCTGCTTTGCTTTGAATCTCAGGGCTGCCATTTCCTAGCTGTACGGCTTCGGGCAAAGAACATTACTGAGTTTCTTCCTGGTAAAACAGGGGTAAGCACGCCTGCTTGGTGAGACTGTGAACATTCACTTTAGTGAGAAACTACCTCTGAAGCCCTTAGCCCGGGACAAGCCACACCACCAGCCCTTGACAGTAACGGGCTCCAGGACGACCCATTGAGGTGTTCTGTGTACACTGACAGCCCTGCAGAGCACCTGCACCAGGCAGCCTTTACGTTTCCTGACAATAGCCCCACAGAGGGGCGACGCCACGCCTGCTTGACAGATGAGCAAACAAAGTCACAGAGACGCTCAGAATCAGCAGTGATGAACTGCGGCGCTGGACAAGACTCCCGGGAGTCCCTGGACCGCAAGGAGATCCAACCTGAAGGAAAATCAGGCCTGGGTGTTCATTGGAAGGACTGATGCTGAAGCTGAGACTCCAATACTTTGGCCACCTCATGCGACGAGTTGACTCACTGGAAAAGACTCTGATGCTGGGAGGGATTGGGGGCAGGAGGAGACGGGGACGACAGAGAATGAGATGGCTGGATGGCATCACCGACTCGATGGACATGAGTTTGAGTGAACTCTGGGAGTTGGTGATGGACAGGGAGGCCTGGCATGCTGCAGTCCACAGGGTCGCAAAGAGTCGGACCCGACTGAGTGACCGAACCAAACTGAACTGAACTGATATTAAGGTTGTTGTATATTAAGTGAGGTATATTAAGGTAGTTGTCAAGGGATCAGGGACAAAGGTTTTACCTCTCTCCGACTCAGGGCAGGAGAAGACCCATGCTCCTGATGGTATTCAAAGTCATACAGTTGATTGGTTCTTGGGATTATGGGCATATTTACAGAGCTTCACATAGGGATCTCGTTAACAGGAGAATTCTGATTTTCTGAAGCTGGGGTGAGCCTGAGATCCTGCATGCAGCCAGGCTTTCTCCAGAATGGCTTTGGTATAAGAGTGACTTGACCTTGAATAAGAAGCAGCCCGTTTCCTTACCCATGGGATGGGCCTTGCCTCCCCGTAGGGCTCTGTGAAGATTAAAGGAGACAGTTCCTGCAGCCCTGGCAGAGTACAGAGCTGACACAGAGTGGGAACCCAGTAAATATTAGCTGCGATTATAGTTATTGTCATTCTGACTCTCACTCTTGGCTCTGAGCTCTCTGGGAAAGCCCTGCCTCCCTGAAGGCAGGCAGAGGGTTGTGCCCCGTACTCAAACCTCACAATGTTCCCTTCGCTTGAATTCTTTCCACCCCAGGAGGAGAAATCAGGATGCGGTCTGCCATTTCAAACAGCACCGCACCCAAGAATCGTTTCATATTCAATTTTCCGCATCAAATTCACAGGCACGTATCGCATGCCATTCTTGCATTTCCTAATGGTCTGTGCAGTGGAAATTCTAAGTAGGACCCTTCTTCACGCCCTTGGCATTCCCAGCTCTTTGAAATCCCCTTTCCAGGCCAGACCCCTTTTTTTGATGGCTATAACACGCCCTGTCCTCTCCAAAATCCTGGCCTCACTCGCCCCTCCTCCCTGCTCGTCCAGAGTGTCAAGGCACTCTCACCCTTAGAGAGCAGTATTGGTCCTGCTTGGCTTCCTGTGGAGGTGAACTTTGGTAGCCAGTGCCAGAGTGGGCTGGGTGGACGCTGGGTCCAGGGTCAGAGAGGAGACCATTCGAGTCCCACCTGGGTACCACTCGCAAACTGTGGGCCTCGGGTGAGTGCAGAGAACTGTTACGCCACCTGCAAATACTGAATACTCTTCACACAAGTGGCGATTTATCCTCGACTTGCGCTTCTACCCCTAGACCCAGTTCGACGCCCTATGTTCTAGGCCCAGCTGGATAGACAGCCAGGACTTAGTTTCCCCATTGGATGGGACCCATTTATGGATGACTCTTCCGGATTCAATGAGTCCATGTTCTCCTTCAAGTGTATATGTGTGCTTGCATGTGTGCATGCGTGTGCATTCATGTGCACGCATATATAGATGCACGTGTTCATGTGTGTATGTGCATGTGTGCATGTGTGTGAAAGGCCACACAATTCCCCACCTTCTCTGACATCTTCACCCCCTCTCTGCACACACAAACTTTACCTCCCAAAGTGCCGACACCCAGCTACTCCCAACCTTGGACCTTCCACTCAGACACTCACCCACCTGGGATCAACTTCCTCCTTGGAACACACAGACCCATCAGACTGAGGGGACCAGAGGAGGTGCTGGCAGGGGGGAACACAAAGCTACTCACTGGAAGATGGGTCTGTTTATTTGCATGGCACGCATTTGTCTCTGACTGTTTTATCCACCCCCTGAGCCAGCCGGAGAGTTCTCAATTTATCCTGCCCACACAGAGAGACCAGATTGGCGGCGTGTTCGCACATCCACAGAAGCCCGATATAGACTTCCAATTATCTTTTAATTTCGCCCCTGTCTTCATTTGTTCATTTCACTTTTTCCAAATGGACTGGAGGGGAAAAAAAAAAAAAAAAGCTGTAATTTATGGAGTCTGAAGTCTGCTGGCAGGAGCACTGTGTTCATCTGCCGGATGGGATTAGACTTCAGGTTAGCGCCTGAAGCTCACTCCCCACCGCCCTTGGGGGAGCCAGTTGCCTCTGACAGGCCCCAAAGCCCCTACTCTCCCACTTCTGGTTCCAACTCCCTGTAGTAACTATATCCTCTTACGTTCTATATTTTCCACCCCCTGTCATCTGGGGCTCTCTGAGCTGACTGTGAGCTCCCAAGTCTAGCTAGTTCCTAGCAATGGCAAATGACTCACTCAGGAGCACACTTATCATATGCAAATGAACCCAAAGCCTTTCTCCAACCACCTCCTTCTAGGCTCTCACAGGGCTCTTATACCCCGGGGCCAATATTCCCCTGCCCTAATCACTCCAGGAGAAAGCTGAGCGCCAGAAGAATTGATGCTTTTGAACTGTGACATTGGAGAAGACTCTTGAGAGTCCCTTGGACAGCAGGGAGATCCAACCAGTCCATCCGAAAGGAAATCAGTCCTGAATGTTCATTGGAAAGACTGATGTTGAAGCGGAAACTCCAATATTTTGGCCACCTGATGGGAATAACTGACTTACTGGAAAAGACCCTGATGCTGGGAAAGACTGAGGGCAGGAGGAGAAGCGGGCAACAGAGGATGAGATGGTTGGATGGCATCACCAATTCAATGGCCATGAGTTTGAGTGAACTCCGGGAGTTGGAGATGGACAGGGAGGCCTGGCGTGCTGCAGTCCATGGGGTCACAAAGAGTCGGACACAACTGAGCGACTGAATTGAATCACTGCAGGACCGGGGAGGTGACAAATTAAAACAGCCTCACGACCCCTGCCCTTCTAAGCCTGTTTACCCTGTCTTCCCCAACCCTCCTCATGAAAAACATAATAAAATCTCTGGTTCCCACTTCCCCCTCCCCACGCTGCCTCCTGGTGACCCTGGGGCTTCCTCCTGTGGCCCTGATGGCACTCGGATGGGGCTCCTCTAGACAACTATGAACGACAGCCATCTTTCCAGCAGCAGCATCTCCTGGTCTGTTGACCTCACCATGCTATTATTCAATCACTAAGTTGTGTCCAACTCTTTGTGACCCCATGGACTGCAGCATGCCAGGCTTCCCTGTCCTTTACTATCTCCTGGAGTTTGTTCAAACTCATGTCCATTGATCCAGTGATGCCATCCAACCATCTCATCCTCTGTCGCCCCCTTCTCATCCTGCCCGAAAAATAATAAATCCTACATTTTATAACAATCTCCGGTGGCGGTGGTCACTGAGGACCAAAATGGAGGGCATGCAGGGGGAAGCCTCTTTTAATGCTCAGATGTTTCACGGGTGTTACTTCCACCCTCCAACAAAGAAATTGCCAAGCCGGGATTCACATCAGTGCCACCTTCCCCTCCATCCTCATGCTCCTTTCCCTGGGTCCCTACACCCCAGCATAGGACCTTGTATATGGCAAATATCTGGTAAATATCAGTCATATCAATCAATCAGCCCAGGCCTCCCAGGTGGCCCAGTAGGTTAAGAATCCGCCTACAATGCAGGATACCTGCGTTCGATCCCTGTGTTGGGAAGATCCCTCGGAGGAGGGCACAGCATCCCACTCTAGTATTCCTGCCTGAAGAATTCCATGGACAGAGGAGCCTGGCAGACTACGGTCCATAGGGTTGCACAGAGTTGAACGCGCTGAAGCGACTCAGCACATAGGCACACAGTCAATCCGTCTATGCCCCTCTTTCTTTGTATGCATACTCAAGGCTAAACACCTTTCTGAAATTCTCTCCTGACCTCTGTTCTGATGCCCTTGCTCCAGCCTCCCGGCCACTCAGTCTAGTCTGCTTTACTTTGCCATGAACACCTGTTGACAAATCACCTTGTTAATATTTCCCTTGTGATACACAATGCTGGCTTGACAGCATCTCAGGCGTATGCGCCAGCTTCCAGATCTGCAGGGAGGTCCTTCCCAGGGGCTGCGACTGTGTCTTCTGCTCCCAGTGGCCCTTTCACTTTCCCCTGGCCACCCACGGGCCTGGTTTGGCTACATCAAACACCCGGGAACACAGTTTCAAATGGAAAGAGCAATTGTCTGACTTAAAAGCTTGGAGATGGAGCTGTAGGGGTGGTACTCCAGGACGCATGAAGCCTTTCTTGGGTGGGAAGCAGCCCCTCTATGGGGCTGAGACCCTGCGCGCTGAGAGGTCAATGCCAGGTCACAGCACGCCAGGGGGTATGTGATCTCCTCTCTCAGGAGGGAGATATGCAGAGCTGCCCTGACTGTGGGAATGGTATAGCTTGGCTTCTGCGGGGACCCCAAGCCAGTCTCCAAAGCCCTGATTTCTCCACTGGACAAATCATTTTTAATCTCCTTTATAACTCATCCTCTCCATCCCAGAGGAAGACAAATGGGCCTTGCAGTTAGAGACACCTGGCTATAAATCAGGACTCTGCCACTGACAACCTCCGTTGACACTGGTGCATAATCTCTCTGAGCCTCCGTTTCCCCACCTGTAAAATGAGGGTGATGACAATACCCACCGCTGTGGATGCCCAGGAAGACCTCGCTCATGCAAAGTACCCAGGACTCATTCCCCTTCCCCAATACCCACCTGGGCAGTACAGAGGGCAACCGCTCACCCAACCACCCAGCAGACGAGTAATCAAAATGGACTGACTTTTCATTCCTCTGCCCACTGGAATCTCCTGAGGTAGTTTTTTAAAATGAGGATTTACTGGAAGCCACCCTGAACCTACTGAATCGTAAAATCTGGGGGCGGAGCTTGGCAATCTGTGTTTCTAACAATCGTGGTGAATCACTATTTTGACAGATGGAAAGAGAGGAAACAACACTCTCTCAACAGAGGTCACCAGTGGGACAGGCTGAAAACGTCTGACTCCCAGAGCAGTCAGACCTGCTGGACGAACTCAGGTCTGTAAAATTCTGGAGTCTGGAAACAAAAGGTAGAAGTCCTCATTTGCAGGCAAATTGACATGCCCTTGGAGCTGCCATAAAAAGGGGACCACAATTCTCCTCTCCAAACGGGATAGTGGACAACAGACATGCTTCATCCACAGCGTCCACCTGTATCCTCCCCGTGGAAAGGTTCAATCAGCTTGCCTTTTGTCTCAGCGTCACCTTAGGCCCCAGAGTTGAGCTTCCCTGGAGATGCAGAATCCAGCAAGTAGAGCGGAGTGTACTTGGAGCCACAGCCCACGCGACGAAGGCTGAAAGGGGTAAGTAGAAGAACAAGCGAACAAGAAGGAAAGAAAATATGATGCCGGGAGGATGGAGGCGCCGGGAAGGAGACACAGGAGGCGGCCTTTAACCTGCCCCTGAGGGTCGAACAAGCAAAGACAGGGGAAGGCAGCCGTGCCCCAGCCCAGATCGCGGCATGCACAGCGGCGTCAGGAGATGACCTGGGCAGGTAAACAGACAGGAGCGCGGGGGTGTGAACAGCATCGTAAGGAATCACGATTTTCTCAAGTCGAGGCTTTGGAGCCAAATTCCTCCAAACACATGCCTGTTCCACAGAGTGGCTCTTAGTCTCATCTTTAAGTTAAATGCCAACACTTGGGAGAGGAGAGTGACAGCGTCTCTGGAATAGGGGGACCAGGCAGCGGCGGGCCCACCCCCTGCACCCTCAGCACCCACAGGCGGCGTGAGGCTGAGATCCCCGTCCTGGCCTCCAGGGACCCCTAAAGGCCCTCAGTCTGGGGAGGGGCAGAGTCACACCTGTGCCTCCAAAGGTCCAGCCGATGATTCACGCGAGTGACGATGGCGCCGTTGGCAAGAAAGAGGAGAGTGGTTGGCGCTGACAAAGCCTTTACACGGGAGCTCGGCCCTGTGCCCGTCACACTCCAGCCCGTCTTGTTCTCCCCACGACCTTGTGAGGGGCTGTTACCCCACCTTTTCAGAGGAAGAGACGGAGGCACAGAGAGGCGGACTCACTTGCCTGAGTGAGTGGCAGAGCTTGGTGGCAGAGCCAGGCGCTGCCGAGACGGGAGGCAAGTGAGACTCCCGCAGCCTCGACTGTCTGAGGCCGTCTGGTTCCCAGGGTGAGGATGTGCCCCATGTTCGCCCCTGATCTGGGTATAACGCCATGTGTTTCCCCCCAACTCCAACCCAAGGCCGGTTTTCTTAGCACCTCGTTAGGCAGGGAAGGAGGGCAGGTCAGGGGGCTTGGCCCAGCTCCCGGCTCAGCCTCCCCGGCTGCTGACTGCAGACCGACCCCGCGTGGGGACCCACCGACCTCAACAGGAAGAGCGCAGACCCAGAAGGATCTCTCACCACACCTGCCGTGACTCCACCTGCTCCACAACTCACCACACCCAACCTCCCAGCCCAGCGGATTTGCAAAAGAGAGAACAGGACACACACAAATAATCTCCCACCCCGAGCGTTTCCTAGCATCGGGTGACTGTTTGACCGAGAGCTCTCTCCCTCTCTGAGTGCCCGCTGGACGTGCCCAGCCCCCTCCGGCCGTGGCTGGCGTGGGTGGTGATCACAAGCTCAGCCTCCTCTGGGCAGATGCCTCCCGCCCCCAGGGAAAAGCACCAAAGGATCCCAGGGAGGCCAGCTGCCGTGCTCTGCCAGCCCCAGGCCTCGGTGGCCAACTCTGCCAGCTCAAAAGTCACCTTTGCTTCAACTCTTCACCGGTCCAGCCAGAACTCGCCCCAAACCCCCTCCCGCTCAGCCCGGCAGGAACCAGGAACCGTCCCCTATTGGGCAATCATTAATCGGATTCTTGACATTCCTCTGCCCCAGGTCGGCTTGGGAACATGCTCCCCAGAGGAGGAGGAGCAGAGGCCCAGGACTGGCATCTGGACATGCAGCTGACAGGCCAGCTGGTGCTGTCCGCCGCTGCCCTGCTCCTGCTGACCGCAGCCTATAGGCTGTACAAGTCCAGGCCAGCCCGGGCCCCGCCGCGGGGGGCGGACGCCAAGGCCAAGGCCGAGGGGGAGGCAGGGGGTTCCAGGCAGCCTGTCATGCAGGAGGCTGTTCCCAGGGTGCCACAGTGGGACCTGAGACGCCGAAGGGGAAGCAAGGGGGCCACAGGACCGCCAGGCTGCAGCTGGGAGAACACGGAGGCCTCCAGGGTCCCAGCTACTGGAGCTTCATCCACAGCCTCAGAAGCTGGAGAGGCTGGGAAAGCTGGGAGGAAACATGCTGGAGAGGAGCACGCTGGGCAGCGCCCGGACTCTGACCTGCCAGCTCCTCGGTGCGGAGGCCAGGAAGTCGGAACAGCTGTGGACGGTAAGCCCGAGCTGCCCCATTGCCCCCATAAGTACAGCGAACCCCCAAGCCCCACAGCTGGCCTCCCCGCCGCGGAGAGTGGCCGTGTGGGTGGTGAGCTCGCTCCCAGGCAGGACAGTGGACCCCCCAAGCATCCAGGGAGCAGGGAGCAGGAATCCCCCCATGAAGGTCAGGTGGCCTGCCTTGAAGGCCAGTGTGACATGAACAACAGCTGGGTCTTTACCCACGCATCAGGGGTCCACAGGGAGGAGGCAGGGGCCCTCCAGGCTGCCTCAGACCTGGGCCTGGCCCTGTGTCAGCGGGAGGGTGCCTCCAACGCCTCCTACACCTTCTCGTCCGTGGCCCGGGTTCGAGTAGAGGATAATTTCATACCGGAGAAGGTGGAGGGGATCAAGCCCAGGCTGAAGGGCAAAGTGTACGATTACTACGTGGAGTCCACCTCTCAGGCCACCTCCAGGATCAGGCTGGCCACCAGAACAGCCGCCCCGGCCGGGCCTCCAGCCCTTGAGTCAGTGTCAGGCCCCCTGGGAACAAGGACAGCATGTGGACAGCCCGCCGATGACAGAGAAGGTGGACCAGAGACTGCCGCCTCCCCCCGGCCTGTCCCCTCCCGCTCCACGCGAGGCTTCAGCCGCAAGGAGAGCCTCCTTCAGATCGTGGAGAACCCAGAGCTTCAGCTGCAGCTCGAGGGCTTTGGGGCCGCTGCTCCATCCTGCCCAGACCAGAGAGCCCCGCCCACCTGCTCCACCTCCCAGGCTTCTCCTGAGTCCAGTTCAGCCGGAAGCCACGGGAAGCCCCATCTGCACTCTGTGGCTGGCACCAATTTCTTCCGCTGCCCGCTCAGCCCTGGATCAGCCCCAGAGGTCCACCTGGATCTGGGCAATTGCTACGAGGCGCTGACCTTTGCCAAGAGGAAGAAATTGGAGGCCCTGAAGGAGGCGGCCTACAAGGTGATGAGTGACAACTACCTCCAGGTCCTGCGGAGCCCCGACATCTATGGGCGCCTGAGCGGGGCGGAGCGGGAGCTGGTCCTCCAGCGACGGCTGCGGGGCCGCAAGCACCTGGTGGTGGCCGACGTGTGCCCCCAGGAAGGCTGCGGCCGCCTCTGCTGCTACGACGAGGAGCGGGACGTCTGGCGCCCGCTGGCCTGCCTGCCCCCCGAGGCTGTGTCCCGGGGCTGTGCCGTCTGCAGTCTCTTCAATTACCTCTTCGTGGTTTCCGGTTGCCAGGGCTCGGGGCGCCAGCCCTCCAACCGCGTCTTCTGCTACAACCCGCTGACGGACATCTGGAGCGAGGTGTGCCCCCTGAACCAGCCGCGGCCGCACTGCCGGCTGGTGGCCCTGGACGGACAGCTGTACGCCGTCGGGGGCGAGTGTCTGAACACGGTGGAACGCTACGACCCTCGCCTGGACCGCTGGAGCTTTGCGCCGCCGCTGCCCAGCGACACCTTCGCCCTGGCGCACACGGCGGCGGCCAGCGGGGGCGAGCTCTTCGTCACCGGGGGCTCGCTGCGCTACCTGCTGCTGCGCTTCTCCGCCCGGGAGCAGCGCTGGCGCGCCGGGCCCACCGGGGGCGGCAGGGACCGCACGGCCGAGATGGTGGCGGTCAGGGGCTTCCTCTATCGCTTCGACCTCAACCGCAGCCTGGGCATCAGCGTGTACCGCTGCAGCGCCAGCGCCCGCCTTTGGTACGAGTGCGCCACTTACCGGACGCCGTACCCCGACGCCTTCCAGTGCGCGGTGGTGGACGAGCTCGTCTACTGCGTGGGGCGCCGGCGCACGCTGCGCTTCCTGGCCGACTGCACCTCGCCCAGGTTTGTGCCCGAAATGCTGCCGGCCTTCCCCTCCCCGCGGGGCACCCTCCTGCCCACCGTCCTGACCTTGCCCGGTCCTGACGTGCTTCAGACCAGGGTCTAGCAGCCCGTCTGCTGGGCTCCTTCTGCGACTAGACGCAAAAACACCCCCTACCGATCGCAGCATGGGCCATTTCTGGGAGATCGGGGCGCAGGGGAACCTGGCCAGCAAGAGGTGAATTTCAATCCCGCCTCCTCCATGGTCTGGTCTTCTTAACTGCGTCTTTGCCCTCTTTCGGCGGCAGCCCTAGTGTGAAGATGAAACAGGACTGATGCTCTGAGGCCCAGGGCGCCCACGTCTGCAGGGTTGACCACCACCTTGCTTGAGGTCTGAATTTGGTGGGGAGGGGGGTACCAGGACCCCAGCAAAGTTCAGGGGCACAGCTTTATCACAGGCATGATTCTAGAGGTTTTTTTACTCCCAGTGACCCCTCAAACTGACCCTGCTGGATCTGGGCCAGCCCTCTCTAAGCCACCAGGACCTCTTCCTAACCATTGGCCACTGAGCCCCAACCTCCAGAAGCACCTGGGACGCACAGAGGTGGATGAAATTGAGGGGGGCTGTTCCAGCAGGACTAGGACAAGACCAGGGGAGCCCCAGGGGCCCAGCCAGAGGGAGAGATGTCTGGAGGAGCAGCAGAACTAAAGCTGAAGCCACCCATGGCAGCTCTGGCCTGCAGAGTAAATTGACCAAAGCCTGCTTTGCTTTTTCTCATTACATGGAATTCCAGGATACTGGAAAGAGGAGAAGCCTCCATGTTTAGCATCCATTTATAAAGGCACATCTGCTTGCAGGGTCCAATGAGAATACAATTGATGGCAAGGAAAAAAAAATGTGATCCAAGGGCCACCCTCCTGCTGGGTCCGTTGTTCTTTGACCACTGCACTGTCTCCCCAGATCTCAGAACGCTTCACAGTGCAGCCACTCATGCAGCCCAGCCCTCACCTTGGGAGCTGGGGGCAGACCTTCCAGGGGGTGAGAGGGGATGGCGTCCTTTGCCTTCCCTGTGCCTGCGGTCACCTGGTCTGCCTCATCAGACAGGAGCGGGCCAGGGAGGGGCAGGTCCACGACGGAGCTGAGGAACCAGCGAGTTCTCACGGTGCGCCGGGAGGCTGGGCCCTCCTTTCACATCAGGTTTGGCAAATTCTCAAAGGGAGGAAAGCTCCCAACCTTGGGAAGTTACCTTTTCTTCCCAGGAGGGGAGAGACTAGTCCACTCTATTACCATGGCCCTGTTCCGTCTCCAAGGGAGATGCATATACCAACAGGAAAGCAGTCATGCTCTTGGTACCAGCCAGAAGCCAGGAGAGCCAGGTCTACTTCTAAAGTGACCAGCGGCATCGGGAAAGAAGACGAGAAGGCAGGTGCACCGCGGCAGGCCTGACAGGTGGGGAGACAGGCATGCTCAGACTTCGGCATCCCTGTCTTGAAAATGGGAAGAGCAGCCGTGTCCTTCTCTGCCTGGGGGATAAAGGTGAGCACCTGGAGAAAGCTCTTCCCAATCCCAGGGGTTCCTGGCAGGAGCTTGTGTTACTGCAGCTGCTGGGTCTGAGTTGGGGGTCTTTTTGGAAGAGGCAGGATTGGAACAAAGAACCAGAGGAGGCTGGTGTAGAGTTGAAGCCTTTCCTTGGACCTTGGAAGCCTACCATCCCTATTCTAGGGCTTGGGAGGTAAGGCAGCTTAGTTTATTTCTAGGCTGGAAGCTGGGGGAAGAAAGATAGCTGAGACGATGGCTGGAGCCTGGGAGAATGACCTCCTCTCCAAACGCCCTCCACCACCAAGGCCATGCTCAAGTTCAGAGTCAGCACACAGTCATGGACCTCCCAGGGACCTGGGGGGAGGGGAGATGTGATGCCCAGCAGGGGAAAGGGTGGAGAGCCCCATCTGGGAGCCGGGGCAGGTAGAACCAGGGGCAGGCCTCCGATAAGGAGCCAGGCAGAGGACAAGACCTCAGCCTAGCTGGGTAGGGCGTGGGAGAAGGCTCCAAGCCAAGGGTGAGAGCTAGGGCTCACTCTGGAAACACTGCCAGAAGCCCGTCACATACACGTGGCAGGGACGAGGGAAACGGATCAAGGGATGAAGCAGTGAAGCTGGTTCTAGGCCCAGTGGTGGTGGGCGTGTTCTTCGTGACCAAGGGAGAGCTGAGACTCGGCCGAGGCTGAGACAGAGCAGTGCCACGCGTCTCCTCTGCCTCCTGCGCTCCCACGGCAGACATCACTAACCGATCGCCGCGTCCTTTCTTGGTGAGCTCTTTCCCGCCTCAGACCTATTTCAGCACAGGGCCCCGGGAAGTCATCGCCAGCAGATCAGGGCCAGTGCGTTCCTGGCCTGGGTCCCAGAGCTGGATTTGGGGATGCAAGCGTCAGGGCCATAGAGTCGGGGCGAGGCAGCTCGGAGGCCTGCAAAGACCACCCGGGGCTGTGGCAGTCAGCGTTTATTCTGTTATTGTTCCGTTGCTCAGTTGTGTCTGACTCTGCGACCCCATGGACTGCAGCCGCCAGGCTCCTCTGTCCGTGGGATTTCCCAGGCAAGAATACTGGAGTGGGTTGCCATTTCCTTCTCCAGAGGATCTTCTCCACCCAGGATCGAACCCATGTCTCCTGCATTGGCAGGCAGATCCTTTACCACTGGGCCCCTGGGGAAGCCCCAGGGCTCATTTAGAGAATGTTTACAGCAGGCACTGGTCCAGGTGTTAGAGACACAGCACATCCCTGACCTCCTGGAGCTCACATTCTAGCTATAGAAACAGGCAGTTTAAAAATAAAGAAGCAAGTACATAAACAAACGAATAGCAGCCGTGCTGAACACAGTCCACAGAGGAAGAGAAGGGCAGGCAGTGGGGGTGGCGCGATCAGGCTCCCTGACCAGACGCCGCTGTGCAGAGCCCTGAGGGGACGTCCAGGGCTGGCTCCAGGCCGGGAGAGCTGGCCTGCCTCCCGAGGGGCTTTGCCACGCCAGCGGGGGCCGGGGAGCAGGACTGCCTCCCAGGCGCTCCATCTTGGTGTGTGAAGAGGGCAGGAGCCCAGCTCTTCTGCTTCCGCCTTTACCTATAAAGGAGAGAATCCCGTTACACTGTCATTCATGAGAGAGGGGCCTTAGCTGGAGGTAAGCTACATTCCCCAGAGAGAAGCAGAGTTTGCACATTTAGGTACTGAAGTCGCTCAGTCGTGTCCGACTCTTTGCGACCCCATGGACTGTAGCCCACCAGGCTCCTCCGTCCATGGAATTTTCCAGGCAAGAGTACTGGAGTGGGTTGCCATTTCCTTCTCCAGGGGATCTTCCCGACACAGGGATCGAACCCAGGTCTCCCGCATTGTAGGCAGACGCTTTACCGTCTGAGCCACCAGGGAAGTGTACACGTTTAGGGGAGGGCCAGAACAACACACATGTGCCCATCTGAACGCGCGCCGGGCATCAGCCTGCCCATGTGGCTCTGTGCTGGGAGGGCCCGGGTCCCCACTGGCCTCTTGCGCCCGTGGCCTCCCGCCCTGGGCCTCAGCAGCCTGTGGTGCTTGGCTTCTCCACGGCACGCCTGTCCTTCTTCCCTGATATGAGTCCTTTCTTCTTTAGGAAAACAGAACCAAAACCTTAAGTGTGAGTTGTTTTGCACATTAGGCCAACCATGCCTTTATAGAAAAAAATTGGAAAATAGAGAAAGGTATTAAAAAATCTCCCCAATTTTCCACCCAAAGACAAACCCCCGCTGTGGTGTGGGTCCCTCCAGTCTGTTTTCCTGTGTGTGATTTTTCTTTAGCTTGATTTTTGCCTCGGTGTGATTATGCTGAATATACAATTCAGTTGCTTCCTTTTTTTTAAACTTAGCTTTATAGAATAAGCATTTTCCCGTGTTATTACAAACCCTCGGTAAACACCATTTCAATAGTTGCACAATATCCATCCAGTGGACCTGCCATGGTTTATTTAAACATTCCCCCCTCCTTCAGGCCTGTGGATATTTTTTTTTTCCTGTTGGTTTCTTTTCTGTCATAAATAAAGCGTCCTTTGTTTTCACGTTCCTGTCTGTCTGAGGCCTCCATCAATATTTACAAGAGAAGCAGTTCTGTCTGGAAGAACCAGGTTTTTGAAACAACATAGAAACCACAGCAGTTGCCTGCCTGGGGCCTGGGCCCCGCTCTTACTGTAGGGCACAGAGCTGCCCTTGACAATGGCCAGTGGGGAAGGTGAAGCCGGAGGCCCTCCTGTCCTGGGGGATTCCTGGAGCTAGGATGTAAGACAAGGATTCCTGCTCTGCACACGCCAGGCACCGAGCACCTGCTTTTTACACCTCCCTCACAACAAGCCCATTTTACAAGTGAGAAAAGTAGGTCTCGGTGAGCCCAAGGACACTTGCTAAAGACCCTCAGTCTCCTGAAAAGCATCCTTGACCCTGGCTTGCCCACTCCCAGCACAACATTCTTTCCCTTCCTCTACCATGAGGCGCAGAGCCAAGCACTTGACGTCTGCTGTCTCCTGCCCCTAATCCCTGTCCATCCCCCACCAGTCGATGATGCTCTAGCCTTGAAACTGGAACTCAGAAGAAACTGTCTTAAGCTCTCCCATCTTCCACACGTGCATCTATGAAATGGGTTTGCCACTGCCAGCCTTGAGCGGATGCTGTGAGGACTGGTCCAGGGGCTGCTCCACGGTCGGTCCCAGAAGCAGCATCGTCTTCTGCAGGGAGGCTGCTCTGAGCCAGCTCAGGGGAGGGATCCCTCATACTCCCACTGCCCTTTCTCAGTGGCCTGGTCCTGTGGAAGGAGGTCGTCTGAGATTTAAGCTCCAGATGCCACACCTTGTTTAACAAGGAATAGGGACTGGGGGAGGAGGCTCGAGATATGCATAGACCATCCAGGCTTTGAGATGAGCCTCTGCAGTCCTTTAACAGGGTGAGTGACTGGCTGACTTGAGTTTCCCAGACTCAAAGCATTAGGCATTTCCCCAGAGCATCCGACAGCAGTGAAGAGCTTCAGAGGCTGCTCAGAGCCCCTGGAAACCTTGAGAAGGTGCAAGATGGTACAGATGGCAGGGTAGGAGCCCCTCACAGTGCCTGGAAGGCCCATGCGCTGTGCTTGGCCTACAGATAATCAGAGCCACAGTCAGGTGCCCAGCATGTCCCATCTTTGTCATCCTTACCTGGAAGGCACTTGTGGCCCCAGGGTCGCCCTTGGAGTCCCCTGAGGCTGTGGCTCCAGCCAGGAGGAGCCCCCCGGGCAGACAGGAGGCTGCAGTGGAGGAGGGGTGGACACAGGGTGCTGAAACGCGAAGGGAGGCAGTGCCCCCAGGGAGCAGATGAGGGGAGAGGCAGCCGGGGAACCAGAAGAGAGGACCGCCGCGGGCGAGTCTCTACAAGCGGCTCCCAGACACACTCAGGTGTTTGAAAAGTGGGATGTGGGTCAAAATAAAACAAAAATGCAAAAGGGATCGAGTCTTGGTCGCCTTGTTCTGTGTGTGCAGGGAGGCAGTGGAGACACGAATCTGGCAGCAGTGATGATGACAGCCATACTCCCCCACTCCGGGCTCTGCAAACCCTTAACCATCGTCCCCTCACCAAACCCTTCCTGACACATCTCTGCCTGGAAGTGATTATCCTCATAATACAAGGGAGGAAACGGAGGCGGGACGTTTCACAAAATTGAAAGTTATCATTTAAGACCTATTCTAAAATCTGCCTTTGTTATTAAAAAGCTGGAGGAGAGAAATCAATCATTGTCAATACATTTATTGAGCTCTAATGGCGCTGGGGGTAAAGAACACACCTGCCAGTGCAGGGGGTGTAAGACATGTGGATTCAATACCTAGGTTGCGAAGATCCCCTTGAGGAGGACATGGCAGCCCACTCCAGAATGGAGAATCCCATGGGCAGAGGAGCCTGGTGGCTACAGTCATAGGGTCACATAGAGTCGGACACGACTGAAGTGACTTAGCATGCATGCATGCAGGCACTATGCTTATATGATTTCATTTTATTCTCAAAACAACCTAGTAGATGGCAAAGCAGGCCCAATTCTCCCCTTCCGCCAATTTCTCCACCCTTGATCTGGCCATGGGACTTCTTTTTTTTTTTTTTTAATATGTATGTATTCTTCTGCACTTACTTTTTCCCATTTAATATAATATTCTCCTATGTTTTAGCTGCACCATACAGCTTCTGGGCTTTTAATTCCCAGACTAGGGATTGAACCTGGGCCACTGCAATGAAAACGCTGAGTCTTAACCACTGGACTGCCAGGGAATCCCCGATACTTGTTTTTAATAGCTTGGATGCTGGGTTTGCTCTCTTGTTCTCAAAAGCCCTGAGATTTCCACCATGGGCACAAGCCTGGGCTAGCCTCCTGGACACGTGGGGGACACGTGGTCTGCTTATCAGTTCCCTCAGTCTATGGTCGTCCAAACACAAGAGCCACTGACCACAGCAGCACAGTGAGCAAGCCCAGCCAGGGCCAGCAGACCACCTTCTGATGCGAATGAAAAGCATTGCCTGCCGTGTCAGTAAGCAGTGGATGCTGCCACCCTCAAGCCATCACTGCGTAGCCCTCTGGACAGCGAGCCCTGAGGGAGCACGGGACGGAGGCAGGATGCCCCCACGTCTGGCAGTCAGACCCTGCGGCCACCCACAGTGGTGCGCATAGTGCAGACTGGGGCAGGACACGCAGGACAGCGGCCCCAGAGAGCGGAGGCACAGATCGAAGGGATGGTGTCAGTGAGCCCGCCTCTAACGCGCTAAATGCCGGAACTTGAGATATCCAATGGTCCTTAACAGTAACCTTTGATGCTGTGACTACCTGGTTTTTGTTGCAAAACCTCCTACACTTCCTGAACTCCCTCCCTCACCTCTTGGGAGCAGTCCCTCAGAGTTATCTGAGATGCTGTGTCCTGGGCTTAGGCTCTCAGTTTGTCCATTAAATAAAACCTAACGGGCTTTTCAGGTGGCTCAGTGGTAAAGAAACCATCTGCCAATGCAGGAGATGCAGGTTCGATCCCTGGGTTGGAAAGACCCCCTGGAGCGGGAAATGGCGCCCACTCCAGTGTTCTCGCCTGGAGAACTCCATGGACAGAGGAGTCTAGCAGAATGCAGTCCTTGGGGTGGGAAGAATCAGACACAGCTGAGCACAGCACAGCTTAGCCTCACCTTTCAGGTTGTTCATTTTCCTTTTAGACAACAGGGCCAATTCACTGACGCGTGAGCAAAACAGCAGGCTACGGGTTTGAGTCACTACATATTGGAGTGGTTTGGAACTCAGCACTACACAAGCGATACAGCACTGCCGTGAGACACACACTATTATCGCTATTTTATAGCAAAGGAAGCTAAAGTTCAAGAAAATGGCCTAACTTTCCCATGCAGACTTTTAAAAAATGTGCAGTGTGAGAGTTGCCAGTTAAGTTTTACTGGGGGCAAAACGAGGACTTTATCCTGGAAGACAGCATTTCAGGCGGCTTTGAGAAACTGCTCCAGAGGTGAGGAGAGGAGCTAGAATATGTATAGGGGCTTTGCCACAAGGGCAGGTAGCTGGGAACAACAAAATATTGTCGTTAAAGAATCCATGTCGCAAGTTAAAATTAGCACTTTCCCAACAAAGGTCCATGTAGTCAAGGCAATGGTTTTCCCAGTGGTCATGTATGGAGGCACCCCACTCCAGTGCTCTTGCCTGGAG